>NW_025727965.1:0-319798 GCF_021461385.2 Schistocerca piceifrons | reverse complement strand
CATAGACAGTAAGAAGAGTCGGTCTTCTTCTACTTACGTCGACATTGTGCCTTTTCTATTTAATTCCGATGCAATTTCTGTGTTTCATCGTCAATAAGAAGGTCAGAGGGATACAATAAACCTGTAGTGAAGCATCGGAATCTATAGATAGTGTCACAGGAATGGTTCAAAACATAGTAAGGAAGAAAAGTCAGTCTTCATGTCCTTAAGTCGGCATTGTGCCTTTTGTAACTAATTCCGATGCAATTTCTGTGTTTCATCGTCAATAAGAATGTCAGAGGGATACAGTAATCCTGAAGTGAAGCATCGGAATCGATAACTAGTGTCACAGGAATGGTTCAAAACATAGACAGTAAGAAGAGTCAGTCTTCTTGTACTTACGTCGACATTGTGCCTTTTCTATTTAATTCCGATGCAATTTCTGTGTTTCATCGTCAATAAGAAGGTCAGAGGGATACAATAAACCTGTAGTGAAGCATCGGAATCTATAGCTAGTGTCACAGGAATGGTTCAAAACATAGTCAGTAAGAAAAGTCAGTCTTCTTGTTCTTAAGTCGGCATTGTGCCTTTTGTATTTAATTCCGATGCAATTTCTGTGTTTCATCATCAATAAGAAGGTCAGAGGGATACAGTAAACCTGAAGTGAAGCATCGGAATCCATAACTAGTGTCACAGGAATGGTTCAAAACATAGTCAGTAGGAAGAGTTAGTCTTCTTGTACTGAAGTCGGCGTTGTGCCTTTTGTATTTAATTCCGATGCTATTTCTGTGTTTCATCGTCAATAAGAGGGTCCAAGGGATACAGTAAACCTGGAGTGAAGCATCGGAATCTGTAACTAGTGTCACAGGAATAGTTCAAATCATGCACAGTAAGCAGAGTCGGTCTTCGTGTACTTCAGTCGGCATTTTGCCTTTTGTATTTAATTCCGATGCAATTTTTGTGTTTCATCGTCAATTAGAAGGTCCAAGGGATACAGTAAACCTGAAGAGAAGCATCGGAATCCATAACTAGTGTCACAGGAATGGTTCAAAACATAGTCAGTAAGAAGAGTTAGCCTTCTTGTACTTAAGTCGGCGTTGTGCCATTTGTATTTAATTCCGATGCATTTTCTGCGTTTCATCGTCACTAAGAACGTCCACGGGATACAGTAAACATGGAGTGATGCATCGGAATCTGTAACTAGTGTCACAGTACTGGTTCAAAACATAGACAGTAGGAAGAGTCAGTCTTCTTGTACTTATTCCAGCATTGTGTCTTTTGAATTTAATTCCGATGCAATTTCTGTGTTTCATCGTCAATAAGAAGGTCCAAGGGATGCAGTAAACCTGGAGTGAAGCATCGGAATCTATAACTAGTGTCACAGGAATGGTTCAAAACTAAGTCAGTAAGAAGAGTCAGTCCTCTTGTCCTTATGACGGCATTGTGCCTTTTGTATTTAATTCCGACGCAATTTCTGTGTTTCATCGTCAATAAGAAGGTCCAAGGGATATAGTAAACCTGGAGTGAAGCATCGGAATCTATAACTAGTGTCACAGGAATGGTTCAAAACAATGTCAGTAAGAAGAGTCAGTCTTCTTGTCCTTAAGTCGGCATTGTGCCTTTTGTATTTACTTCCGATGCAATTTCTGTGTTTCATCGTCAATAACAACGTCCAAGGGATACAATAAACCTGAAGTGAAGCATCGGAATCGATAACTAGTGTCACAGGAATGGTTCAAAACATAGACAGTAAGAAGAGTCAGTCTTCTTGTACTTAATTCGGCATTGTGCCTTTAGTATTTAATTCCGATGCAATTTCTGTGTTTCATCGTCAATAAGAAGTTCCAAGGGATACAGTAAACATCAAGTGAAGCGTCGGAATCTATTACGGGTGTCACAGGAATGGTTCAAAACATAGTCAGTGGGAAGAGTCGGTCTTGTTGTACTTAAGTCGGCGTTGTGCCTTTTGTATTTAATTCCGATGCATTTTCTGTGTTTCATCGTCAATAAGAAGGTCCAAGGGATACAGTAAACCTGAAGTGAAGTATCGGAATTTATAACTAGTGTCACAGGAATGGTTCAAAACATAGTCAGTAAGGAGAGTCAGTCTTCTTGTACTTAAGTCAGCATTGTGCCTTTTGTATTTAATTCCGATGCAATTTCTGTGTTTCATTGTCAATAAGAAGGACCAAGGGATACAGTAAACCTGGAGTGAAGCATTGGAATCTATAACTAGTGTCACAGGGATGGTTCAAATCGTAGACAGTCAGAAGAGTCAGTCTTCTTGTACTTAAGGCGGCATTGTGCCTTTTCTATTTAATTCCGGAGCAATTTCTGTGTTTCATCGTCAATAAGAATGTCAGAGGGATACAGTAATCCTGAAGTGAAGCATCGGAATCGATAACTAGTGTCACAGGAATGGTTCAAAACATAGTCAGTAAGAAGAATCAGTCTTGTTGTACTTAAGTCGGCATTGTCCCTTTTCTATTAAATTCCGATGCATTTTCTGTGTTTCATCGTCAATAAGAAGGTCCAAGGGATACTGTAAACCTGAAGTGAAGTATCGGAATTTATAACTAGTGTCACAGGAATGGTTCAAAACATAGCCAGTAAGGAGAGTCAGTCTTCTTGTACTTAAGTCGGCATTGTGCCCTTTGTATTTAATTTCGATGCAATTTCTGTGTTTCATCGTCAATAAGAAGGTCCAAGATATACAGTAAACCTGGAGTGAAGCATCGGAATCTATAACTAGTGTCACAGGAATGTTTCAAATCATAGACAGTAAGAAGAGTCAGTCTTCTTGTACTTAATTCTGCTTTGTGCATTTTGTATTTAATTCCGATGCAATTTCTGTGTTTCAACGTCAATAAGAAGGTCCAAGCGATACAGTAAACCTGAAGTAAAGCATCGGAGTTTATAACTAGTGTCACAGGAATGGTTCAAAACATAGTCAGTAAGGAGTGTCAGTCCTCTTGTACTTAAGTCGGCATTGTGCCTTTTGTATTTAATTCCCATGCAATTTCTGTGTTTCATCGTCAATAAGAAGGACCAAGGGATACAGTAAACCTTTAGTGAAGCATCGGAATCTATAACTAGTGTCACAGGACTGGTTCAAAACATAGTCAGTAAGAAGAGTCAGTCTTCTTGTATTTAAGTCGGTATTGTGCATTTTCTATTTAATTCCGATGCAATTTCTGTGTTTCATCGTCAATAAGAAGGTCCAAGGTATACAGTAAACATGGAGTGAAGCATCGGAATCTATAACTAGTGTCAATGGAATGGTTCAAAACATAGTAAGCAAGAAGAGTCAGTCTTCTTGTACTTAAGTAGGCATTGTGCCTTTTCTATTTAATTCCGATGCAATTTCGGTGTTTCATCGTCAATAAGAAGGTCCAAGGGATATAGTAAACCTGGAGTGAAGCATCGGAATCTATAACTAGTGTCACAGGAATGGTTCGAAACATAGACAGTAAGAAGAGTCAGTCTTCTCGTACTTACGTCGACATTGTGCCTATTCTATTTATTTCCGATGCAATTTCTGTGTTTCATCGTCAATAAGAAGGTCAGAGGGATACAATAAACCTGAAGTGAAGCATCGGAATCTATAACTAGTGTCACAGGAATGGTTCAAAACAAAGTCAGTAAGAAGAGTCAGTCTGTTTGTCCTTAAGTCGGCATTGTGCCTTTTGTATTAAATTCCGATGCAATTTCTGTGTTTCATCGTCAATAAGAAGGTCCAAGGGATACAGTAAACCTGGAGTGAAGCTTCGAAATCTATAACTAGTGTCACAGGAATGGTTCAAAACATAGACAGTAAGAAGAGTCAGTCTTCTTGTACTTACGTCGACATTGTGCCTTTTCTATTTAATTCCGATGCAATTTCTGTGTTTCATCGTCAATAAGAAGGTCAGAGGGATACAATAAACTTGTAGTGAAGCATCGGAATCTATAGCTAGTGTCACAGGAATGGTTCAAAACATAGTCAGTAAGAAAAGTCAGTCTTCATGTCCTTAAGTAGGCATTGTGCCTTTTGTAACTAATTCCGATGCAATTTCTGTGTTTCATCGTCAATAAGAATGTCAGAGGGATACAGTAATCCTGAAGTGAAGCATCGGAATCGATAACTAGTGTCACAGGAATGGTTCAAAACATAGACAGTATGAAGAGTCAGTCTTCTTGTACTTACGTCGACATTGTGCCTTTTATATTTAATTCCGATGCAATTTCTGTGTTTCATCGTCAATAAGAAGGTCAGAGGGATACAATAAACCTGTAGTGAAGCATCGGAATCTATAGCTAGTGTCACAGGAATGGTTCAAAACAAAGTCAGTAAGAAGAGTCAGTCTTCTTGTACTTACGTCGACATTGTGCCTTTTATATTTAATTCCGATGCAATTTCTGTGTTTCATCATCAATAAGAAGGTCAGAGGGATACAATAAACCTGTAGTGAAGCATCGGAATCTATAGCTAGTGTCACAGGAATGGTTCAAAACATAGTCAGTAAGAAAAGTCAGTCTTCTTGTTCTTAAGTCGGCATTGTGCCTTTTGTATTTAATTTCGATGCAATTTCTGTGTTTCATCATCAATAAGAAGGTCAGAGGGATACAGTAAACCTGAAGTGAAGCATCGGAATCCATAACTAGTGTCACAGGAATGGTTCAAAACATAGTCAGTATTAAGAGTTAGTCTTCTTGTACTGAAGGCGGCGTTGTGCCTTTTGTATTTAATTCCGATGCAATTTCTGTGTTTCATCGTCAATAAGAGGGTCCAAGGGATACAGTAAACCTGGAGTGAAGCATCGGAATCTGTAACTAGTGTCACAGGAATAGTTCAAATCATGCACAGTAAGAAGAGTCGGTCTTCGTGTACTTCAGTCGGCATTTTGCCTTTTGTATTTAATTCCGATGCAATTTTTGTGTTTCATCGTCAATTAGAAGGTCCAAGGGATACAGTAAACCTGAAGTGAAGCATCGGAATCCATAACTAGTGTCACAGGAATGGTTCAAAACATAGTCAGTAAGAAGAGTTAGTCTTCTTGTACTTAAGACGGCGTTGTGCCATTTGTATTTAATTCCGATGCATTTTCTGTGTTTCATCGTCACTAAGAACGTCCACGGGATACAGTAAACCTGGAGTGATGCATCGGAATCTGTAACTAGTGTCACAGTACTGGTTCAAAACATAGACAGTAAGAAGAGTCAGTCTTCTTGTACTTATTCCGGCATTGTGCCTTTTGAATTTAATTCCGATGCAATTTCTGTGTTTCATCGTCAATAAGAAGGTCCAAGGGATACAGTAAACCTGGAGTGAAGCATCGGAATCTACAACTAGTGTCAATTTAATGGTTCAAAAGCATAGTCAGTAAGAAGAGTGAGTCTTCTTGTACTTAAGTCGGCATTGTGCCTTTTGTATTTACTTCCGATGCAATTTCTGTGTTTCATCGTCAATAAGAAGGTCCAAGGGATACAGTAAACCTGAAGTGAAGCTTCGAAATCTATAGCTAGTGTCACAGGAATGGTTCAAACATAGTCAGTTAGAAGAGTCAGTCTTCTTGTACTTAAGTCGGCATTGTGCCTTTTGTAATTAATTCTGATGCAATTTCTGTGTTTCATCGTTTAATAAGAAGGTCCAAGGGATACAGTAAACCTGGAGTGACGCATCGGAATCTATAACTAGTGTCACAGGAATGGTTCAAAACTAAGTCAGTAAGAAGAGTCAGTCCTCTTGTCCTTAAGACGGCATTGTGCCTTTTGTATTTAATTCCGACGCAATTTCTGTGTTTCATCGCCAATAAGAAGGTCCAAGGGATATAGTAAACCTGGAGTGAAGCATCGGAATCTATAACTAGTGTCACAGGAATGGTTCAAAACAAAGTCAGTAAGAAGAGTCAGTCTTCTTTTCCTTAAGTCGGCATTGTGCCTTTTGTATTTACTTCCGATGCAATTTCTGTGTTTCATCGTCAATAAGAAGGTCCAAGGGATACAGTAAACCTGAAATGAAGCTTCGAAATCTATAACTAGTGTCACAGGAATGGTTCAAAACATAGTCAGTAAGAAATGTCAGTCTTCATGTCCTTAAGTCGGCATTGTGCCTTTTGTAACTAATTCCGATGCAATTTCTGTGTTTCATCGTCAATAAGAATGTCAGAGGGATACAGCAATCCTGAAGTGAAGCATCGGAGTCGATAACTAGTGTCACAGGATTGGTTCAAAACATAGACAGTAAGAAGAGTCAGTCTTCTTGTACTTACATCGACATTGTGCCTTTTCTATTTAATTCCGATGCAATTTCTGTGTTTCAGCGTCAATAAGAAGGTCAGAGGGATACAATAAACCTGATGTGAAGCATCGGAATCTATAACTAGTGTCACAGGAATGGTTCAAAACAAAGTCAGTAAGAAGAGTCAGTCTTCTTGTACTTAAGGCGGCATTGTGCCTTTTCTATTTAATTCCGGAGCAATTTCTGTGTTTCATCGTCAATAAGAATGTCAGAGGGATACAGTAATCCTGAAGTGAAGCATCGGAATCGATAACTAGTGTCACAGGAATGGTTCAAAACATAGTCAGTAAGAAGAGACAGTCTGGTTGTACTTAAGTCGGCAGTGTGCCTTTTCTATTTAATTCCGATGCAATTTCTGTGTTTCATCGTCAATAAGAATGTCAGAGGGATACAATAAACCTGAAGCGAAGCATCGGAATCTATAACTAGAGTCACAGAAATGGTTCAAAACAAAGTCAGTAACAAGAGTCAGTCTTCTTGTCCTTAAGTCGGCATTGTGCCTTTTGTATTTAATTCCGATGCAATATCTGTGTTTCATCGTCAATAAGAAGGTCCAAGCGATACAGTAAACCTGAAGTAAAGCATCGGAGTTTATAACTAGTGTCACAGGAATGGTTCAAAGCATAGTCAGTAAGAAGTGTCAGTCTTCTTGTACTTAAGTCGGAATTGTGCCTTTTGTATTTAATTCCGATGCAATTTCTGTGTTTCATCGTCAATAAGAAGGACCAAGGGATACAGTAAACCTATAGTGAAGCATCGGAATCTATAACTAGTGTCACAGGGATGGTTCAAAACATAGTCAGTAAGAAGAGTCAGTCTTCTTGTACTTAAGTCGGCATTGTGCATTTTCTATTTAATTCCGATGCAATTTCTGTGTTTCATCGTCAATAAGAAGGTCCAAGGGATACAGTAAACCTGGAGTGAAGCATCGGAATCTGTAACTAGTGTCAATGGAATGGTTCAAAACATAGTCAGTAAGAAGAGTTAGTCTTCTTGTACTTAAGTCGGCGTTGTGCCATTTGTATTTAATTCCGATGCATTTTCTGTGTTTCATCGTCACTAAGAACGTTCACGGGATACAGTAAACCTGGAGTGATGCATCGGAATCTGTAACTAGTGTCACAGTACTGGTTCAAAACATAGACAGTAAGAAGAGTCAGTCTCCTTGTACTTAATTCGGCATTGTGCCTTTAGTATTTAGTTCCGATGCAATTACTCTGTTTCATCGTCAATAAGAAGTTCCAAGGGATACAGTAAACATCAAGTGAAACGTCGGAATCTATTACGGGTGTCACAGGAATGGTTCAAAACATAGTCAGTGGGAAGAGTCGGTCTTGTTGTACTTAAGTCGGCGTTGTGCCTTTTGTATTTAATTCCGATGCATTTTCTGTGTTTCATCGTCAATACGAAGGTCCAAGGGATACAGTAAACCTGAAGTGAAGTATCGGAATTTATAACTAGTGTCACAGGAATGGTTCAAAACATAGTCAGTAAGGAGAGTCAGTCTTCTTGTACTTAAGTCGGCATTGTGCCTTTTGTATTTAATTGCGATGCAATTTCTGTGTTTCATCGTAAATAAGAAGGACCAAGGGATACAGTAAACCTGGAGTGAAGCATTGGAATCTATAACTAGTGTCACAGGGATGGTTCAAAACGTAGACAGTCAGAAGAGTCAGTCTTCTTGTACTTAAGGCGGCATTGTGCCTTTTCTATTTAATTCCGGAGCAATTTCTGTGTTTCATCGTCAATAAGAATGTCAGAGGGATACAGTAATCCTGAAGTGAAGCATCGGAATCGATAACTAGTGTCACAGGAATGGTTCGAAACATAGTCAGTAAGAAGAGTCAGTCTTGTTGTAACTAAGTCGGCATTGTGCCTTTTGTATTTAATTCCGATGCTATTTCTGTGTTTCATCGTCAATAAGAAGGTCCAAGGGATACAGTAAACCCGGAGTGAAGCATCGGAGTCTATCACTAGTGTCACAGGACTGGTTCAAAAATAGACAGTAAGAAGAGTCAGTCTTCTTGAACTTAATTCGGCATTGTGAATTTTGTATTTAATTCCGATGCAATTTCTGTGTTTCATCATCAATAAGAAGGTCAGAGGGATACAGTAAACCTGAAGTGAAGCATCGGAATCCATAACTAGTGTCACAGGAATGGTTCAAAACATAGTCAGTAAGAAGAGATAGTCTTCTTGTACTTAAGTCGGCGTTGTGCCTTTTGTATTTAATTCCGATGGAATTTCTGTGTTTCATCGTCAATACGAAGGTCCAAGGGATACAGTAAACCTGGAGTGAAGCATCGGAATCTATAAATAGTGTCAATGGTATGGTTCAAAACATAGACAGTAAGAAGAGTCAGTCTTCTTGTACTTAAGTCGGCATTGTGCCTTTTGTATTTAATTCCGATGCAATTTCTGTGTTTCATCGTCAATAAAAAGGTCAGAGGGATACAGTAAACCTGAAGTGAAGCATCAGAATCTATAGCTAGTGTCACAGGAATGGTTTAAAACATAGTCAGTAAGAAGAGTCAGTCTTCTTGTCCTTAAGTCGGCATTGTGCCTTTTGTATATAATTCCGATGCAATTTCTGTGTTTCATCGTCAATAAGAAGATCCAAGGGATACAGTAAACCTGGAGTTAGCATCGGAATCTGTAACTAGTGTCACAGTAATGGTTCAAAACATAGACAGTAAGAAGAGTCAGTCTTCTTGTACTTAATTCGGCATTGTGCCTTTAGTATTTAATTCCGATGCAATTTCTGTGTTTCATCGTCAATAAGAAGGTCAGAGGGATACAGTAAACCTGAAGTGAAGCATCAGAATCTATAGCTAGTGTCACAGGAATGGTTCAAAACATAGTCAGTAAGAAGAGTCAGTCTTCTTGTCCTTAAGTCGGCATTGTGCCTTTTGTATATAATTCCGATGCAATTTCTGTGTTTCATCGTCAATAAGAAGAACCAAGGGATACAGTAAACCTGGAGTGAAGCATCGGAATCTGTAACTAGTGTCACAGTAATGGTTCAAAACATAGACAGTAAGAAGGGTCAGTCTTCTTGTACTTAATTCGGCTTTGTGCCTTTAGTATTTAATTCCGATGGAATTACTGTGTTTCATCGTCAATAAGAAGTTCCAAGGGATACAGTAAACATCAAGTGAAGCGTCGGAATCTATTACGGGTGTCACAGGAATGGTTCAAAACATAGTCAGTGGGAAGAGTCGGTCTTGTTGTACTTAAGTCGGCGTTGTGCCTTTTGTATTTAATTCCGATGCATTTTCTGTGTTTCATCGTCAATAAGAAGTTCCAAGGGATACAGTAAACCTGAAGTGAAGTATCGGAATTTATAACTAGTGTCACAGGAATGGTTCAAAACATAGTCAGTAAGGAGAATCAGTCTTCTTGTACTTAAGTCGGCATTGTGCCTTTTGTATTTAATTCCGATGCAATTTGTGTGTTTCATCGTAAATAAGAAGGACCAAGGGATACAGTAAACCTGGAGTGAGGCATTGGAATCTATAACTAGTGTCACAGGGATGGTTCAAAACGTAGACAGTCAGAAGAGTCAGTCTTCTTGTACTTAAGGCGGCATTGTGCCTTTTCTATTTAATTCCGGAGCAATTTCTGTGTTTCATCGTCAATAAGAATGTCAGAGGGATACAGTAATCCTGAAGTGAAGCATCGGACTCGATAACTAGTGTCACAGGAATGGTTCAAAGCATAGTCAGTAAGAAGAGTCAGTCTTGTTGTACTTAAGTCGGCATTGTGCCTTTTGTATTTAATTCCGATGCAATTTCTGTGTTTCATCGTCAATAAGAAGATCCAAGGGATACAGTAAACCTGGAGTGAGCATCGGAATCTGTAACTAGTGTCACAGTAATGGTTCAAAACATAGACACTAAGAAGAGTCAGTCTTCTTGTACTTAATTCGGCATTGTGCCTTTAGTATTTAATTCCGATGCAATTTCTGTGTTTCATCGTCAATAAGAAGTTCCAAGGGATACAGTAAACATCAAGTGAAGCGGTGGAATCTATTACGGGTGTCACAGGAATGGTTCAAAACATAGTCAGTGGGAGGAGTCGGTCTTGTTGTACTTAAGTCGGCGTTGTGCCTTTTGTATTTAATTCCGATGCATTTTCTGTGTTTCATCGTCAATAAGAAGGTCCAAGGGATACAGTAAACCTGAAGTGTAGTATCGGAATTTATAACTAGTGTCACAGGAATGGTTCAAAACATAGTCAGTAAGGAGAGTCAGTCTTCTTGTAGTTAAGTCGGCATTGTGCATTTTGTATTTAATTCCGATGCAATTTCTGTGTTTCATCGTCAATAAGAAGGACCAAGGGATACAGTAAACCTGGAGTGAAGCATTGGAATCTATAACTAGTGTCACAGGGATGGTTCAAAACGTAGACAGTCAGAAGAGTCAGTCTTCTTGTACTTAATTCGGCATTGTGCCTTTTCTATTTAATTCCGGAGCAATTTCTGTGTTTCATCGTCAATAAGAATGTCAGAGGGATACAGTAATCCTGAAGTGAACCATCGGAATCGATAACTAGTGTCACAGGAATGGTTCAAAACATAGTCAGTAAGAAGAGTCAGTCTTGTTGTACTTAAGTCGGCATTGTCCCTTTTCTATTAAATTCCGATGCATTTTCTGTGTTTCATCGTCAATAAGAAGGTCCAAGGGATACAGTAAACCTGAAGTGAAGTATCGGAATTCATAACTAGTGTCACAGGAATGGTTCAAAACATAGTCAGTAAGGAGAGTCAGTCTTCTTGTACTTAAGTCGGCATTGTGCCCTTTGTATTTAATTTCGATGTAATTTCTGTGTTTCATCGTCAATAAGAAGGTCCAAGATATACAGTAAACCTGGAGTGAAGCATCGGAATCTATAACTAGTGTCACAGGAATGTTTCAAATCATAGACAGTAAGAAGAGTTAGTCTTCTTGTACTTAATTCTGCTTTGTGCATTTTGTATTTAATTCCGATGCAATTTCTGTGTTTCAACGTCAATAAGAAGGTCCAAGCGATACAGTAAACCTGAAGTAAAGCATCGGAGTTTATAACTAGTGTCACAGGAATGGTTCAAATCATAGTCAGTAAGGAGTGTCAGTCTTCTTGTACTTAAGTCGGCATTGTGCCTTTTGTATTTAATTCCCATGCAATTTCTGTGTTTCATCGTCAATAAGAAGGACCAAGGGATAAAGTAAACCTTTAGTGAAGCATCGGAATCTATAACTAGTGTCACAGGACTGGTTCAAAACATAGTCAGTAAGAAGAGTCAGTCTTCTTGTACTTAAGTCGGTATTGTGCATTTTCTATTTAATTCCGATGCAATTTCTGTGTTTCATTGTCAATAAGAAGGTCCAAGGTATACAGTAAACCTGGAGTGAAGCTTCGGAATCTATAACTAGTGTCAATGGAATGGTTCAAAACATAGTCAGTAAGAAGAGTCAGTCTTCTTGTACTTAAGTAGGCATTGTGCCTTTTATATTTAATTCCGATGCAATTTCTGTGTTTCATCGTCAATAAGAAGGTCCAAGGGATATAGTAAACCTGGAGTGAAGCATCGGAATCTATAACTAGTGTCACAGGAATGGTTCGAAACATAGACAGTAAGAAGAGTCAGTCTTCTCGTACTTACGTCGACATTGTGCCTATTCTATTTATTTCCGATGCAATTTCTGTGTTTCATCGTCAATAAGAAGGTCAGAGGGATACAATAAACCTGAAGTGAAGCATCGGAATCTATAACTAGTGTCACAGGAATGGTTCAAAACAAAAACAGTAAGAAGAGTCAGTCTGTTTGTCCTTAAGTCGGCATTGTGCCTTTTGTATTTAATTCCGATGCAATTTCTGTGTTTCATCGTCAATAAGAAGGTCCAAGGGATACAGTAAACCTGGAGTGAAGCTTCGAAATCTATAACTAGTGTCACAGGAATGGTTCAAAACATAGACAGTAAGAAGAGTCAGTCTTCTTGTACTTACGTCGACATTGTGCCTTTTCTATTTAATTCCGATGCAATTTCTGTGTTTCATCGTCAATAAGAAGGTCAGAGGGATACAATAAACCTGTAGTGAAGCATCGGAATCTATAGCTAGTGTCACAGGAATGGTTCAAATCATAGTCAGTAAGAAAAGTCAGTCTTTATGTCCTTAAGTCGGCATTGTGCCTTTTGTATTTAATTCCGATGCAATTTCTGTGTTTCATCATCAATAAGAAGGTCAGAGGGATACAGTAAACCTGGAGTGAAGCTTCGAAATCTATAACTAGTGTCACAGGAATGGTTCAAAACATAGACAGTAAGAAGAGTCAGTCTTCTTGTACTTACGTCGACATTGTGCCTTTTCTATTTAATTCCGATGCAATTTCTGTGTTTCATCGTCAATAAGAAGGTCAGAGGGATACAATAAACCTGTAGTGAAGCATCGGAATCTATAGCTAGTGTCACAGGAATGGTTCAAAACATAGTCAGTAAGAAAAGTCAGTCTTTATGTCCTTAAGTCGGCATTGTGCCTTTTGTATTTAATTCCGATGCAATTTCTGTGTTTCATCATCAATAAGAAGGTCAGAGGGATACAGTAAACCTGAAGTGAAGCATCGGAATCCATAACTAGTGTCACAGGAACGGTTCAAAACATAGTCAGTAGGAAGAGTTAGTCTTCTTGTACTGAAGTCGGCGTTGTGCCTTTTGTATTTAATTCCGATGCAATTTCTGTGTTTCATCGTCAAAAAGAGGGTCCAAGGGATACAGTAAACCTTAAGTGAAGCATCGGAATCCATAACTAGTGTCACAGGAATGGTTCAAAACATAGTCAGTAAGAAGAGTCAGTCTTCTTGTACTTAAGTCGGCATTGTGCATTTTCTATTTAATTCCGATGCAATTTCTGTGTTTCATCGTCAATAAGAAGGTCCAAGGGATACAGTAAACCTGGAGTGAAGCATCGGAATCTATAACTAGTGTCAATGGAATGGTTCAAAACATAGTCAGTAAGAAGAGTGAGTCCTCTTGTACTTAAGTCGGCATTGTGCCTTTTCTATTTAATTCCGACGCAATTTCTGTGTTTCATCGTCAATAAGAAGGTCCAAGGGATACAGTAAACCTGGAGTGACGCATCGGAATCTATAACTAGTGTCACAGGAATGGTTCAAAACTAAGTCAGTAAGAAGAGTCAGTCCTCTTGTCCTTAAGACGGCATTGTGCCTTTTGTATTTAATTCCGATGCTATTTCTGTGTTTCATCGTCAATAAGAATGTCCAAGGTATATAGTAAACCTGGAGTGAAGCATCGGAATCTATAACTAGTGTCACAGGAATGGTTCAAAACATAGACAGTAAGAAGAGTCAGTCTTCTTGTACTTGCGTCGACATTGTGCCTTTTCTATTTAATTCCGATGCAATTTCTGTGTTTCATGGTCAATAAGAAGGTCAGAGGGATACAATAAACCTGTAGTGAAGTATCGGAATCTATAGCTAGTGTCACAGGAATGGTTCAAAACATAGTTAGTAAGAAAAGTCAGTCTTCTTGTTCTTAAGTCGGCATTGTGACTTTTGTATTTAATTCCGATGCAATTTCTGTGTTTCATCATCAATAAGAAGGTCAGAGGGATACAGTAAACCTGAAGTGAAGCATCGGAATCCATAACTAGTGTCACAGGAATGGTTCAAAACATAGTCAGTAGGAAGAGTTAGTCTACTTGTACTGAAGTCGGCGTTGTGCCTTTTGTATTTAATTCCGATGCAATTTCTGTGTTTCGTCGTCAATAAGAGGGTTTAAGGGTTACAGTAAACCTGGAATGAAGCATCGGAATCTGTAACTAGTGTCACAGGAATAGTTCAAATCATGCACAGTAAGAAGACTCGGTCTTCGTGTACTTCAGTCGGCATTTTGCCTTTTGTATTTAATTCCGATTCAATTTTTGTGTTTCATCGTCAATTAGAAGGTCCAAGGGATACAGTAAACCTGAAGTGAAGCATCGGAATCCATAGCTAGTGTCACAGGAATGGTTCAAAACATAGTCAGTAAGAAGAGTTAGTCTTCTTGTACTTAAGTCGGCGTTGTGCCATTTGTATTTCATTCCGATGCATTTTCTGTGTTTCATCGTCACTAAGAACGTCCACGGGATACAGTAAACCAGGAGTGATGCATCGGAATCTGTAACTAGTGTCTCAGTACTGGTTCAAAACATAGACAGTAAGAAGAGTCAGTGTTCTTGTACTTAATTCGGCATTGTGCCTTTTGAATTTATTCCGATGCAATTTCTGTGTTTCATCGTCAATAAGAAGGTCCAAGGGATACTGTGAACATCAAGTGAAGCGTCGGAATCTATAAAGGGTGTCACAGGAATGGTTCAAATCATAGTCTGTAGGAAGAGTCGCTCTTCTTGTACTTAAGTCGGCATTGTGCCTTTTGTATTTAATTCCGATGCATTTTCTGTGTTTCATCGTCAATAAGAAGGTCCAAGGGATACCGTAAACCCGGAGTGAAGCATCGGAATCTATAAGTAGTGTCAATGGAATGGTTCAAAGCATAGACAGTAAGAAGAGTCAGTGTTCTTGTACTTAAGTCGGCATTGTGTCTTTTGTATTTAATTCCGATGCTATTTCTGTGTTTCTTAGTCAATAAGAAGGTCAGAGGGGTTCAGTAAACCTGAAGTGAATCATCGGAATCTATAGCAAGTGTCACAGGAATGGTTCAAAACATAGTCAGTATGAAGAGTCAGTCTTCTTGTCCTTAAGTCGGCATTGTGCCTTTTGTATTTAATTCCGATGCAATTTTTGTGTTTCATCGTCAATTAGAAGGTCCAAGGGATACAGTAAACCTGAAGTGAAGCATCGGAATCCATAACTAGTGTCACAGGAATGGTTCAAAACATAGTCAGTAAGAAGAGTTAGTCTTCTTGTACTTAAGTCGGCGTTGTGCCATTTGTATTTAATTCCGATGCATTTTCTGTGTTTCATCGTCACTAAGAACGTCCACGGGATACAGTAAACCTGGAGTGATGCATCGGAATCTGTAACTAGTGTCACAGTACTGGTTCAAAACATAGACAGTAAGAAGAGTCAGTGTTCTTGTACTTAATTCGGCATTGTGCCTTTTGAATTTATTCCGATGCAATTTCTGTGTTTCATCGTCAATCAGAAGGTCCAAGGGATACTTTGAACATCAAGTGAAGCGTCGGAATCTATAAAGGGTGTCACAGGAATGGTTCAAATCATAGTCTGTAGGAAGAGTCGCTCTTCTTGTACTTAAGTCGGCATTGTGCCTTTTGTATTTAATTCCGATGCATTTTCTGTGTTTCATCGTCAATAAGAAGGTCCAAGGGATACCGTAAACCTGGAGTGAAGCATCGGAATCTATAAGTAGTGTCAATGGAATGGTTCAAAGCATAGACAGTAAGAAGAGTCAGTGTTCTTGTACTTAAGTCGGCATTGTGTCTTTTGTATTTAATTCCGATGCTATTTCTGTGTTTCTTAGTCAATAAGAAGGTCAGAGGGGTTCGGTAAACCTGAAGTGAATCATCGGAATCTATAGCAAGTGTCACAGGAATGGTTCAAAACATAGTCAGTATGAAGAGTCAGTCTTCTTGTCCTTAAGTCGGCATTGTGCCTTTTGTATTTAATTCCGATGCAATTTCTGCGTTTCATCGTCAATAAGAAGGTCCAAGGGATACAGTAAACCTGGAGTGAAGCATCAGAATCTATAACTAGTGTCACAGCAATGGTTCAAACATAGTCAGTAAGAAGAGTCAGTCTTCTTGTACTTAGGTCGGCATTGTGCCATTTGTATTTAATTCCGATGCAATTTCTGTTTCATCGTCAATAAGAAGGACCAAGGGATACAGTAAACCTAGAGTGAAGCATCGGAATCTATAACTAGTGACACAGGGATGGTTCAAAGCATAGACAGTAAGAAGAGTCAGTCTTCTTGTACTTAAGTCGGCATTGTGCCTTTGTATTTAATTCCGATGCAATGTCTGTGTTTCATCGTCAATAAGAATGTCCAAGGGAAACAGAAATCCTGAAGTGAAGCATCGGAATCTATAACTAGTGTCACAGGAATGGTTCAAACATAGTCAGAAAGGTGTGTCCGTCTTCTTGTACTTAAATCGGCATTGTGCCTTTTCTATTTAATTCCGATGCAATTTCTGTGTTTCATCGTCAATAAGAAGGTCCAAGGGATATACTAAACCTGGAGAGAAGCATCGGAATCTATAACTAGTGTCACAGGAATGGTTCAAAACATAGACAGTAGGAAGAGTCAGTCTTCTTGTACTTACGTCGACATTGTGCCTATTCTATTTATTTCCGATGCAATTTCTGTGTTTCATCGTCAATAAGAAGGTCAGAGGGATACAATAAACCTGAAGTGAAGCATCGGAATCTATAACTAGTGTCACAGGAATGGTTCAAAACAAAGTCAGTAAGAAGAGTCAGTCTTCTTGTCCTTAAGTCGGCATTGTGCCTTTTGTATTTAATTCCGATGCAATTTCTGTGTTTCATCGTCAATAAGAAGGTCCAAGGGATACAGTAAACCTGAAGTGAAGCTTCGGAATCTATAGCCAGTGTCATAGGAATGGTTCAAACATAGTCAGTTAGAAGAGTCAGTCTTCTTGTACTTAAGTCGGCATTGTGCCTTTTGTAATTAATTCCGATGCAATTTCTGTGTTTCATCGTTTAATAAGAAGGTCCAAGGGATACAGTAAAACTGGAGTGACGCATCGGAATCTATAACTAGTGTCACAGGAATGGTTCAAAACAAAGTCAGTAAGAAGAGTCAGCCCTCTTGTCCTTAAGACGGCATTGTGCCTTTTGTATTTAATTCCGATGCAATTTCTGTGTTTCATCGTCAATAAGAATGTCCAAGGGATATAGTAAACCTGGAGTGAAGCATCGGAATCTATAACTAGTGTCACAGGAATGGTTCAAAACATAGACAGTAAGAAGAGTCAGTCTTCTTGTCCTTAAGTAGGCATTGTGCCTTTTGTATTTAATTCCGATGCAATTTCTGTGTTTCATCGTCAATAAGAAGGTCCAAGTTATACAGTAAACCTGAAGTGAAGCTTCGGAATCTATAGCCAGTGTCACAGGAATGGTTCAAACATAGTCAGTTAGAAGAGTCAGTCTTCTTGTACTTAAGTCGGCATTGTGCCTTTTATAATTAATTCCGATGCAATTTCTGTGTTTCATCGTTTAATAAGAAGGTTCAAGGGATACAGTAAACCTGGAGTGACGCATCGGAATCTATAACTAGTGTCACAGGAATGGTTCAAAACTAAGTCAGTAAGAAGAGTCAGTCCTCTTGTCCTTAAGACGGCATTGTGCCTTTTGTATTTAATTCCGATGCAGTTTCTGTGTTTCATCGTCAATAAGAATGTCCAAGGGATATAGTAAACCTGGAGAGAAGCAACGGAATCTATAACTAGTGTCACAGGAATGGTTCAAAACATAGACAGTAAGAAGAGTCAGTCTTCTTGTACTTACGTCGACATTGTGCCTATTCTATTTATTTCCGATGCAATTTCTGTGTTTCATCGTCAATAAGAAGGTCAGAGGGATACAATAAACCTGTGGTGAAGCATCGGAATCTACAGCTAGTGTCACAGGAATGGTTCAAAGCATAGTCAGTAAGAAGAGTCAGTCTTCTTGTCCTTAAGTCGGCATTGTGCCTTTTGTAATTAATTCCGATGCAATGTCTGTGTTTCATCGTCAATAAGAAGGTCCAAGGGATACAGTAAACCTGGAGTGAAGCATCGGAATCTATAACTAGTGTCACACGAATGGTTCAAAACATAGTCAGTAAGAAGAGTTAGTCTTCTTGTACTTAAGTCGGCGTTGTGCCTTTTGTATTTAATTCCGATGCAATTTCTGTGTTTTATCGTCAATAAGAAGGTCCGAGGGATACAGTAAACATGGAGTGAAGCATCGGAATCTGTAACTAGTGTCACAGGAATGGTTCAAATCATAGACAGTAAGAAGAGTTGGTCTTCGTGTACTTCAGTCGGCATTTTGCCTCTTCTATTTAATTCCGATGCAATTTCTGTGTTTCATCGTCAATATGAAGGTCCAAGAGATACAGTAAACCTGGAGTGAAGCATCGGAATCTATAAATAGTGTCAATGGTATGGTTCAAAACATAGACAGTAAGAAGAGTCAGTCTTCTTGTACTTAAGTCGGCATTGTGCCTTTTGTATTTAATTCCGATGCAATTTCTGTGTTTCATCGTCAATAAGAAGGTCAGAGGGATACAGTAAACCTGAAGTGAAGCATCAGAATCTATAGCTAGTGTCACAGGAATGGTTCAAAACATAGTCAGTAAGACAAGTCAGTCTTCTTGTCCTTAAGTCGGCATTGTGCCTTTTGTATATAATTCCGATGCAATTTCTGTGTTTCATCGTCAATAAGAAGGTCCAAGGGATACAGTAAACCTGGAGTGAAGCATCGGAATCTACATCTAGTGTCACAGGATTGGTTCAAAACGTAGTCAGTAAGAAGAGTCAGTCTTCTTGTCCTTAAGTCGGCATTGTGCCTTTTGTAATTAATTCCGATGCAATTTCTGTGTTTCATCGTCAATAAGAAGGTCCAAGGGATACAGTAAACCTGGAGTGAAGCATCGGAATCTATAACTAGTGACACACGAATGGTTCAAATCATAGACAGTAAGAAGAGTCAGTCTTCTTGTACTTAAGTCGGCATTGCGCCTTTTCTTTTTAATTCCGATGCAATTTCTGTGTTTCATCTTCAATAAGAAGGTGCGAGGGATACAGTAAACATGGGGTGAAGCATCGGAATCCATAACTAGTGTCACAGGAATCATTCAAAACATAGTCAGTAAGAAGAGTTAGTCTTCTTGTACTTAAGTCGGCGTTGTGCCTTTTGTATTTAATTCCGATGCAATTTCTGTGTTTCAACGTCAATAAGAAGGTCCAAGCGATACAGTAAACCTGAAGTAAAGCATCGGAGTTTATAACTAGTGTCACAGGAATGGTTCAAAACATAGTCAGTAAGGAGTGTCAGTCTTCTTGTACTTAAGTCGGCATTGTGCCTTTTGTATTTAATTCCCATGCAATTTCTGTGTTTCATCGTCAATAAGAAGGACCAAGGGATACAGTAAACCATTAGTGAAGCATCGGAATCTATAACTAGTGTCACAGGACTGGTTCAAAACATAGTCAGTAAGAAGAGTCAGTCTTCTTGTACTTAAGGCGGCATTGTGCCTTTTCTATTTAATTCCGGAGCAATTTCTGTGTTTCATAAACAATAAGAATGTCAGAGGGATACAGTAATCCTGAAGTGAAGCATCGGAATCGATAACTAGTGTCACAGGAATGGTTCAAAACATAGTCAGTAAGAAGAGACAGTCTTGTTGTACTTAAGTCGGCATTGTGCCTTTTGTATTTAATTCCGATGCAATTTCTGTGTTTCATCGTCAATAAGAATGTCAGAGGGATACAATAAACCTGAAGCGAAGCATCGGAATCTATAACTAGAGTCACAGAAATGGTTCAAAACAAAGTCAGTAACAATAGTCAGTCTTCTTGTCCTTAAGTCGGCATTGTGCCTTTTGTATTTAATTCCGATGCAATTTCTGTGTTTCATCGTCAATAAGAAGGTCCAAGCGATACAGTAAACCTGAAGTAAAGCATCGGAGTTTATAACTAGTGTCACAGGAATGGTTCAAAGCATAGTCAGTAAGGAGTGTCAGTCTTCTTGAACTTAAGTCGGAATTGTGCCTTTTGTATTTAATTCCGATGCAATTTCTGTGTTTCATCGTCATTAAGAAGGACCAAGGGATACAGTAAACCTATAGTGAAGCATCGGAATCTATAACTAGTGTCACAGGGATGGTTCAAAACATAGTCAGTAAGAAGAGTCAGTCTTCTTGTACTTAAGTCGGCATTGTGCATTTTCTATTTAATTCCGATGTAATTTCTGTGTTTCATCGTCAATAAGAAGGTCCAAGGGATACAGTAAACCTGGAGTGAAGCATCGGAATCTATAACTAGTGTCACACGAATGGTTCAAAACTTAGTCAGTAAGAGTAGTCATTCTTATTGTACTTAAGTCATCATTGTGCATTTTCTATTTAATTCTGATGCAATTACTGTGTTTCATCGTCAATATGAAAGTCCAACCGATACATTAAACCTGGAGTGAAGCATCGGAGTCTATCACTAGTGTCACAGGACTGGATCAAAAATAGACAGTAAGAAGAGTCAGTCTTCTTGAACTTAATTCGGCATTGTGCCTTTTGTATTTAATTCCGATGCAATTTCTGTGTTTCATCATCAATAAGAAGATCAGAGGGATACAGTAAACCTGAAGTGAAGGATCGGAAACCATAACTAGTGTCACAGGAATGGTTCAAAACATAGTCAGTAAGAAGAGTTAGTCTTCTTGTACTTAAGTCGGCGTTGTGCCTTTTGTATTTAATTCCGATGCAATTTCTGTGTTTTATCGTCAATAAGAAGGTCCGAGGGATACAGTAAACATGGAGTGAAGCATCGGAATCTGTAACTAGTGTCACAGGAATGGTTCAAATCATAGACAGTAAGAAGAGTTGGTCTTCGTGTACTTCAGTCGGCATTTTGCCTCTTCTATTTAATTCCGATGCAATTTCTGTGTTTCATCGTCAATATGAAGGTCCAAGAGATACAGTAAACCTGGAGTGAAGCATCGGAATCTATAAATAGTGTCAATGGTATGGTTCAAAGCATAGACAGTAAGAAGAGTCAGTCTTCTTGTACTTAAGTCGGCATTGTGCCTTTTGTATTTAATTCCGATGCAATTTCTGTGTTTCATCGTCAATAAGAAGGTCAGAGGGATACAGTAAACCTGAAGTGAAGCATCAGAATCTATAGCTAGTGTCACAGGAATGGTTCAAAACATAGTCAGTAAGACGAGTCAGTCTTCTTGTCCTTAAGTCGGCATTGTGCCTTTTGTATATAATTCCGATGCAATTTCTGTGTTTCATCGTCAATAAGAAGGTCCAAGGGATACAGTAAACCTGGAGTGAAGCATCGGAATCTGTAACTAGTGTCACAGTAATGGTTCAAAACATAGACAGTAAAAAGAGTCAGTCTTCTTGTACTTAATTCGGCATTGTGCCTTTAGTATTTAATTCCGATGCAATTTCTGTGTTTCATCGTCAATAAGAAGGTCAGAGGGATACAATAAACCTGTAGTGAAGCATCGGAATCTACATCTAGTGTCACAGGATTGGTTCAAAACGTAGTCAGTAAGAAGAGTCAGTCTTCTTGTCCTTAAGTCGGCATTGTGCCTTTTGTAATTAATTCCGATGCAATTTCTGTGTTTCATCGTCAATAAGAAGGTCCAAGGGATACAGTAAACCTGGAGTGAAGCATCGGAATCTATAACTAGTGTCACACGAATGGTTCAAATCATAGACAGTAAGAAGAGTCAGTCTTCTTGTACTTAAGTCGGCATTGCGCCTTTTCTTTTTAATTCCGATGCAATTTCTGTGTTTCATCGTCAATATGAAGGTCCAAGAGATACAGTAAACCTGGAGTGAAGCATCGGAATCTATAAATAGTGTCAATGGTATGGTTCAAAACATAGACAGTAAGAAGAGTCAGTCTTCTTGTACTTAAGTCGGCATTGTGCCTTTTGTATTTAATTCCGATGCAATTTCTGTGTTTCATCGTCAATAAGAAGGTCAGAGGGATACAGTAAACCTGAAGTGAAGCATCAGAATCTATAGCTAGTGTCACAGGAATGGTTCAAAACATAGTCAGTAAGACAAGTCAGTCTTCTTGTCCTTAAGTCGGCATTGTGCCTTTTGTATATAATTCCGATGCAATTTCTGTGTTTCATCGTCAATAAGAAGGTCCAAGGGATACAGTAAACCTGGAGTGAAGCATCGGAATCTACATCTAGTGTCACAGGATTGGTTCAAAACGTAGTCAGTAAGAAGAGTCAGTCTTCTTGTCCTTAAGTCGGCATTGTGCCTTTTGTAATTAATTCCGATGCAATTTCTGTGTTTCATCGTCAATAAGAAGGTCCAAGGGATACAGTAAACCTGGAGTGAAGCATCGGAATCTATAACTAGTGTCACACGAATGGTTCAAATCATAAACAGTAAGAAGAGTCAGTCTTCTTGTACTTAAGTCGGCATTGCGCCTTTTCTTTTTAATTCCGATGCAATTTCTGTGTTTCATCTTCAATAAGAAGGTGCGAGGGATACAGTAAACATGGGGTGAAGCATCGGAATCCATAACTAGTGTCACAGGAATGGTTCAAAACATAGTCAGTAAGAAGAGTTAGTCTTCTTGTACTTAAGTCGGCGTTGTGCCTTTTGTATTTAATTCCGATGCAATTTCTGTGTTTCATCTTCAATAAGAAGGTGCGAGGGATACAGTAAACATGGGGTGAAGCATCGGAATCTGTAACTAGTGTCACAGGAATGGTTCAATTCATAGACAGTAAGAAGAGTTGGTCTTCGTGTACTTTAGTCGGCATTTTGCTTTTTCTATTTAATTCCGATGCAATTTCTGTGTTTCATCGTCAATACGAAGGTCCAAGGGATACAGTAAACCTGGAGTGAAGCATCGGAATCTATAAATGGGGTCAATGGTATGGTTCAAAACATAGACAGTAAGAAGAGTTGGTCTTCGTGTACTTTAGTCGGCATTTTGCTGTTTCTATTTAATTGCGATGCAATTTCTGTGTTTCAACGTCAATAAGAAGGTCCAAGCGATACAGTAAACCTGAAGTAAAGCATCGGAGTTTATAACTAGTGTCACAGGAATGGTTCAAAACATAGTCAGTAAGGAGTGTCAGTCTTCTTGTACTTAAGTCGGCATTGTGCCTTTTGTATTTAATTCCCATGCAATTTCTGTGTTTCATCGTCAATAAGAAGGACCAAGGGATACAGTAAACCATTAGTGAAGCATCGGAATCTATAACTAGTGTCACAGGACTGGTTCAAAACATAGTCAGTAAGAAGAGTCAGTCTTCTTGTACTTAAGGCGGCATTGTGCCTTTTCTATTTAATTCCGGAGCAATTTCTGTGTTTCATAAACAATAAGAATGTCAGAGGGATACAGTAATCCTGAAGTGAAGCATCGGAATCGATAACTAGTGTCACAGGAATGGTTCAAAACATAGTCAGTAAGAAGAGACAGTCTTGTTGTACTTAAGTCGGCATTGTGCCTTTTGTATTTAATTCCGATGCAATTTCTGTGTTTCATCGTCAATAAGAATGTCAGAGGGATACAATAAACCCGAAGCGAAGCATCGGAATCTATAACTAGAGTCACAGAAATGGTTCAAAACAAAGTCAGTAACAATAGTCAGTCTTCTTGTCCTTAAGTCGGCATTGTGCCTTTTGTATTTAATTCCGATGCAATTTCTGTGTTTCATCGTCAATAAGAAGGTCCAAGCGATACAGTAAACCTGAAGTAAAGCATCGGAGTTTATAACTAGTGTCACAGGAATGGTTCAAAGCATAGTCAGTAAGGAGTGTCAGTCTTCTTGAACTTAAGTCGGAATTGTGCCTTTTGTATTTAATTCCGATGCAATTTCTGTGTTTCATCGTCATTAAGAAGGACCAAGGGATACAGTAAACCTATAGTGAAGCATCGGAATCTATAACTAGTGTCACAGGGATGGTTCAAAACATAGTCAGTAAGAAGAGTCAGTCTTCTTGTACTTAAGTCGGCATTGTGCATTTTCTATTTATTTCCGATGTAATTTCTGTGTTTCATCGTCAATAAGAAGGTCCAAGGGATACAGTAAACCTGGAGTGAAGCATCGGAATCTATAACTAGTGTCACACGAATGGTTCAAAACTTAGTCAGTAAGAGTAGTCATTCTCATTGTACTTAAGTCATCATTGTGCATTTTCTATTTAATTCTGATGCAATTACTGTGTTTCATCGTCAATATGAAAGTCCAACCGATACATTAAACCTGGAGTGAAGCATCGGAGTCTATCACTAGTGTCACAGGACTGGATCAAAAATAGACAGTAAGAAGAGTCAGTCTTCTTGAACTTAATTCGGCATTGTGCCTTTTGTATTTAATTCCGATGCAATTTCTGTGTTTCATCATCAATAAGAAGGTCAGAGGGATACAGTAAACCTGAAGTGAAGGATCGGAAACCATAACTAGTGTCACAGGAATGGTTCAAAACATAGTCAGTAAGAAGAGTTAGTCTTCTTGTACTTAAGTCGGCGTTGTGCCTTTTGTATTTAATTCCGATGCAATTTCTGTGTTTTATCGTCAATAAGAAGGTCCGAGGGATACAGTAAACATGGAGTGAAGCATCGGAATCTGTAACTAGTGTCACAGGAATGGTTCAAATCATAGACAGTAAGAAGAGTTGGTCTTCGTGTACTTCAGTCGGCATTTTGCCTCTTCTATTTAATTCCGATGCAATTTCTGTGTTTCATCGTCAATATGAAGGTCCAAGAGATACAGTAAACCTGGAGTGAAGCATCGGAATCTATAAATAGTGTCAATGGTATGGTTCAAAACATAGACAGTAAGAAGAGTCAGTCTTCTTGTACTTAAGTCGGCATTGTGCCTTTTGTATTTAATTCCGATGCCATTTCTGTGTTTCATCGTCAATAAGAAGGTCAGAGGGATACAGTAAACCTGAAGTGAAGCATCAGAATCTATAGCTAGTGTCACAGGAATGGTTCAAAACATAGTCAGTAAGACGAGTCAGTCTTCTTGTCCTTAAGTCGGCATTGTGCCTTTTGTATATAATTCCGATGCAATTTCTGTGTTTCATCGTCAATAAGAAGGTCCAAGGGATACAGTAAACCTGGAGTGAAGCATCGGAATCTGTAACTAGTGTCACAGTAATGGTTCAAAACATAGACAGTAAAAAGAGTCAGTCTTCTTGTACTTAATTCGGCATTGTGCCTTTAGTATTTAATTCCGATGCAATTTCTGTGTTTCATCGTCAATAAGAAGGTCAGAGGGATACAATAAACCTGTAGTGAAGCATCGGAATCTACATCTAGTGTGACAGGATTGGTTCAAAACGTAGTCAGTAAGAAGAGTCAGTCTTCTTGTCCTTAAGTCGGCATTGTGCCTTTTGTAATTAATTCCGATGCAATTTCTGTGTTTCATCGTCAATAAGAAGGTCCAAGGGATACAGTAAACCTGGAGTGAAGCATCGGAATCTATAACTAGTGTCACACGAATGGTTCAAATCATAGACAGTAAGAAGAGTCAGTCTTCTTGTACTTAAGTCGGCATTGCGCCTTTTCTTTTTAATTCCGATGCAATTTCTGTGTTTCATCTTCAATAAGAAGGTGCGAGGGATACAGTAAACATGGGTTGAAGCATCGGAATCCATAACTAGTGTCACAGGAATGGTTCAAAACATAGTCAGTAAGAAGAGTTAGTCTTCTTGTACTTAAGTCGGCGTTGTGCCTTTTGTATTTAATTCCGATGCAATTTCTGTGTTTCATCTTCAATAAGAAGGTGCGAGGGATACAGTAAACATGGGGTGAAGCATCGGAATCTGTAACTAGTGTCACAGGAATGGTTCAATTCATAGACAGTAAGAAGAGTTGGTCTTCGTGTACTTTAGTCGGCATTTTGCTTTTTCTATTTAATTCCGATGCAATTTCTGTGTTTCATCGTCAATACGAAGGTCCAAGGGATACAGTAAACCTGGAGTGAAGCATCGGAATCTATAAATGGGGTCAATGGTATGGTTCAAAACATAGACAGTAAGAAGAGTCAGTCTTCTTGTACTTAATTCTGCTTTGTGCATTTTGTATTTAATTGCGATGCAATTTCTGTGTTTCAACGTCAATAAGAAGGTCCAAGCGATACAGTAAACCTGAAGTAAAGCATCGGAGTTTATAACTAGTGTCACAGGAATGGTTCAAAACATAGTCAGTAAGGAGTGTCAGTCTTCTTGTACTTAAGTCGGCATTGTGCCTTTTGTATTTAATTCCCATGCAATTTCTGTGTTTCATCGTCAATAAGAAGGACCAAGGGATACAGTAAACCATTAGTGAAGCATCGGAATCTATAACTAGTGTCACAGGACTGGTTCAAAACATAGTCAGTAAGAAGAGTCAGTCTTCTTGTACTTAAGGCGGCATTGTGCCTTTTCTATTTAATTCCGGAGCAATTTCTGTGTTTCATAAACAATAAGAATGTCAGAGGGATACAGTAATCCTGAAGTGAAGCATCGGAATCGATAACTAGTGTCACAGGAATGGTTCAAAACATAGTCAGTAAGAAGAGACAGTCTTGTTGTACTTAAGTCGGCATTGTGCCTTTTGTATTTAATTCCGATGCAATTTCTGTGTTTCATCGTCAATAAGAATGTCAGAGGGATACAATAAACCCGAAGCGAAGCATCGGAATCTATAACTAGAGTCACAGAAATGGTTCAAAACAAAGTCAGTAACAATAGTCAGTCTTCTTGTCCTTAAGTCGGCATTGTGCCTTTTGTATTTAATTCCGATGCAATTTCTGTGTTTCATCGTCAATAAGAAGGTCCAAGCGATACAGTAAACCTGAAGTAAAGCATCGGAGTTTATAACTAGTGTCACAGGAATGGTTCAAAGCATAGTCAGTAAGGAGTGTCAGTCTTCTTGAACTTAAGTCGGAATTGTGCCTTTTGTATTTAATTCCGATGCAATTTCTGTGTTTCATCGTCATTAAGAAGGACCAAGGGATACAGTAAACCTATAGTGAAGCATCGGAATCTATAACTAGTGTCACAGGGATGGTTCAAAACATAGTCAGTAAGAAGAGTCAGTCTTCTTGTACTTAAGTCGGCATTGTGCATTTTCTATTTAATTCCGATGTAATTTCTGTGTTTCATCGTCAATAAGAAGGTCCAAGGGATACAGTAAACCTGGAGTGAAGCATCGGAATCTATAACTAGTGTCACACGAATGGTTCAAAACTTAGTCAGTAAGAGTAGTCATTCTCATTGTACTTAAGTCATCATTGTGCATTTTCTATTTAATTCTGATGCAATTCCTGTGTTTCATCGTCAATATGAAAGTCCAACCGATACATTAAACCTGGAGTGAAGCATCGGAGTCTATCACTAGTGTCACAGGACTGGATCAAAAATAGACAGTAAGAAGAGTCAGTCTTCTTGAACTTAATTCGGCATTGTGCCTTTTGTATTTAATTCCGATGCAATTTCTGTGTTTCATCATCAATAAGAAGGTCAGAGGGATACAGTAAACCTGAAGTGAAGGATCGGAAACCATAACTAGTGTCACAGGAATGGTTCAAAACATAGTCAGTAAGAAGAGTTAGTCTTCTTGTACTTAAGTCGGCGTTGTGCCTTTTGTATTTAATTCCGATGCAATTTCTGTGTTTTATCGTCAATAAGAAGGTCCGAGGGATACAGTAAACATGGAGTGAAGCATCGGAATCTGTAACTAGTGTCACAGGAATGGTTCAAATCATAGACAGTAAGAAGAGTTGGTCTTCGTGTACTTCAGTCGGCATTTTGCCTCTTCTATTTAATTCCGATGCAATTTCTGTGTTTCATCGTCAATATAAAGGTCCAAGAGATACAGTAAACCTGGAGTGAAGCATCGGAATCTATAAATAGTGTCAATGGTATGGTTCAAAACATAGACAGTAAGAAGAGTCAGTCTTCTTGTACTTAAGTCGGCATTGTGCCTTTTGTATTTAATTCCGATGCAATTTCTGTGTTTCATCGTCAATAAGAAGGTCAGAGGGATACAGTAAACCTGAAGTGAAGCATCAGAATCTATAGCTAGTGTCACAGGAATGGTTCAAAACATAGTCAGTAAGACGAGTCAGTCTTCTTGTCCTTAAGTCGGCATTGTGCCTTTTGTATATAATTCCGATGCAATTTCTGTGTTTCATCGTCAATAAGAAGGTCCAAGGGATACAGTAAACCTGGAGTGAAGCATCGGAATCTGTAACTAGTGTCACAGTAATGGTTCAAAACATAGACAGTAAAAAGAGTCAGTCTTCTTGTACTTAATTCGGCATTGTGCCTTTAGTATTTAATTCCGATGCAATTTCTGTGTTTCATCGTCAATAAGAAGGTCAGAGGGATACAATAAACCTGTAGTGAAGCATCGGAATCTACATCTAGTGTCACAGGATTGGTTCAAAACGTAGTCAGTAAGAAGAGTCAGTCTTCTTGTCCTTAAGTCGGCATTGTGCCTTTTGTAATTAATTCCGATGCAATTTCTGTGTTTCATCGTCAATAAGAAGGTCCAAGGGATACAGTAAACCTGGAGTGAAGCATCGGAATCTATAACTAGTGTCACACGAATGGTTCAAATCATAGACAGTAAGAAGAGTCAGTCTTCTTGTACTTAAGTCGGCATTGCGCCTTTTCTTTTTAATTCGGATGCAATTTCTGTGTTTCATCTTCAATAAGAAGGTGCGAGGGATACAGTAAACATGGGGTGAAGCATCGGAATCCATAACTAGTGTCACAGGAATGGTTCAAAACATAGTCAGTAAGAAGAGTTAGTCTTCTTGTACTTAAGTCGGCGTTGTGCCTTTTGTATTTAATTCCGATGCAATTTCTGTGTTTCATCTTCAATAAGAAGGTGCGAGGGATACAGTAAACATGGGGTGAAGCATCGGAATCTATAACTAGTGTCACAGGAATGGTTCAAAACATAGTCAGTAAGGAGTGTCAGTCTTCTTGTACTTAAGTCGGCATTGTGCCTTTTGTATTTAATTCCCATGCAATTTCTGTGTTTCATCGTCAATAAGAAGGACCAAGGGATACAGTAAACCATTAGTGAAGCATCGGAATCTATAACTAGTGTCACAGGACTGGTTCAAAACATAGTCAGTAAGAAGAGTCAGTCTTCTTGTACTTAAGTCGGCATTGTGCATTTTCTATTTAATTCCGATGTAATTTCTGTGTTTCATCGTCAATAAGAAGGTCCAAGGGATACAGTAAACCTGGAGTGAAGCATCGGAATCTATAACAAGTGTCACACGAATGGTTCAAAAATTAGTCAGTAAGAGTAGTCATTCTTATTGTACTTAAGTCATCATTGTGCATTTTCTATTTAATTCTGATGCAATTACTGTGTTTCATCGTCAATATGAAAGTCCAACCGATACATTAAACCTGGAGTGAAGCATCGGAGTCTATCACTAGTGTCACAGGACTGGATCAAAAATAGACAGTAAGAAGAGTCAGTCTTCTTGAACTTAATTCGGCATTGTGCCTTTTGTATTTAATTCCGATGCAATTTCTGTGTTTCATCATCAATAAGAAGGTCAGAGGGATACAGTAAACCTGAAGTGAAGGATCGGAAACCATAACTAGTGTCACAGGAATGGTTCAAAACATAGTCAGTAAGAAGAGTTAGTCTTCTTGTACTTAAGTCGGCGTTGTGCCTTTTGTATTTAATTCCGATGCAATTTCTGTGTTTTATCGTCAATAAGAAGGTCCGAGGGATAAGTAAACATGGAGTGAAGCATCGGAATCTGTAACTAGTGTCACAGGAATGGTTCAAATCATAGACAGTAAGAAGAGTTGGTCTTCGAGTACTTCAGTCGGCATTTTGCCTCTTCTATTTAATTCCGATGCAATTTCTGTGTTTCATCGTCAATATGAAGGTCCAAGAGATACAGTAAACCTGGAGTGAAGCATCGGAATCTATAAATAGTGTCAATGGTATGGTTCAAAACATAGACAGTAAGAAGAGTCAGTCTTCTTGTACTTAAGTCGGCATTGTGCCTTTTGTATTTAATTCCGATGCAATTTCTGTGTTTCATCGTCAATAAGAAGGTCAGAGCGATACAGTAAACCTGAAGTGAAGCATCAGAATCTATAGCTAGTGTCACAGGAATGGTTCAAAACATAGTCAGTAAGACGAGTCAGTCTTCTTGTCCTTAAGTCGGCATTGTGCCTTTTGTATATAATTCCGATGCAATTTCTGTGTTTCATCGTCAATAAGAAGGTCCAAGGGATACAGTAAACCTGGAGTGAAGCATCGGAATCTGTAACTAGTGTCACAGTAATGGTTCAAAACATAGACAGTAAAAAGAGTCAGTCTTCTTGTACTTAATTCGGCATTGTGCCTTTAGTATTTAATTCCGATGCAATTTCTGTGTTTCATCGTCAATAAGAAGGTCAGAGGGATACAATAAACCTGTAGTGAAGCATCGGAATCTACATCTAGTGTCACAGGATTGGTTCAAAACGTAGTCAGTAAGAAGAGTCAGTCTTCTTGTCCTTAAGTCGGCATTGTGCCTTTTGTAATTAATTCCGATGCAATTTCTGTGTTTCATCGTCAATAAGAAGGTCCAAGGGATACAGTAAACCTGGAGTGAAGCATCGGAATCTATAACTAGTGTCACACGAATGGTTCAAATCATAGACAGTAAGAAGAGTCAGTCTTCTTGTACTTAAGTCGGCATTGCGCCTTTTCTTTTTAATTCCGATGCAATTTCTGTGTTTCATCTTCAATAAGAAGGTGCGAGGGATACAGTAAACATGGGGTGAAGCATCGGAATCCATAACTAGTGTCACAGGAATGGTTCAAAACATAGTCAGTAAGAAGAGTTAGTCTTCTTGTACTTAAGTCGGCGTTGTGCCTTTTGTATTTAATTCCGATGCAATTTCTGTTTTTCATCTTCAATAAGAAGGTGCGAGGGATACAGTAAACATGGGGTGAAGCATCGGAATCTGTAACTAGTGTCACAGGAATGGTTCAATTCATAGACAGTAAGAAGAGTTGGTCTTCGTGTACTTTAGTCGGCATTTTGCTTTTTCTATTTAATTCCGATGCAATTTCTGTGTTTCATCGTCAATACGAAGGTCCAAGGGATACAGTAAACCTGGAGTGAAGCATCGGAATCTATAAATGGGGTCAATGGTATGGTTCAAAACATAGACAGTAAGAAGAGTCAGTCATCTTGTACTTAATTCTGCTTTGTGCATTTTGTATTTAATTGCGATGCAATTTCTGTGTTTCAACGTCAATAAGAAGGTCCAAGCGATACAGTAAACCTGAAGTAAAGCATCGGAGTTTATAACTAGTGTCACAGGAATGGTTCAAAACATAGTCAGTAAGGAGTGTCAGTCTTCTTGTACTTAAGTCGGCATTGTGCCTTTTGTATTTAATTCCCATGCAATTTCTGTGTTTCATCGTCAATAAGAAGGACCAAGGGATACAGTAAACCATTAGTGAAGCATCGGAATCTATAACTAGTGTCACAGGACTGGTTCAAAACATAGTCAGTAAGAAGAGTCAGTCTTCTTGTACTTAAGGCGGCATTGTGCCTTTTCTATTTAATTCCGGAGCAATTTCTGTGTTTCATAAACAATAAGAATGTCAGAGGGATACAGTAATCCTGAAGTGAAGCATCGGAATCGATAACTAGTGTCACAGGAATGGTTCAAAACATAGTCAGTAAGAAGAGACAGTCTTGTTGTACTTAAGTCGGCATTGTGCCTTTTGTATTTAATTCCGATGCAATTTCTGTGTTTCATCGTCAATAAGAATGTCAGAGGGATACAATAAACCTGAAGCGAAGCATCGGAATCTATAACTAGAGTCACAGAAATGGTTCAAAACAAAGTCAGTAACAATAGTCAGTCTTCTTGTCCTTAAGTCGGCATTGTGCATTTTGTAATTAATTCCGATGCAATTTCTGTGTTTCATCGTCAATAAGAAGGTCCAAGCGATACAGTAAACCTGAAGTAAAGCATCGGAGTTTATAACTAGTGTCACAGGAATGGTTCAAAGCATAGTCAGTAAGGAGTGTCAGTCTTCTTGAACTTAAGTCGGAATTGTGCCTTTTGTATTTAATTCCGATGCAATTTCTGTGTTTCATCGTCATTAAGAAGGACCAAGGGATACAGTAAACCTATAGTGAAGCATCGGAATCTATAACTAGTGTCACAGGGATGGTTCAAAACATAGTCAGTAAGAAGAGTCAGTCTTCTTGTACTTAAGTCGGCATTGTGCATTTTCTATTTAATTCCGATGCAATTTCTGTGTTTCATCGTCAATAAGAAGGTCCAAGGGATACAGTAAACCTGGAGTGAAGCATCGGAATCTATAACTAGTGTCAATGGAATGGTTCAAAACATAGTCAGTAAGAAGAGTGAGTCTTCTTGTACTTAAGTCGGCATTGTGCCTTTTGTAATTAATTCTGATGCAATTTCTGTGTTTCATCGTTTAATAAGAAGGTCCAAGGGATACAGTAAACCTGGAGTGACGCATCGGAATCTATAACTAGTGTCACAGGAATGGTTCAAAACTAAGTCAGTAAGAAGAGTCAGTCCTCTTGGCCTTAAGACGGCATTGTGCCTTTTGTATTTAATTCCGATGCTATTTCTGTGTTTCATCGTCAATAAGAATGTCCAAGGGATATAGTAAACCTGGAGTGAAACATCGGAATCTATAACTAGTGTCACAGGAATGGATCAAAACATAGACAGTAAGAAGAGTCAGTCTTCTTGTACTTACGTCGACATTGTGGCTTCTCTATTTAATTCCGATGCAATTTCTGTGTTTCATCGTCAATAAGAAGGTCAGAGGGATACAGTAAACCTGAAGTGAAGCATCGGAATCCATAACTAGTGTCACAGGAATGGTTCAAAACATAGTCAGTAGGAAGAGTTAGTCTTCTTGTACTGAAGTCGGCGTTGTGCATTTTGTATTTAATTCCGATGCAATTTCTGTGTTTCATCGTCAATAAGAGGGTCCAAGGGATACAGTAAACCTGGAGTGAAGCATCGGAATCTGTAACTAGTGTCACAGGAATAGTTCAAATCATGCACAGTAAGAAGAGTCGGCCTTCGTGTACTTCAGTCGGCATTTTGCCTTTTGTATTTAATTCCGATGCAATTTTTGTGTTTCATCGTCAATTAGAAGGTCCAAGGGATACAGTAAACCTGGAGTGAAGCATTGGAATCTATAACTAGTGTCACAGGAATGGTACAAAGCAAAGTCATTAAGAAGAGTCAGTCTTCTTGTCCTTAAGTCGGCATTGTGCCGTTTGTAATTAATTCCGATGCAATATCTGTGTTTCGTCGTCAATAAGAAGGTCCAAGGTATAGACTAAACCTGAGGTGAAGCATCGTAATCTATAGCTAGCGTCACAGGAATGGTTCAAAGCATAGTCAGTATGAAGAGTCAGTCTTCTTGTCCTTAAGTCGGCATTGTGCCTTTTGTATTTAATTCCGATGCAATTTCTGTGTTTCATCGTCAGTAAGAAGTTCCAAGGGATACAGTAAACGTGGAGTGAAGCAACGGAATCTGTAACTAGTGTCATAGGAATGGTTCAAATCACAGACAGTAAGAAGAGTCAGTCCTCTTGTACTTAATTCTGCATTCTGCCTTTTGTATTTAATTCCGATGCAATTTCTGTGTTTCATCGTCAATAAGAAGGTCCCAGGGATACAGTAAACCTGGAGTGTCGCATCGGAATCTATAACTAGTGTCACAGGAATGGTTCAAAACATAGACAGTAAGAAGAGTCAGTCTTCGTGTACTTAAGTCGGCATTTTGCCTTTTGTATTTAATTCCAATGCAATTTCTGTGTTTCATCGTCAATAGGAAGGTCCAAGGTATACAGTAAACCTGAGGTGAAGCATCAGAATCTATAACTAGTGTCACAGAAATGGTTCAAAACATAGTCAGTAAGAAGAGTCAGTCTTCTTGTACTTAAGTCGGCATTGTACCTTTTCACTTTAATTCCGATGCAATGTCTGTGTTTCATTGTCAATAAGAAGGTCCAAGGGATACAGTAAACCTGGAGTGAAGCATCGGAATCTATAAGTAGTGTCAATGGAATGGTTCAAAGCATAGACAGTAAGAAGAGTCAGTGTTCTTGTACTTAAGTCGGCATTGTGCCTTTTGTATTAAACACCGATGCAATTTCTGTGTTTCTTAGTCAATAAGAAGGTCAGAGGGGTTCAGTAAACCTGAAGTGAATCATCGGAATCTATAGCAAGTGTCACAGGAATGGTTCAAAACATAGTCAGTATGAAGAGTCAGTCTTCTTGTCCTTAAGTCGGCATTGTGCCTTTTGTATTTAATTCCGATGCAATTTCTGTGTTTCATCGTCAATAAGAAGGTCCAAGGGATACAGTAAACCTGGAGTGAAGCATCAGAATCTATAACTAGTGTCACAGCAATGGTTCAAACATAGTCAGTAAGAAGAGTCAGTCTTCTTGTACTTAGGTCGGCATTGTGCCAATTGTATTTAATTCCGATGCAATTTCTGTTTCATCGTCAATAAGAAGGACCAAGGGATACAGTAAACCTAGAGTGAAGCATCGGAATCTATAACTAGTGACACAGGGATTGTTCAAAGCATAGACAGTAAGAAGAGTCAGTTTTCTTGTACTTAAGTCGGCATTGTGCCTTTTGTATTAAACTCCGATGCAATTTCTGTGTTTCATCGTCAATAAGAAGGTTCAAGCGATACAGTAAACCTGAAGTGAAGCATCGGAATTTATAACTAGTGTCACAGGAATGGTTCAAACATAGTCAGGAAGTTGTGTCAGTCTTCTTGTACTTAAATCGGCATTGTGCCTTTTGTATTTAATTCCGATGCAATTTCTGTGTTTCATCGTCAATAAGAAGGTCCAAGGGATACTGTAAACCCGGAGTGAAGCATCGGAATCTATAACTAGTGTCACAGGAATGGTTCAAAACATAGACAGTAAGAAGAGTCAGTCTTCTTGTAATTACGTCGACATTGTGCTTTTTCTATTGAATTCCGATGCAATTTCTGTGTTTCATCGTCAATACGAAGGTCAGAGGTATACAATAAACCTGAAGTGAAGCATCGGAATCTATAACTAGTGTCACAGGAATGGTTCAAAGCAAAGTCAGTAAGAAGAGTCAGTCTTCTTGTACTTAAGTCGGCATTGTGCCTTTCGTAATTAATTCCGATGCAATTTCTATGTTTCATCGTCAATAAGAAGGTCGAAGTGATACACTAATCCTGGAGTGTAGCATCGGAATCTATAACTAGTGTCACAGTAATGGTTCAAAACATAGAGAGTAAGTAGAGTCAGTCTTCGTGTACTTAAGTCCGCATTTTGCCTTTTGTATTTAATTCCGATGCAATTTCTGTGTTTCGTCGTCAATAAGAAGGTCCAAGGTATACAGTAAACCTGAGGTGAAGCATCGGAATCTATAGCTAGTGTCACAGGAATGGTTCAAAGCATAGTCAGTATGAAGAGTCAGTCTTCTTGTCCTTAAGTCGGCATTGTGCCTTTTGTATTTAATTCCGATGCAATTTCTGTGTTTCATCGTCAGTAAGAAGTTCCAAGGGATACAGTAAACGTGGAGTGAAGCAACGGAATCTGTAACTAGTGTCATAGGAATGGTTCAAATCACAGACAGTAAGAAGAGTCAGTCCTCTTGTACTTAATTCTGCATTCTGCCTTTTGTATTTAATTCCGATGCAATTTCTGTGTTTCATCGTCAATAAGAAGGTCCCAGGGATACAGTAAACCTGGAGTGTCGCATCGGAATCTATAACTAGTGTCACAGGAATGGTTCAAAACATAGACAGTAAGAAGAGTCAGTCTTCGTGTACTTAAGTCGGCATTTTGCCTTTTGTATTTAATTCCAATGCAATTTCTGTGTTTCATCGTCAATAGGAAGGTCCAAGGTATACAGTAAACCTGAGGTGAAGCATCAGAATCTATAACTAGTGTCACAGAAATGGTTCAAAACATAGTCAGTAAGAAGAGTCAGTCCTCTTGTACTTAAGTCGGCATTGTACCTTTTCACTTTAATTCCGATGCAATGTCTGTGTTTCATTGTCAATAAGAAGGTCCAAGGGATACAGTAAACCTGGAGTGAAGCATCGGAATCTATAAGTAGTGTCAATGGAATGGTTCAAAGCATAGACAGTAAGAAGAGTCAGTGTTCTTGTACTTAAGTCGGCATTGTGCCTTTTGTATTAAACACCGATGCAATTTCTGTGTTTCTTAGTCAATAAGAAGGTCAGAGGGGTTCAGTAAACCTGAAGTGAATCATCGGAATCTATAGCAAGTGTCACAGGAATGGTTCAAAACATAGTCAGTATGAAGAGTCAGTCTTCTTGTCCTTAAGTCGGCATTGTGCCTTTTGTATTTAATTCCGATGCAATTTCTGTGTTTCATCGTCAATAAGAAGGTCCAAGGGATACAGTAAACCTGGAGTGAAGCATCAGAATCTATAACTAGTGTCACAGCAATGGTTCAAACATAGTCAGTAAGAAGAGTCAGTCTTCTTGTACTTAGGTCGGCATTGTGCCAATTGTATTTAATTCCGATGCAATTTCTGTTTCATCGTCAATAAGAAGGACCAAGGGATACAGTAAACCTAGAGTGAAGCATCGGAATCTATAACTAGTGACACAGGGATGGTTCAAAGCATAGACAGTAAGAAGAGTCAGTTTTCTTGTACTTAAGTCGGCATTGTGCCTTTTGTATTAAACTCCGATGCAATTTCTGTGTTTCATCGTCAATAAGAAGGTTCAAGCGATACAGTAAACCTGAAGTGAAGCATCGGAATTTATAACTAGTGTCACAGGAATGGTTCAAACATAGTCAGGAAGTTGTGTCAGTCTTCTTGTACTTAAATCGGCATTGTGCCTTTTGTATTTAATTCCGATGCAATTTCTGTGTTTCATCGTCAATAAGAAGGTCCAAGGGATACTGTAAACCCGGAGTGAAGCATCGGAATCTATAACTAGTGTCACAGGAATGGTTCAAAACATAGACAGTAAGAAGAGTCAGTCTTCTTGTAATTACGTCGACATTGTGCTTTTTCTATTGAATTCCGATGCAATTTCTGTGTTTCATCGTCAATACGAAGGTCAGAGGTATACAATAAACCTGAAGTGAAGCATCGGAATCTATAACTAGTGTCACAGGAATGGTTCAAAGCAAAGTCAGTAAGAAGAGTCAGTCTTCTTGTACTTAAGTCGGCATTGTGCCTTTCGTAATTAATTCCGATGCAATTTCTATGTTTCATCGTCAATAAGAAGGTCGAAGTGATACACTAATCCTGGAGTGTAGCATCGGAATCTATAACTAGTGTCACAGTAATGGTTCAAAACATAGAGAGTAAGTAGAGTCAGTCTTCGTGTACTTAAGTCCGCATTTTGCCTTTTGTATTTAATTCCGATGCAATTTCTGTGTTTCGTCGTCAATAAGAAGGTCCAAGGTATACAGTAAACCTGAGGTGAAGCATCGGAATCTATAGCTAGTGTCACAGGAATGGTTCAAAACATAGTCAGTAAGAAGAGTCAGTCTTCTTGTCCTTATGTCGGCATTGTACCGTTTGTATTTAATTCCGATGCAATTTCTGTGTTTCATCGTCAATAAGAAGTTCCAAGGGATACAGTCAACCTGGAGTGAAGCAACGGAATCTATAACTAGTGTCATAGGAATGGTTCAAATCATAGACAGTAAGAACAGTCAGTCTTCTTGTACTTAATTCTGCATTGTGCCTTTTGTATTTAATTCCGATGCAATTTCTGTGTCTCATCGTCAATAAGAAGGTCCAAGGGATACAGTAAACCTGAAGTGAAGCATCGGAATTTATAACTAGTCTCACAGGAATGGTTCAAAACATAGTCAGTAAGGAGAGTCAGTCTTTTTGTACTTAAGTCGGCATTGTGCCTTTTCTATTAAATTCCGATGCAATTTCTGTGTTTCATCGTCAATAAGAAGGACCAAGGGATACAGTAAACCTGGAGTGAAGCATCGGAATCTATAACTAGTGCCACAGGGATGGTTCAGAACATAGACCGTAAGAAGAGTCAGTCTTCTTGTACTTAAGTCGGCATTGTGCCTTTTCCATTTATATTCCGATGCAATTTCTGTGTTTCATCGTCAATAAGAAGATCAGAGGGATACAGTAATCCTGAAGTGAAGCATCGGAATCTATAACTAGTGTCACAGGAATGGTTCAAAACATAGGCAGTAAGAAGAGTCAGTCTTGTTGTACTTAAGTCGGCATTGTGCCTTTTCTATTTAATTCCGATGCAATTTCTGTGTTTCATCGTCAATAAGAATGTCAGAGGGATACAATAAACCTGAAGCGAAGCATCGGAATCTATAACTAGAGTCACAGAAATGGTTCAAAACAAAGTCAGTAACAAGAGTCAGTCTTCTTGTCCTTAAGTCGGCATTGTGCCTTTTGTATTTAATTCCGATGCAATTTCTGTGTTTCATCGTCAATAAGAAGGTCCAAGCGATACAGTAAACCTGAAGTAAAGCATCGGAGTTTATAACTAGTGTCACAGGAATGGTTCAAAGCATAGTCAGTAAGGAGTGTCAGTCTTCTTGTACTTCAGTCGGCATTGTGCCTTTTGTATTTAATTCCGATGCAATTTCTGTGTTTCATCGTCAATAAGAAGGACCAAGGGATACAGTAAACCTATAGTGAAGCATCGGAATCTATAACTAGTGTCACAGGGATGGTTCAAAACATAGTCAGTAAGAAGAGTCAGTCTTCTTGTACTTAAGTCGGCATTGTGCATTTTCTATTTAATTCCGATGCAATTTCTGTGTTTCATCGTCAATAAGAAAGTCCAAGGGATACAGTAAACCTGGAGTGAAGCATCGGAATCTATAACTAGTGTCAATGGAATGGTTCAAAGCATAGTCAATAAGAAGAGTCAGTCTTCTTGTACTTAAGTCGACATTGTGCCTTTTCTATTTAATTCCGACGCAATTTCTGTGTTTCATCGTCAATAAGAAGGTCCAAGGGATATAGTAAACCTGGAGTGAAGCATCGGAATCTATAACTAGTGTCACACGAATGGTTCAAAACAAAGTCAGTAAGAAGAGTCAGTCTTCTTGTCCTTAAGTCGGCATTGTGCCTTTGGTATTTACTTCCGATGCAATTTCTGTGTTTCATCGTCAATAAGAAGGTCCAAGGGATACAGTAAACCTGAAGTGAAGCTTCGAAATCTATAGCTAGTGTCACAGGAATGGTTCAAACATAGTAAGTTAGAAGAGTCAGTCTTCTTGTACTTAAGTCGGCATTGTGCCTTTTGTAATTAATTCCGATGCAATTTCTGTGTTTCATCGTTTAATAAGAAGGTCCAAGGGATACAGTAAACCTGGAGTGACGCATCGGAATCTATAACTAGTGTCACAGGAATGGTTCAAAACTAAGTCAGTAAGAAGAGTCAGTCCTCTTGTCCTTAAGACGGCATTGTGCCTTTTGTATTTAATTCCGATGCTATTTCTGTGTTTCATCGTCAATAAGAATGTCCAAGGGATATAGTAAACCTGGAGTGAAGCATCGGAATCTATAACTAGTGTCACAGGAATGGTTCAAAACATAGACAGTAAGAAGAGTCAGTCTTCTTGTACTTACGTCGACATTGTGCCTTTTCTATTTAATTCCGATGCAATTTCTGTGTTTCATCGTCAATAAGAAAGTCAGAGGGATACAGTAAACCAGATGTGAAGCATCGGAATTTATAAGTAGTGTCACAGGGACGGTACAAAACATAGACAGTAAGATGAGTCAGTATTCTTGTACTTAAGTTGACATTGTGCTTTTTGTATTTATTTCCGATGCAATTTCTGTGTTTCATCGTCAATAAGAAGGTCCAAGGGATACAGTAAACCTCAAGTGAAGCATCGGAATCTATAACTAGTGTCACGGGAATGGTTCAAATCATAGTCAAGAGTAAGAGTCGGTCTTCATGTACTTAAGTCGGCATTGTGCCTTTTAATATGTAATTACGATGCAATTTCAGTGTTTCATCGTCAATAAGAAGGTAGAAGGGATACAGTAGACCTGATGTGAAGCATCGGAATCTATAACTAGTGTTACAGGAATGGTTCAAAACATAGGCAGTAAGAAGAGTCAGTCTTCTTGTACTTAAGTCGGCATTGTGCCTTTTGCATTTAATTCCGATGCAATTTCTGTGTTTCATCGTCAATAAGAAGGTGAGAGGGATACAGAAAACCTGAAGTGTAGCATCGGAATCTATAGCTAGTGTCACAGGAATGGTTCAAAACATAGGCAGTAATAAGAGTCAGTTTTCTTGTCCTTAAGTCGGCATAGTGCCTTTTGTATTTAATTCCGATGCAATTTCTGTGTTTCATCGTCAATAAGAAGGTTTAAGGGATACAGTAAACCTGGAGTGAAGCATCGGAATCTATCACTAGTGTCACAGGAATGGTTCAAAACATAGACAGTAAGAAGAGTCAGTCTTCTTGTACTTAATTCTGCTTTGTGCATTTTGTATTTAATTCCAATGCAATTTCTGTGTTTCATCGTCAATAAGAAGTTCCAAGGGATACAGTAAAACTGAAGTGAAACATCGGATTTTATAACTAGTGTCACAGGAATGGTTCAAAACAAAGTCAGTAAGGAGAGTCAGTCTTCTTGTACTTAATTCTGCATTGTGCCTTTTGTATTTAATTCCGATGCAATATCTGTGTTTCATCGTCAATAGGTAGGTCCAAGGGATACAGTAAACCTGAAGTGAAGCATCGGAATTTATAACTAGTGTCACAGGGATGGTTCAAAACATAGACAGTAAGAAGAGTCAGTCTTCTTGTACTTAAGTCGGCATTGTTCCTTTTCTATTTAATTCCGATGCAATTTCAGTGTTTCATCGTCAATAAGAAGGTCGGAGGGATACAGTAATCCTGAAGTGAAGCATCGGAATCTATAAGTAGTGTCACAGGAATGGTTCAAAACATAGACAGTAAGAAGGGTCAGTCTTCTAGTACTTACGTCGACATTGTGCTTTTTCTATTTTATTCCGATGCTATTTCTGTGTTTCTTCGTCAATAAGAAGGTCAGAGGGATACAATAAACCTGAAGTGAAGCATCGGAATCTATAACTAGTGTCACAGGAATGGTTCAAAACAAAGTCAGTAAGAAGAGTCAGTCTTCTTGTCCTTAAGTCGGCATTGTGCCTTTGTATTTAATTCCGATGCAATTTCTGTGTTTCATCGTCAATAAGAAGGTCCAAGGGATACAGTAAACCTGGAGTGAAGCATCGGAATCTATAACTAGTGTCAGAGGAATGGTTCAAATCATAGACAGTAAGAAGAGTCAGTCTTCTTGTACTTAAGTCGACATTGTGCCTTTTCTATTGAATTCCGATGCAATTTCTATGTTTCATTGTCAATAAGAAGGTCAGAGGGATACAGTAAACCTTGAAGTGTAGCATCGGAATCTATAACTAGTGTCACAGGAATGGTTCAAAGAAAAGTCAGTAAGAATAGTCAGTCTTCTTGTCCATAAGTCGACATTGTGCCTTTTGTATTTAATTCCAATGCAATTTCTGTGTTTCTTCGTCAATAAGACGGTCAGAGGGGTACAGTAAACCTGAAGTGAAGCATCGAAATCTATAGCTAGTGACACAGGAATGGTTCAAAACATAGTCAGTAAGAAGAGTCAGTCTTCTTGTCCTTAAGTCGACATTGTGCTTTTTGTATTTATTTCCGATGCAATTTCTGTGATTCATCGTCAATAAGAAGGTCCAAGGGATACAGTAAACCTGGAGTGAAGAATCGGAATCTATAACTAGTGTCACAGGAATGGTTCAAAACATAGTCAGTAAGAAGATTAAGTCTTCTTGTACTTAAGTCGGCATTGTACCTTTTCTATTTAATTCCGATGCAATTTCTGTGTTTCATCGTCAATAACAAGTTCCAAGGGATACAGTAAACCTGGAGTGAAGCATCGGAATCTATAACTAGTGTCAATGGAATGGTTGAAAACATAGACAGTAAGAAGAGTCAGTCTTCTTGTACTTAAGTCGGCATTGTGCCTTTTGTATTTAATTCCGATGCAGTTTCTGTGTTTCATCGTCAATAAGCAGGTCAGAGGGGTACAGTAAACCTGAAGTGAAGCATCGAAATCTATAGCTAGTGTCACAGGAATGGTTCAAAACATAGTCAGTAAGAAGAGTCAGTCTTCTTGTCCTTCAGTCGTCATTGGGCCTTTTCTATTTAATTCCGATGCAATATGTGTGTTTCAACGTCAATAAGAAGGTCCAACGGATAAAGTAAACCTGGAGTGTAGCATCGGAATCTATAACTAGTGTCACAGGAATGGTTCAAAACATAGGCAGTAAGAAGAGTCAGTCTTCATGTACTTAAGTCGGCATTTTGCCTTTTGTATTTAAATCCGATGCAATTTCAGTGTTTAATCGTCAATAAGAAGATCCAAGGGATACAGTAAACCTGAAGTGAAGCATCGGAATCTATAACTAGTGTCACAGGAATGGTTCAAAACATAGTCAGTAAGAAGAGTCAGTTTTCTTGTACTTAAGTCGGCATTGTACCTTTTCTATTTAATTCCGATGATATTTCTGTGTTTCATCGTCAATAACAAGGTCTAAGGGATACAGTAAACCTGGAGTGAAGCATCGGAATCTATAACTAGTGTCAATGGAATATTTCAAAACATAGACTGTAAGATGAGTCAGTCTTCTTGTACTTAAGTCGGCATTGTGCCTTTTGTTTTTAATTCCGATGCAGTTTCTGTGTTTCATCGTCAATAAGAAGGTCAGATCGGTACAGTAAACCTGAAGTGAAGCATAGAATCTATAGCTAGTGTCACAGGAATGGTTCAAAACATAGTCAGTAAGAAGAGTCAGTCTTCTTGTCCTTAAGTCGGCATTGTGCCTTTTGTATTTAATTCCGATGCAATTTCTGTGTTTCATCATCAATAAGAAGGTCCAGGGGATACAGTAAACCTGGAGTGAAGCATTGGAATCTATAACTAGTGTCACAAGAATTGTTCAAAACATAGACAGTAAGAAGAGTCAGTCTCCTTGTACTTAATTCTGCACTGTGCCTTTTGTATTTAATTCCGATTCAATTTCTGTGTTTCATCGTCAATAAGATTGTCCAAGGGATACAGTAAACCTGAAGTGTAGCATCGGAATTGATAACTAGTGTCACAGGAATGGTTCAAAACAAAGTCAGTAAGAAGAGTCAGTCTTCTTGTACTTAAGTCGGCATTGTGCCTTTTCTATTTAATTCCGATGCAATTTCTGCGTTTAATCGTCAATAAGAAGGACCAAGGGATACAGTAAACCTGGAGTGAAGCATCGGAGTCTATAACTAGTGTCAGAGGACTGGTTCAAAAACAGACAGTAAGAAGAGTCAGTCTTCTTGAACTTAATTCGGCATTGTGCCTTTTGTATTCAATTCCGATGCAATTTCTGTGTTTCATGGTCAATAAGAAGGTCAGAGGGATACAGTGAACCTGAAGTGAAGCATTGGAATCCATAACTAGTGTCACAGGATTGGTTCAAAACATAGTCAGTAAGAAGAGTTAGTCTTCTTGTACCTAAGTCGGCATTGTGCCTTTTGTATTTAATTCCGATGCAATTTCTGTGTTTCATCGTCAATAAGAAGTTCCAAGGGATATATTGAACCTGGAGTGAAGCATCGGAATCTATAACTAGTGTCACAGGAATGGTTCAAATCATAGACTGTAAGAAGAGTCAGTCATCGTGCACTTCAGTCGGCATTTTGCCTTTTGTATTTAATTCCGATGCAATTTTTGTGTTTCATAGGCAATAAGAAGGTCCAAGGGATACAGTAAACCTGAAGTGAAGCATCGGGATCTATAACTAGTGTCACAGGAATCGTTCAAAACATAGTCAGTAAGAAGAGTCAGTCTTCTTGTACTTAAGTCGGCATAGTGCCTTTTCTATTTAATTCCGATGCAGTTTGTGTGTTTCATCGTCAATAAGAAGGTCCAAGGGATACAGTAAACCCGGAGTGAAGCATCGGAATCTATAACTAGTGTCAATGGTATGGTTCAAAACACGGACGGTAAGAAGAGTCAGTCTTCTTGTACTTAAGTCGGCATTGTGCCTTTTGTATTTAATTACGGTGCAATGTCTGTGTTTCATCGGCATTGAGAAGGTCTGAGGGATACAGTAAACCTGAAGTGAAGCATCGGAATCTATAGCTACTGTCACAGGAATGGTTCAAAGCATAGTCAGTAAGAAGAGTCAATCTTGTTGTCCTTAAGTCAGCATTGTGCCTTTTGTATTTAATTCCGATGCAATTTCTGTGTTTCATCGTCAATAAGAAGGTCCAAGGGATGCAGTAAACCAGGAGTGAAGCATCGGAATCTATAACTAGTGTCACAGAAATGGCTCAAAACATAGACAGTAAGAAGAGTCAGTCTTCTTGTACTTAATTCGGCATTGTGCCTTTTGTATTTAATTCCGCTGCAAATTCTGTGTTTCATCGTCAATAACAAGGTCCAAGGGATACAGTAAACCTCAAGTAAAGCATCGGAATGTATAACGGGTGTCACAGGAATGGTTCAAAACATAGTCAGTAGGAAGAGTCGGTCTTCATGTACTTAAGTCGGCATTGTGCCTTTTGTATTAAATTCCGATGCATTTTCTGTGTTTCATCGTCAATAAGAAGGTCCAAGGAATACAGTAAACCTGAAGTGAAGCATCGAAATCTATAACTAGTGTCACAGGAATGGTTCAAAACATAGACAGTAGGAAGAGTCAGTCTTCTTGTACTTAAGTCGGCATTGTGCCGTTTGTATTTAATTCCGAAGCAATTTCTGTGTTTCATCGTCAATAAGAAGGTCCAAGGTATACAGTAAACCTGAAGTGAAGCATCGGATCTATGACTAGTGTCACAGGAATGGTTCAAAACATAGTCAGTAGAAAGAGTCGGTCGTCATGTACTTCAGTCGGCATTGTGCCTTTTCTATTTAATTCCGATGCAATTTCTGTGTTTCATCGTCAATAAGAAAGTCCAAGGGATACAGTAAACATGAAGTGAAGCATCGGAATTTATATCTAGTGTCAATGGAATGGTTCTAACCTTGTCAGTAAGAAGAGCCAGTCTTCTTGTACTTAAGTCGGCATTGTGCCTTTTCTATTTATTTCCGATGCAATTTCTGTGTTTCATCGTCAATAAGAAGGTCCATGGGATATAGTAAACCTGGAGTGAAGCATCGGAATCTATTACTAGTGTCACAGGAATGGTTCAAAGCATAGACAGTAAGAGGAGTCAGTCTTCTTGTACTTACGTCGACATTGTGCCCTTTCTATTTAAATCCGATGCAATTTCTGTGTTTCATCGTCAATATGAAGGTCCAAGGGATACAGTAAACCTGAAGTGAAGCTTCGGAATCTATAGCTAGTGTCACAGGAATGGTTCAAATCATAGACAGTAAGAAGTGTCAGTCTTCTTGTCCTTAAGTCGGCATTGTGCCTTTTGTAATTACTTCCGATGCAATTTCTGTGTTTCATCCTCAATAAGAAGGTCCAAGGGATACAGTACACCTGGAGTGAAGCATCGGAATCTATAACTAGTGTCACAGGAATGGTTAAAAAAATAGACAGTAAGAAGAGTCAGTCTTCTTGTACTTAAGTCGGCATTGTGCCTTTTCTTTTTAATTCCGATGCAATTTCTGTGTCTCATCGTCAATAAGAAGGTCCAAGGTATACAGTAAACCTGAAGTGAAGCATTGGAATTTATAACTAGTGTCAATGGAATGGTTCAAAACATTGTCAGTAAGAAGAGTCAGTCTTCTTGTACTTAAGTCAGAATTGTGCCTTTTCTATTTATTTCCGATGCAATTTCTGTGTTTCATCGTCAATAAGAAGGTCCATGGGATATAGTAAACCTGGAGTGAAGCATCGGAATCTATTACTAGTGTAACAGGAATGGTTCAAAGCATAGACAGTAAGAAGAGTCAGTCTTCTTGTACTTACGTCATCATTGTGCCCTTTCTATTTAAATCCGATGCAATTTCTGTGTTTCATCGTCAATATGAGGGTCCAAGGGATACAGTAAACCTGAAGTGAAGCTTCGGAATCTATAGCTAGTGTCACAGGAATGGTTCAAAACATAGACAGTAAGAAGTGTCAGTCTTCTTGTCCTTAAGTCGGCATTGTGCCTTTTGTAATTAATTCCGATGCAATTTCTGTGTTTCATCCTCAATAAGAAGGTCCAAGTGATACAGTAAACCTGGAGTGAAGCAACGGAATCTATAACTAGTGTCACAGGAATGGTTAAAAACATAGACAGTAAGAAGAGTCAGTCTTCTTGTACTTAAGTCGGCATTGTGCATTTTCTTTTTAATTCCGATGCAATTTCTGTGTTTCATCGTCAATAAGAAGGTCCAAGGTATACAGTAAACCTGAAGTGAAGCATCGGAATTTATAACTAGTGTCACAGGAATGGTTCAAATCATAGTCAGTAAGGTGAGTCAGTCTTCTTGTACTTAAGTCGGCATTGTGCCTTTTGTAATTAATTCCGATGAAATTTCTGTGTTTCTTCGTCAATAAGAAGGTCAGAGGGGTACAGTAAACCTGAAACTTGAAGTGAAGCATCGTAATCTATAGCTAGTGTCACAGGAATGGTTCAAAACATAGACAGTAAGAAGAGTCAGTCTTCTTGTACTTAATTCTGCTTTGTGCCTATTGTATTTAATTCCGATGCAATTTCTGTGTTTCATCGTCAATAAGAAGGTCCAAGGGATAAAGTAAACCTGGAGTGAAGAATCGGAATCTATAACTAGTGTCACAGGAATGGTTCAATACATAGTCAGTAAGAAGATTAAGTCTTCTTGTACTTAAGTCGGCATTGTACCTTTTCTATTTAATTCCTATGCAATTTCTGTGTTTCATCGTCAATAACAAGTTCCAAGGGATACAGTAAACCTGGAGTGAAGCATCGGGATCTATAACTAGAGTCAATAGAATGGTTCAAAACGTAGACAGTTAGAAGAGTCAGTCTTCTTGTACTTAAGTCGGCATTGTGCCTTTTGTATTTAATTTCGATGCAGTTTCTGTGTTTCATCGTCAATAAGAAGGTCAGAGGGGTACAGTAAACCTGGAGTGAAGCATCGAAATCTATAGCTAGCGTCACAGGAATGGTTCAAAACATAGTCAGTAAGAAGAGTCAGTCTTCTTGTCCTTAAGTCGTCATTGTGCCTCTTGTATTTAATTCCGATGCAATTTCTGTGTATCATCGTCAATAAGAAGGACCAAGGGATACAGTAAACCTTGAGTGAAGGATCGGAGTCTATAACTAGTGTCACAGGAATGGTTCAAAACATAGTCAGTAAGAAGAGTCAGTCTTCTTGTAGTTAAGTCGTCATTGTGCCTTTTCTATTTCATTCCGATGCAATTTCTGTGTTTCATCGTCAATAAGAAGGTCCCAGGGATACAGTAAAATGGAGTGAAGCATCGGAAACTATAACTAGTGTCACAGGAATGGTTCAAAACATAGACAGTAAGAAGAGTCAGTCTCCTTGTACTTACGTCGGCATAGTGCCTTTTCTATTTAATTCCGATGCGATTTGTGTGTTTCGTCGTCAATAAGAAGGTCCAACGGATACAGTAAACCTGGAGTGTAGCATCGGAATCTATAACTAGTGTCACAGGAATGGTTCAAAACATAGACAGTAAGAAGAGTCAGTCTTCATGTACTTAAGTCGGCATTTTGCCTTTTGTATTTAATTCCGATGCAATTTCTGTGTTTAATCGTCAATAAGAAGGTCCAAGGGATACAGTAATCCTGAAGTGAAGCATCGGAATCTATAACTAGTGTCACAGGAATGGTTCAAAACATAATCAGTAAGAAGAGTCAGTCTTCTTGTACTTAAGTCGGCATTGTACCTTTTCTATTTAATTCCGATGATATTTCTGTGTTTCATCGTCAATAACAAGGTCTAAGGGATACAGTAAACCTGGAGTGAAGCATCGGAATCTATAACTAGTGTCAATGGAATATTTCAAAACATAGACTGTAAGATGAGTCAGTTTCTTGTACTTAAGTCGGCATTGTGCCTTTTGTATTTAATTCCGATGCAGTTTCTGTGTTTCATCGTCAATAAGAAGGTCAGATGGGTACAGTAAACCTGAAGTGAAGCATAGAATCTATAACTAGTGTCAGGAATGGTTAAAAACATAGACAGTAAGAAGAGTCAGTCTTCTTGTACTTAGGTCGGCATTGTGCCATTTCTTTTTAATTCCGATGCAATTTCTGTGTTTCATCGTCAATAAGAAGGTCCAAGGTATACAGTAAACCTGAAGTGAGGCATCGGAATTTATAACTAGTGTTACAGGAATGGTTCAAATCATAGTCAGTAAGGTGAGTCAGTCTTCTTGTACTTAAGTCGGCATTGTGCCTTTTGTATTTAATTCCGATGAAATTTCTGTGTTTCTTCGTCAATAAGAAGGTCAGAGGGGTACAGTAAACCTGAAACTTGAAGTGAAGCATCGTAATCTATAGCTAGTGTCACAGGAATGGTTCAAAACATAGACAGTAAGAAGAGTCAGTCTTCTTGTACTTAATTCTGCTTTGTGAATATTGTATTTAATTCCGATGCAATTTCTGTGTTTCATCGTCAATAAGAAGGTCAGAGGGGTACAGTAAACCTGAAGTGAAGCATCGGAATTTATAACTAGTGTCACAGGGATGGGTCAAAACATAGACAGTAAGAAGAGTCAGTCTTCTTGTACTTAAGTCAGCATTGTTCCTTTTCTATTTAATTCCGATGCAATTTCAGTGTTGCATCGTCAATAAGAAGGTCGGAGGGATACAGAAATCCTGAAGTGAAGCATCGGAATCTATAAGTAGTGTCACAGGAATGGTTCAAAACATAGTCAGTAAGAAGAGTCAGTCTACTTGTACTTAAGTAGGCATTGTGCCTTTTCTATTTAATTCCGAAGCAAATTTCTGTGTTTCATCGTCAATAAGAAGGTCCAAGGGATACAGTAAACCTGAGGTAAAGCATCGGAATCTATAACTAGTGTCACAGGAATGGTTCAAAACATAGTCAGTAAGAAGATTAAGTCTTCTTGTACTTAAGGCGGCATTGTACCTTTTCTATTTAATTCCGATGCAATTTCTGTGTTTCATCGTCAATAACAAGTTCCAAGGGATACAGTAAACCTGGAGTGAAGCATCGGAATCTATAACTAGTGTCACTCGAATGGTTCAAAACATAGACAGTAAGAAGAGTCAGTCTTCTTGTACTCAAGTCGGCATTGTGCCTTTTGTATTTAATTCCGATGCAGTTTCTGTGTTTCATCGTCAGTAAGAAGGTCAGAGGTGTACAGTAAACCTGAAGTGAAGCATCGAAATCTATAGCTAGTGTCACAGGAATGGTTCAAAACATAGTCAGTAAGAAGAGTCAGTCTTCTTGTCCTTAAGTCGTCATTGTGCCTTTTGTATTTAATTCCGATGCTATTTCTGTGTTTCATCATCAATAAGAAGGTCCAAGGGATACAGTAAACCTGGAGTGAAGAATCGGAATCTATAACTAGTGTCACAGGAATGGTTCAATACATAGTCAGTAAGAAGATAAAGTCTTCTTGTACTTAAGTCGGCATTGTACCTATTCTATTTAATTCCGATGCAATTTCTGTGTTTCATCGTCAATAACAAGTTCCAAGGGATACAGTAAACCTGGAGTGAAGCATCGGAATCTATAACTAGAGTCAATGGAATGGTTCAAAACTTAGACAGTAAGAAGAGTCAGTCTTCTTGTACTTAAGTCGGCATTGTGCCTTTTGTATTTAATTCCGATGCAGTTTCTGTGTTTCATCGTCAATAAGAAGGTCAGAGGGGTACAGTAAACCTGGAGTGAAGCATCGAAATCTATAGCTAGCGTCACAGGAATGGTTCAAAACATAGTCAGTAAGAAGAGTCAGTCTTCTTTTCCTTCAGTCGTCATTGTGCCTCTTGTATTTAATTCCGATGCAATTTCTGTGTATCATCGTCAATAAGAAGGACCAAGGGATACAGTAAACCTGGAGTGAAGGATCGGAGTCTATAACTAGTGTCACAGGAATGGTTCAAAACATAGTCAGTAAGAAGAGTCAGTCTTCTTGTAGTTAAGTCGTCATTGTGCCTTTTCTATTACATTCCGATGCAATTTCTGTGTTTCATCGTCAATAAGAAGGTCCCAGGGATACAGTAAAATGGAGTGAAGCATCGGAAACTATAACTAGTGTCACAGGAATGGTTCAAAACATAGACAGTAAGAAGAGTCAGTCTCCTTGTACTTACGTCGGCATAGTGCCTTTTCTATTTAATTCCGATGCGATTTGTGTGTTTCATCGTCAATAAGAAGGTCCAACGGATACAGTAAACCTGGAGTGTAGCATCGGAATCTACAACTAGTGTCACAGGAATGGTTCAAAACATAGACAGTAAGAAGAGTCAGTCTTCATGTACTTAAGTCGGCATTTTGCCTTTTGTATTTAATTCCGATGCAATTTCTGTGTTTAATCGTCAATAAGAAGGTCCAAGGGATACAGTAAACCTGAAGTGAAGCATCGGAATCTATAACTAGTGTCACAAGAATGGTTCAAAACATAGACATTAAGAGGAGTCAGTCTCCTTGTACTTAATTCTGCACTGTGCCTTTTGTATTTAATTCCGATTCAATTTCTGTGTTTCATCGTCAATAAGAATGTCCAAGGGATACAGTAAACCTGAAGTGTAGCATCGGAATTTATAACTAGTGTCACAGGAATGGTTCAAAACATAGTCAGTAAGAAGAGTCAGGTATTCTTGTACTTAAGTCGGCATTGTGCCTTTTCTAATTAATTCCGATGCAATTTCTGTGTTTAATCGTCAATAAGAAGGACCAAGGGATACAGTAAACCTGGAGTGAAGCATCGGAGTCTATAACTAGTGTCAGAGGACTGGTTCAAAAATAGACAGTAAGAAGAGTCAGTCTTCTTGAACTTAATTCGGCATTGTGCCTTTTGTATTCAATTCCGATGCAATTTATGTTTTTCATCGTCAATAAGAAGGTCAGAGGGATACAGTAAACCTGAAGTGAAGCATTGGAATCCATAACTACTGTCACAGGAATGGTTCAAAACATAGTCAGTAAGAAAAGTTAGTCTTCTTGTACCTAAGTCGGCATTGTGCCTTTTGTAATTAATTCCGATGCAATTTCTGTGTTTCATCGTCAATGAGAAGGTCCAAGGTATACAGTAAACCTGAAGTGAAGCATCGGAATTTATAACTAGTGTCAGAGGAATGGTTCAAATCATAGTCAGTAAGGTGAGTCAGTCTTCTTGTACTTAAGTCGGCATTGTGCCTTTTGTATTTAATTCCGATGAAATTTCTGTGTTTCTTCGTCAATAAGAAGGTCAGAGGGGTACAGTAAACCTGAAACTTGAAGTGAAGCATCGTTATCTATAGGTAGTGTCACAGGAATGGTTCAAAACATAGACAGTAAGAAGAGTCAGTCTTCTTGTACTTAATTCTGCTTTGTGCCTATTGTATTTAATTCCGATGCAATTTCTGTGTTTCATCGTCAATAAGAAGGTCCAAGGGATACAGTAAACCTGAAGTGAAGCATCGGAATTTATAACTAGTGTCACAGGAATGGTTATCGTATTTAATTCCGACGCAATTTCTGTGTTTCATCGTCAATAAGAAGGTCCAAGGGATACAGTAAACCTGAAGTGAAGCATCGGAATTTATAACTAGTGTCACAGGGATGGGTCAAAACATAGACAGTATGAAGAGTCAGTCTTCTTGTACTTAAGTCGGCATTGTTCCTTTTCTATTTAATTCCGATGCAATTTCAGTGTTTCATCGTCAATAAGAAGGTCGGAGGGATACAGAAATCCTGAAGTGAAGCATCGGAATCTATAAGTAGTGTCACAGGAATGGTTCAAAACATAGTCAGTAAGAAGAGTCAGTCTACTTGTTCTTATGTAGGCATTGTTCCTTTTCTATTTAATTCCGATGCAAATTTCTGTGTTTCATCGTCAATAAGAAGGTCCAAGGGATACAGTAGACCTGAGGTAAAGCATCGGAATCTATAACTAGTGTCACAGGAATGGTTCAAATCATAGTCAGTAAGAAGATTAAGTCTTCTTGTACTTAAGTCGGCATTGTACCTTTTCTATTTAATTCCGATGCAATATCTGTGTTTCATCGTCGATAACAAGTTCCAAGGGATACAGTAAACCTGGAGTGAAGCATCGGAATCTATAACTAGTGTCAATGGAATGCTTCAAAACATAGACAGTAAGCAGAGTCAGTCTTCTTGTACTTAAGTCGGCATTGTGCCTTTTGTATTTAATTCCGATGCAGTTTCTGTGTTTCATCGTCAACAAGAAGGTCTGAGGTGTACAGTAAACCTGAAGTGAAGCATCGAAATCTATAGCTAGTGTCACAGGAATGGTTCAAAACATAGTCAGTAAGAAGAGTCAGTCTTCTTGTCCTTAAGTCGTCATTGTGCCTTTTGTATTTAATTCCGATGCTATTTCTGTGTTTCATCATCAATAAGAGGGTCCAAGGGATACAGTAAACCTGTAGTGAAGAATCGGAATCTATAACTAGTGTCACAGGAATGGTTCAATACATAGTCAGTAAGAAGATTAAGTCTTCTTGTACTTAAGTCGGCATTGTACCTTTTCTATTTAATTCCGATGCAATTTCTGTGTTTCATCGTCAATAACAAGTTCCAAGGGATACAGTAAACCTGGAGTGAAGCATCGGAATCTATAACTAGAGTCAATGGAATGGTTCAAAATATAGACTGTAAGAAGAGTCAGTCTTCTTGTACTTAAGTCGGCATTGTGCCTATTGTATTTAATTCCGATGCAATTTCTGTGTATCATCGTCAATAAGAAGGTCCAACGGATACAGTAAACCTGGAGTGTAGCATCGGAATCTATAACTAGTGTCACAGGAATGGTTCAAAAGATAGACAGTAAGAAGAGTCAGTCTTCATGTACTTAAGTCGGCATTTTGCCTTTTGTATTTAATTCCGATGCAATTTCTGTGTTTAATCGTCAATAAGAAGGTCCAAGGGATACAGTAAACTTGAAGTGAAGCATCGGAATCTATAACTAGTGTCACAGGAATGGTTGAAAACATAATCAGTAAGAGGAGTCAGTCTTCTTGTACTTAAGTCGGCATTGTACCTTTTCTATTTAATTCCGATGATATTTCTGTGTTTCATCGTCAATAACAAGGTCTAAGGGATACAGTAAACATGGAGTGAAGCATCGGAATCTATAACTAGTGTCAATGGAATATTTCAAAACATAGGCTGTAAGATGAGTCAGTCTTCTTGTACTTAAGTCGGCATTATGCCTTTTGTATTTAATTCCGATTCAATTTCTGTGTTTCATCGTCAATAAGAATGTCCAAGGGATACAGTAAACCTGAAGTGTAGCATCGGAATTTATAACTAGTGTCACAGGAATCGTTCAAAACATAGTCTATAAGAAGAGTCAGTCTTCTTGTACTTAAGTCGGCATTGTGCCTTTTCTATTTAATTCCGATGCAATTTCTGTGTTTAATCGTCAATAAGAAGGACCAAGGGATACAGTAAACCTGGAGTGAAGCATCGGAGTCTATAACTAGTGTCAGAGGACTGGTTCAAAAATAGACAGTAAGAAGAGACAGTCTTCTTGAACTTAATTCGGCATTGTGCCTTTTGTATTCAATTCCGATGCAATTTCTGTGTTTCATCGTCAATAAGAAGGTCAGAGGGATACAGTAAACCTGAAGTGAAGCTTTGGAATCCATAACTAGTGTCAAAGGAATGGTTCAAAACATAGTCAGTAAGAAGAGTTAGTCTTCTTGTACCTAAGTCGGCATTGTGCCTTTTGTATTTAATTCCGATGCAATTTCTGTGTTTCATCGTCAATAAGAAGGTTCAAGGGATACAGTGAACCTGGAGTGAAGCATCGGAATCTATAACTAGTGTTACAGGAATGGTTCAAATCATAGACTGTAAGAAGAGTCAGTCTTCGTGCACTTCAGTCGGCATTTTGCCTTTTGTATGTAAACCTGAAGTGAAGCATCGGGATCTATAACTAGTGTCACAGGAATCGTTCAAAACATAGTCAGTAAGAAGAGTCAGTCTTCTTGTACTTAAGTCGGCATAGTGCCTTTTCTATTTAATTCCGATGCAATTTGTGTGTTTCATCGTCAATAAGAAGGTCCAAGGGATACAGTAAACCCGGAGTGAAGCATCGGAATCTATAACTAGTGTCAATGGTATGGTTCAAAACATGGACGGTAAGAACAGTCAGTCTTCTTTTACTTAAGTCGGCATTGTGCATTTTGTATTTAATTACGGTGCAATGACTGTGTTTCATCGTCATTAAGAAGGTCAGAGGGATACAGTAAACCTGAAGTGAAGCTTCGGAATCTATAGCTACTGTCACAGGAATGGTTCAAAGCATAGTCAGTAAGAAGAGTCAATCTTGTTGTCCTTAAGTCGGCATTGTGCCTTTTGTATTTAATTCCGATGCAATTTCTGTGTTTCATCGTCAATAAGAAGGTCCAAGGGATGCAGTAAACCAGGAGTGAAGCATCGGAATCTATAACTAGTGTCACAGAAATGGTTCAAAGCATAGACAGTATGAAGAGTCAGTCTTCTTGTACTTAATTCGGCATTGTGCCTTTTGTATTTAATTCCGCTGCAATTTCTGTGTTTCATCGTCAATAACAAGGTACAAGGGATACAGTAAACCTCAAGTGAAGCATCGGAATGTATAACGGGTGTAAAAGGAATGGTTCAAAACATAGTCAGTAGGAAGAGTCGGTCTTCATGTACTTAAGTCGGCATTGTGCCTTTTGTATTTAATTCCGATGCATTTTCTGAGTTTCATCGTCAATAAGAAGGTCCAAGGTATACAGTAAACCTGAAGTGAAGCATCGGAATTTATAACTAGTGTCACAGGAATGGTTCAAATCATAGTCAGTAAGGTGAGTCAGTCTTCTTGTACTTAAGTCGGCATAGTGCCTTTTGTATTTAATTCCGATGAAATTTCTGTGTTTCTTCGTCAATAAGAAGGTCAGAGGGGTACAGTAAACCTGAAACTTGAAGTGAAGCATCGTAATCTATAGCTAGTGTCACAGGAATGGTTCAAAACGTAGACAGTAAGAAGAGTCAGTCTTCTTGTACTTAATTCTGCTTTGTGCCTATTGTATTTAATTCCGATGCAATTTCTGTGTTTCATCGTCAATACGAAGGTCCAAGGGATACAGTAAACCAGAAGTGAAGCTTCGGAATTTATAACTAGTGTCACAGGAATGGTTATCGTATTTAATTCCGACGCAATTTTGTGTTTCATCGTCAATAAGAAGGTCCAAGGGATACAGTAAACCTGAAGTGAAGCATCGAAACTTATAACTAGTGTCACAGGGATGGTTCAAAACATAGACAGTAAGAAGAGTCAGTCTTCTTGTACTTAAGTCGGCATTGTTCCTTTTCTATTTAATTCCGATGCAATTTCAGTGTTTCATCGTCAATAAGAAGGTCGGAGGGATACAGAAATCCTGAAGTGAAGCATCGGAATCTATAAGTAGTGTCACAGGAATGGTTCAAAGCAAAGTCAGTAAGAAGAGTCAGTCTTCTTGTCCATAAGTCGGCATTGTGCCTTTTGTATTTAATTCCAATGCAATTTCTGTGTTTAATCGTCAATAAGAAGGTCCAAGGGATACACTAAACCTGAAGTGAAGCATCGGAATTCATAACTAGTGTCACAGGAATGGTTCATATCACAGTCAGAAAGGAGAGTCAGTCTTCTTCTACTTAAGTCGGCATTGTGCCATTTGTTTTTAATTCCGATGCAATTTCTGTTTTTCATCGTCAATAAGAAGGTCCAAGGGATACAGTAAAACTGAGGTGAAGCATCGTAATCTATAACTAGTGTCACAGGAATGGTTCAAATCACAGTCAGAAAGGAGAGTCAGTCTTCTTGTACTTAAGTCGGCATTGTGCCTTTTGTATTTAATTCCGATGCAATTTCTGTGTTTCATCGTCAATAAGAAGGTCCAAGGGATACAGTAAAATGGAGTGAAGCATCGGAAACTATAACTAGTGTCACAGGAATGGTTCGAAACATAGACAGTAAGAAGAGTCAGTCTTCTTGTACTTACGTCGGCATAGTGCCTTTTCTATATAATTCCGATGCAATTTGTGTGTTTCACCGTCAATAAGAAGGTCCAACGGATACAGTAAACCTGGAGTGTAGCATCGGAATCTATAACTAGTGGCACAGGAATGGTTCAAAACATAGACAGTAAGAAGAGTCAGTCTTCATGTACTTAAGTCGGCATTTTGCCTTTTGTATTTAATTCCGATGCAATTTCTGTGTTTTATGTCAATAAGATGGTCCAAGGCATACAGTAAACCTGAGGTGAAGCATCGGAATCTATAACTAGTGTCACACGAATGGTTCAAAACGTAGTCAGTAAGAAGAGTCAGTCTTCTTGTACTTAAGTCGGCATTGTAAATTTTCAATTTAATTCCGATGCAATTTCTGTGTTTCATCGTCAATAAGAAGGTCCAAGGGATACAGTAAACCTGGAGTTAAGCATCGGAATCTATAACTAGTGTCACAGGAATGGTTAAAAACATAGACAGTAAGAAGAGTCAGTCTTCTTGTACTTATGTCGGGATTGTGCCTTTTCTTTTTAATTCCGATGCAGTTTCTGTGTTTCATCGTCAATAAGAAGGTCCAAGGTATACAGTAAACCTGAAGTGAAGCATAGAATCTATAGCTAGTGTCACAGGAATGGTTCAAAACATAGTCAGTAAGAAGAGTCAGTCTTCTTGTCCTTAAGTCGGCATTGTGCTTTTTGTATTTAATTCCGATGCAATTTCTGTGTTTCATCATCAATAAGAAGGTCCAAGGGATACAGTAAACCTGGAGTGAAGCATTGGAATCTATAACTAGTGTCGCAGGAATGGTTCAAAACATAGACAGTAAGAAGAGTCAGTCTACTTGTACTTAATTCTGCACTGTGCATTTTGTATTTAATTCCGATTCAATATCTGTGTTTCATCGTCAATAAGAATGTCCAAGGGATACAGTAAACCTGAAGTGTAGCATCGGAATTTATAACTAGTGTCACAGGGATGGTTCAAAACATAGTCAGTAAGAAGAGTCAGTCTTCTTGTACTTAAGTCGGCATTGTGCCTTTTCTATTTAATTCCGATGCAATTTCTGTGTTTAATCGTCAATAAGAAGGACCAAGGGATACAGTAAACCTGGAGTGAAGCATCGGAGTCTATAACTAGTGTCACAGGACTGGTTCAAAAATAGACAGTAAGAAGAGTCAGTCTTCTTGAACTTAATTCGGCATTGTGCCTTTTGTATTCAATTCCGATGCAATTTCTGTGTTTCATCGTCAATAAGAAGGTCAGAGGGATACAGTAAATCTGAATTGAAGCATCGGAATCCATAACTAGTGTCACAGGAATGGTTCAAAACATAGTCAGTAAGAAGAGTTAGTCTTCTTCTACTTAAGTCGGCATTGTGCCATTTGTATTTAATTCCGATGCAATTTCTGTGTTTCATCGTCAATAAGAAGGTCCAAGGGATACAGTGAACCTGGAGTGAAGCATCGGAATCTATAACTAGTGTCACAGGAATGGTTCAAATCATAGACTGTAAGAAGAGTCAGTCTTCGTGCACTTCAGTCGGCATTTTGCCTTTTGTATTTCATTCCCATGCAATTTTTGTGTTTCATAGTCAATAAGAAGGTCCAAGGGATACAGTAAACCTGAAGTGATGCATCGGGATCTATAACTAGTGTCGCAGGAATGGTTCAAAACATAGTAAGAAGAGTCAATCTTGTTGTCCTTAAGTCGGCATTGTGCTTTTGTATTTAATTCCGATGCAATTTCTGTGTTTCATCGTCAATAAGAAGGTCCAAGGGATGCAGTAAACCAGGAGTGAAGCATCGGAATCTATAACTAGTGTCACAGAAATGGTTCAAATCATAGACAGGAAGAAGAGTCAGTGTTCTTGTACTTAATTCGTCATTGTGCGTTTTGTATTTAATTCCGATGCAATTTCTGTGTTTCATCGTCAATAACAAGGTCCAAGGGATACAGTAAATCCCAAGTGAAGCATCGGAATTTATAACGGGTGTCACAGGAATGGTTCAAAACATAGCCAGTAGGAAGAGTCGGTCTTCATGTACTTAAGTCGGCATTGTGCCTTTTGTATTTAATTCCGATGCATTTTCTGTGTTTCATCGTCAATAAGAAGGTCCAAGGAATACAGTAAACCTGAAGTGAAGCATCGAAATCTATAACTAGTGTCACATGAATGGTTCAAAACTTAGACAGTTGGAAGAGTCAGTCTTCTTGTAATTAAGTCGGCATTGTGCCGTTTGTATTTAATTCCGATGCAATTTCTGTGTTTCATCGTCAATAAGAAGGTCCAAGGTATACAGTAAACCTGAAGTGAAGCATCGGATCTATACTAGTGTCACAGGAATGGTTCAAAACATTGTCAGTAAGAAGAGTCAGTCTTCTTGTACTTCAGTCGGCATTGTGCCTTTTCTATTTAATTCCGATGCAATATCTGTGTTTCATCGTCAATAAGAAAGTCCAAGGGATACAGTAAACATGAAGTGAAGCATCGGAATTTATAACTAGTGTCAATGGAATGGTTCAAAACATTGTCAGTAAGCAGAGTCAGTCTTCTTGTACTTCAGTCGGCATTGTGCCTTTTCTATTTATTTCCGATGCAATTTCTGTGTTTCATCGTCAATAAGAAGGTCCATGGGATATAGTAAACCTGGAGTGAAGCATCGGAATCTGTTACTAGTGTCACAGGAATGGTTCAAAACATAGACAGTAAGAAAAGTCAGTCTTCTTGTACTTACGTCGACATTGTGCCCTTTCTATTTAAATCCGATGCAATTTCTGTGTTTCATCGTCAATAAGAAGGTCCAAGGTATACAGTAAACCTGAAGTGAAGCATAGAATCTATAGCTAGTGTCACAGGAATGGTTCAAAACATAGTCAGTAAGAAGAGTCAGTCTTCTTGTCCTTAAGTCGGCATTGTGCTTTTTGTATTTAATTCCGATGCAATTTCTGTGTTTCATCATCAATAAGAAGGTCCAAGGGATACAGTAAACCTGGAGTGAAGCATTGGAATCTATAACTAGTGTCACAGGAATGGTTCAAAACATAGACAGTAAGAAGAGTCAGTCTACTTGTACTTAATTCTGCACTGTGCATTTTGTATTTAATTCCGATTCAATATCTGTGTTTCATCGTCAATAAGAATGTCCAAGGGATACAGTAAACCTGAAGTGTAGCATCGGAATTTATAACTAGTGTCACAGGGATGGTTCAAAACATAGTCAGTAAGAAGAGTCAGTCTTCTTGTACTTAAGTCGGCATTGTGCCTTTTCTATTTAATTCCGATGCAATTTCTGTGTTTAATCGTCAATAAGAAGGACCAAGGGATACAGTAAACCTGGAGTGAAGCATCGGAGTCTATAACTAGTGTCACAGGACTGGTTCAAAAATAGACAGTAAGAAGAGTCAGTCTTCTTGAACTTAATTCGGCATTGTGCCTTTTGTATTCAATTCCGATGCAATTTCTGTGTTTCATCGTCAATAAGAAGGTCAGAGGGATACAGTAAATCTGAATTGAAGCATCGGAATCCATAACTAGTGTCACAGGAATGGTTCAAAACATAGTCAGTAAGAAGAGTTAGTCTTCTTCTACTTAAGTCGGCATTGTGCCATTTGTATTTAATTCCGATGCAATTTCTGTGTTTCATCGTCAATAAGAAGGTCCAAGGGATACAGTGAACCTGGAGTGAAGCATCGGAATCTATAACTAGTGTCACAGGAATGGTTCAAATCATAGACTGTAAGAAGAGTCAGTCTTCGTGCACTTCAGTCGGCATTTTGCCTTTTGTATTTCATTCCCATGCAATTTTTGTGTTTCATAGTCAATAAGAAGGTCCAAGGGATACAGTAAACCTGAAGTGATGCATCGGGATCTATAACTAGTGTCGCAGGAATGGTTCAAAACATAGTAAGAAGAGTCAATCTTGTTGTCCTTAAGTCGGCATTGTGCTTTTGTATTTAATTCCGATGCCATTTCTGTGTTTCATCGTCAATAAGAAGGTCCAAGGGATGCAGTAAACCAGGAGTGAAGCATCGGAATCTATAACTAGTGTCACAGAAATGGTTCAAATCATAGACAGGAAGAAGAGTCAGTGTTCTTGTACTTAATTCGGCATTGTGCGTTTTGTATTTAATTCCGATGCAATTTCTGTGTTTCATCGTCAATAACAAGGTCCAAGGGATACAGTAAATCCCAAGTGAAGCATCGGAATTTATAACGGGTGTCACAGGAATGGTTCAAAACATAGCCAGTAGGAAGAGTCGGTCTTCATGTACTTAAGTCGGCATTGTGCCTTTTGTATTTAATTCCGATGCATTTTCTGTGTTTCATCGTCAATAAGAAGGTCCAAGGAATACAGTAAACCTGAAGTGAAGCATCGAAATCTATAACTAGTGTCACATGAATGGTTCAAAACTTAGACAGTTGGAAGAGTCAGTCTTCTTGTAATTAAGTCGGCATTGTGCCGTTTGTATTTAATTCCGATGCAATTTCTGTGTTTCATCGTCAATAAGAAGGTCCAAGGTATACAGTAAACCTGAAGTGAAGCATCGGATCTATACTAGTGTCACAGGAATGGTTCAAAACATTGTCAGTAAGAAGAGTCAGTCTTCTTGTACTTCAGTCGGCATTGTGCCTTTTCTATTTAATTCCCATGCAATATCTGTGTTTCATCGTCAATAAGAAAGTCCAAGGGATACAGTAAACATGAAGTGAAGCATCGGAATTTATAACTAGTGTCAATGGAATGGTTCAAAACATTGTCAGTAAGCAGAGTCAGTCTTCTTGTACTTCAGTCGGCATTGTGCCTTTTCTATTTATTTCCGATGCAATTTCTGTGTTTCATCGTCAATAAGAAGGTCCATGGGATATAGTAAACCTGGAGTGAAGCATCGGAATCTGTTACTAGTGTCACAGGAATGGTTCAAAACATAGACAGTAAGAAAAGTCAGTCTTCTTGTACTTACGTCGACATTGTGCCCTTTCTATTTAAATCCGATGCAATTTCTGTGTTTCATCGTCAATAAGAAGGTCCAAGGTATACAGTAAACCTGAAGTGAAGCATAGAATCTATAGCTAGTGTCACAGGAATGGTTCAAAACATAGTCAGTAAGAAGAGTCAGTCTTCTTGTCCTTAAGTCGGCATTGTGCTTTTTGTATTTAATTCCGATGCAATTTCTGTGTTTCATCATCAATAAGAAGGTCCAAGGGATACAGTAAACCTGGAGTGAAGCATTGGAATCTATAACTAGTCTCACAGGAATGGTTCAAAACATAGACAGTAAGAAGAGTCAGTCTACTTGTACTTAATTCTGCACTGTGCATTTTGTATTTAATTCCGATTCAATATCTGTGTTTCATCGTCAATAAGAATGTCCAAGGGATACAGTAAACCTGAAGTGTAGCATCGGAATTTATAACTAGTGTCACAGGGATGGTTCAAAACATGGTCAGTAAGAAGAGTCAGTCTTCTTGTACTTAAGTCGGCATTGTGCCTTTTCTATTTAATTCCGATGCAATTTCTGTGTTTAATCGTCAATAAGAAGGACCAAGGGATACAGTAAACCTGGAGTGAAGCATCGGAGTCTATAACTAGTGTCACAGGACTGGTTCAAAAATAGACAGTAAGAAGAGTCAGTCTTCTTGAACTTAATTCGGCATTGTGCCTTTTGTATTCAATTCCGATGCAATTTCTGTGTTTCATCGTCAATAAGAAGGTCAGAGGGATACAGTAAATCTGAATTGAAGCATCGGAATCCATAACTAGTGTCACAGGAATGGTTCAAAACATAGTCAGTAAGAAGAGTTAGTCTTCTTCTACTTAAGTCGGCATTGTGCCATTTGTATTTAATTCCGATGCAATTTCTGTGTTTCATCGTCAATAAGAAGGTCCAAGGGATACAGTGAACCTGGAGTGAAGCATCGGAATCTATAACTAGTGTCACAGGAATGGTTCAAATCATAGACTGTAAGAAGAGTCAGTCTTCGTGCACTTCAGTCGGCATTTTGCCTTTTGTATTTCATTCCCATGCAATTTTTGTGTTTCATAGTCAATAAGAAGGTCCAAGGGATACAGTAAACCTGAAGTGATGCATCGGGATCTATAACTAGTGTCGCAGGAATGGTTCAAAACATAGTAAGAAGAGTCAATCTTGTTGTCCTTAAGTCGGCATTGTGCTTTTGTATTTAATTCCGATGCAATTTCTGTGTTTCATCGTCAATAAGAAGGTCCAAGGGATGCAGTAAACCAGGAGTGAAGCATCGGAATCTATAACTAGTGTCACAGAAATGGTTCAAATCATAGACAGGAAGAAGAGTCAGTGTTCTTGTACTTAATTCGGCATTGTGCGTTTTGTATTTAATTCCGATGCAATTTCTGTGTTTCATCGTCAATAACAAGGTCCAAGGGATACAGTAAATCCCAAGTGAAGCATCGGAATTTATAACGGGTGTCACATGAATGGTTCAAAACATAGCCAGTAGGAAGAGTCGGTCTTCATGTACTTAAGTCGGCATTGTGCCTTTTGTATTTAATTCCGATGCATTTTCTGTGTTTCATCGTCAATAAGAAGGTCCAAGGAATACAGTAAACCTGAAGTGAAGCATCGAAATCTATAACTAGTGTCACATGAATGGTTCAAAACTTAGACAGTTGGAAGAGTCAGTCTTCTTGTAATTAAGTCGGCATTGTGCCGTTTGTATTTAATTCCGATGCAATTTCTGTGTTTCATCGTCAATAAGAAGGTCCAAGGTATACAGTAAACCTGAAGTGAAGCATCGGATCTATACTAGTGTCACAGGAATGGTTCAAAACATTGTCAGTAAGAAGAGTCAGTCTTCTTGTACTTCAGTCGGCATTGTGCCTTTTCTATTTAATTCCGATGCAATATCTGTGTTTCATCGTCAATAAGAAAGTCCAAGGGATACAGTAAACATGAAGTGAAGCATCGGAATTTATAACTAGTGTCAATGGAATGGTTCAAAACATTGTCAGTAAGCAGAGTCAGTCTTCTTGTACTTCAGTCGGCATTGTGCCTTTTCTATTTATTTCCGATGCAATTTCTGTGTTTCATCGTCAATAAGAAGGTCCATGGGATATAGTAAACCTGGAGTGAAGCATCGGAATCTGTTACTAGTGTCACAGGAATGGTTCAAAACATAGACAGTAAGAAAAGTCAGTCTTCTTGTACTTACGTCGACATTGTGCCCTTTCTATTTAAATCCGATGCAATTTCTGTGTTTCATCGTCAATAAGATGGTCCAAGGTATACAGTAAACCTGAAGTGAAGCATTGGCATTTATAACTAGTGTCACAGGAATGGTTCAAATCATAGTCAGTAAGGTGAGTCAGTCTTCTTGAACTTAAGTCGGCATAGTGTCTTTTGTGTTTAATTCCGATGAAATTTCTGTGTTTCTTCGTCAATAAGAAGGTCAGAGGGGTACAGTACACCTGAAACTTGAAGTGAAGCATCGTAATCTATAGCTAGTGTCACAGGAATGGTTCAAAACGTAGACAGTAAGAAGAGTCAGTCTTCTTGTACTTAATTCTGCTTTGTGCCTATTGTATTTAATTCCGATGCAATTTGTGTGTTTCATCGTCAATACGAAGGTCCAAGGGATACAGTAAACCAGAAGTGAAGCATCGGAATTTATAACTAGTGTCACAGGAATGGTTATCGTATTTAATTCCGACGCAATTTTGTGTTTCATCGTCAATAAGAAGGTCCAAGGGATACAGTAAACCTGAAGTGAAGCATCGGAATTTATAACTAGTGTCACAGGGATGGTTCAAAACATAGACAGTAAGAAGAGTCAGTCTTCTTGTACTTAAGTCGGAATTGTTCCTTTTCTATTTAATTCCGATGCAATTTCAGTGTTTCATCGTCAATAAGAAGGTCGGAGGGATACAGAAATCCTGAAGTGAAGCATCGGAATCTATAAGTAGTGTAACAGGAATGGTTCAAAACATAGTCAGTAAGAACAGTAAGCCTACCTGTACTTAAGTCGGCATTGTGCTTTTTTCTATTTATTTCTGATGCAACTTCTGTGTTTCATCGTCAATAAGAAGGTCCAAGGGATATAGTAAACCTGGAGTGAAGCATCGGAATCTATAACTAGTGTCACAGGAATGGTTCAAAACATAGACAGTAAGAAGAGTCAGTCTTCTAGTACTTACGTCGACATTGTGCCTTTTCTATTTAATTCCGATTCTATTTCTGTGTTTCTTCGTCAATAAGAAGGTCAGAGGGATACAATAAACATGAAAGTGAAGCATCGAAATCTATAACTAGATTCACAGGAATGGTTCAAAACAAAGTCAGTAAGAAGAGTCAGTCTTCTTGTCCTTAAGTCGGCATTGTGCCTTTTGTATTTAATTCCGCTGCAATTTCTGTGTTTCATCGTCAATAAGAAGGTCCAAGGGATACAGTAAACCTGGAGTGCAGCATCGGAATCTATAACAAGTGTCAGAGGAATGGTTCAAAACATAGACAGTAAGAAGAGTCAGTCTTCTCGTACTTAAGTCGCCATTGTGCCTTTTCTATTTAATTCCGATGCAATTTCTATGTTTCATTGTCAATAAGAAGGACAGAGGGATACAGTAAACCTTGAAGTGAAGCATCGGAATCTATAACTAGTGTCACAGGAATGGTTCAAAACATAGTCAGTAAGAAGAGTCAGTCTTCTTGTCCTTAAGTCGGCATTGTGCTTTTTGTATTTAATTCCGATGCAATTTCTGTGTTTCATCATCAATAAGAAGGTCCAAGGGATACAGTAAACCTGGAGTGAAGCATTGGAATCTATAACTAGTGTCACAGGAATGGTTCAAAACATAGTCAGTAAGAAGAGTCAGTCTACTGGTACTTAATTCTGCACTGTGCATTTTGTATTTAATTCCGATTCAATATCTGTGTTTCATCGTCAATAAGAATGTCCAAGGGATACAGTAAACCTGAAGTGTAGCATCGGAATTTATAACTAGTGTCACAGGGATGGTTCAAAACATAGTCAGTAAGAAGAGTCAGTCTTCTTGTACTTAAGTCGGCATTGTGACTTTTCTATTTAATTCCGATGCAATTTCTGTGTTTCATCGTCAATACGAAGGTCCAAGGGATACAGTGAACCTGGAGTGAAGCATCGGAATCTATAACTAGTGTCACAGGAATGGTTCAAATCATAGACTGTAAGAAGAGTCAGTCTTCGTGCACTTCAGTCGGCATTTTGCCTTTTGTATTTCATTCCCATGCAATTTTTGTGTTTCATAGTCAATAAGAAGGTCCAAGGGATACAGTAAACCTGAAGTGAAGCATCGGGATCTATAACTAGTGTCGCAGGAGTCGTTCAAAACATAGTCAGTAAGAAGAGTCTGTCTTCTTGTACTTAAGTCGTCATAGTGCCTTTTCTATTTAATTCCGATGCAATTTGTGTGTTTCATCATCAATAAGAAGGTCCAAGGGATACAGTAAACCTGGAGTGAAGCATCGGAATCTATAACTAGTGTCAATGGTATGGTTCAAAACATGGACGGTAAGAAGAGTCAGTCTTCTTGTACTTAAGTCGGCATTGTGCCTTTTGTATTTAATTACGATGCAATGTCTGTGTTTCATCGTCATTAAGAAGGTCAGAGGGATACAGTAAACCTGATGTGAAGCATCGGAATCTATAGCTACTGTCACAGGAATGGTTCAAAACATAGTAAGAAGAGTCAATCTTGTTGTCCTTAAGTCGGCATTGTGCTTTTGTATTTAATTCCGATGCAATTTCTGTGTTTCATCGTCAATAAGAAGGTCCAAGGGATGCAGTAAACCAGGAGTGAAGCATCGGAATCTATAACTAGTGTCACAGAAATGGTTCAAATCATAGACAGGAAGAAGAGTCAGTGTTCTTGTACTTAATTCGGCATTGTGCGTTTTGTATTTAATTCGGATGCAATTTCTGTGATTCATCGTCAATAACAAGGTCCAAGGGATACAGTAAATCTCAAGTGAAGCATCGGAATTTATAACGGGTGTCACAGGAATGGTTCAAAACATAGCCAGTAGGAAGAGTCGGTCTTCATGTACTTAAGTCGGCATTGTGCCTTTTGTATTTAATTCCGATGCATTTTCTGTGTTTCATCGTCAATAAGAAGGTCCAAGGAATACAGTAAACCTGAAGTGAAGCATCGAAATCTATAACTAGTGTCACAGGAATGGGTCAAAACTTAGACAGTTGGAAGAGTCAGTCTTCTTGTAATTAAGTCGGCATTGTGCCGTTTGTATTTAATTCCGATGCAATTTCTGTGTTTCATCGTCAATAAGAAGGTCCAAGGTATACAGTAAACCTGAAGTGAAGCATCGGATCTATGACTAGTGTCACAGGAATGGTTCAAAACATTGTCAGTAAGAAGAGTCAGTCTTCTTGTACTTCAGTCGGCATTGTGCCTTTTCTATTTAATTCCGATGCAATATCTGTGTTTCATCGTCAATAAGAAAGTCCAAGGGATACAGTAAACATGAAGTGAAGCATCGGAATTTATAACTAGTGTCAATGGAATGGTTCAAAACATTGTCAGTAAGAAGAGTCAGTCTTCTTGTACTTAAGTCGGCATTGTGCATTTTGTGTTTAATTCCGATGAAATTACTGTGTTTCATCGTCAATAAGAAGGTTAGAGGGGTACAGTAAACCTGAAACCTGAAGTGAAGCATCGTAATCTATAGCTAGTGTCACAGGAATGGTTCAAAACATAGACAGTAAGAGGAGTCAGTCTTCTTGTACTTAATTCTGCTTTGTGCCTATTGTATTTAATTCCGATGCAATTTCTTTGTTTCATCGTCAATAAGAAGGTCCAAGGGATACAGTAAACCTGAAGTGAAGCAACGGAATTTATAACTAGTGTCACAGGAATGGTTATTGTATTTAATTCCGATGCAATTTCTGTGTTTCATCGTCAATAAGAAGGTCCAAGGGATACAGTAAACCTGAAGTGAAGCATCGGAATTTATAACTAGTGTCACAGGAGTGGTTCAAAACATAGACAGTAAGAAGAGTCAGTCCTCTTGTACTTAAATCGGCATTGTTCCTTTTGTACTTAACTCCGATGCAATTTCAGTGTTTCATCGTCAATAAGAAAGTCCAAGGGATACAAGAAACATGAAGTGAAGCATCGGAATTTGTAACTAGTGTCAAAGGAATGGTTCAAAACATTGTCAGTAAGGAGAGTCAGTCTTCTTGTATTTAAGTCGGCATTGTGATTTTTCTATTTATTTCCGATGCAATTTCTGTGTTTCATCGTCAATAAGAAGGTCAGAGCGATACAGTAATCCTGAAGTGAAGCACCGGAATCTATAACTAGTGTCACAGGAATAGTTTAAAACTTAGTCAATAAGAATAGTCAGTCTTATTGTACTTCATTCTGCATTTTCTATTTAATTCTGATGCAATTTCTGTGTTTCATCGTCAATAAGAATGTCCAAGGGATACACTAAACCTGGAGTGAAGCATCGGAATCTATTACTAGTGTCACAGGAATGGTTCAAACATAGTCAGTAAGAAGAGTTAGTCTTCTTGTACTTAAGTCGGCGTTGTTCCTTTTGTATTTAATTCCGAAGCAATTTCTGTGTTTCATCGTCAATAAGAAGGTCCAAGGGATACAGTAAACCTGAAGTGAAGCATCGGAATTTATAACTAGTGTCACAGGAATGGTTATTGTATTTAATTCCGATGCAATTTCTGTGTTTCAACGTCAATAAAAAGGTCCAAGGGATACAGTAAACCTGAAGTGAAGCATCGGAATTTATAACTAGTGTCACAGGAATGGTTCAAAGCATAGACAGTAAGAAGAGTCAGTCCTCTTGTACTTAAATCGGCATTGTGTCTTTTGTATTTAACTCCGATGCAATTTCTGTGTTTCATCGTCAATAAGAAAGTCCAAGGGATACAGTAAACCTGAAGTGAAGCTTCGGAATCTATAACTAGTGTCACAGGAATAGTTTAAAACATAGTCAGTAAGAATAGTCAGTCTTATTGTAGTTAAGTCATCATTGTGCATTTTCTATTTAATTCTGATGCAATTTCTGTGTTTCATCGTCAATATGAATGTCCAAGGGATACAGTAAACCTGGAGTGAAGCATCGGAATCTATAACTAGTGTCACAGGAATGGTTCAAAACATAGACAGTAAGAAGAGTCAGTCTTCTAGTACTTACGTCGACATTGTGCCTTTTCTATTTAATTCCGATGCAATTTCTGTGTTTCTTCGTCAATAAGAAGGTCAGAGGGATACAATAAACCTGAAGTGAAGCATCGGAATCTATAACTAGTGTCGCAGGAATTGTTTCAAAACAAAGTCAGTAAGAAGAGTCAGTCTTCTTGTCCTTAAGTCGGCATTGTGCCATTTGTATTTAATTCCGATGCAATTTCGGTGTTTCATCGTCAATACGAAGGTCCAAGGGATACAGTAATTCTGGAGTGAAGCATCGGAATCTATAACTAGTGTCAGAGGAATGGTTCAAAACATAGACAGTAAGAAGAGTCAGTCTTCTTGTCCTTAAGTCGACATTGTGCCTTTTCTATTTAATTCCGATGCAATTTCTATGTTTCATTGTCAATAAGAAGGTCAGAGGGATACAGTAAACCTTGAAGTGAAGCATCGGAATCTATAACTAGTGTTACAGGAATGGTTCAAAGCAAAGTCAGTAAGAAGAGTCAGTCTTCTTGTCCATAAGTCGGCATTGTGCCTTTTGTATTTAATTCCAATGCAATTTCTGTGTCTCATCGTCAATAAGAAGGTTCAAAGGATACAGTAAACATGGAGTGAGCATCGGAATCTGTAACTAGTGTCACAGGAATGGTTCAGAACATAGACAGTAAGAAGAGTCAGTCTTCTTGTACTTAATTCTGCATTGTGCCTTTTGTATTTAATTCCGATGCAATTTCTGTGTTTCATCGTCAATAAGAAGATCCAAGGGATATATTATACCTGAAGTGAAGCATCGGAATTCATAACTAGTGTCACAGAAATGGTTCAAATCATAGACAGGAAGAAGAGTCAGTGTTCTTGTACTTAATTCGGCATTGTGCGTTTTGTATTTAATTCGGATGCAATTTCTGTGATTCATCGTCAATAACAAGGTCCAAGGGATACAGTAAATCTCAAGTGAAGCATCGGAATTTATAACGGGTGTCACAGGAATGGTTCAAAACATAGCCAGTAGGAAGAGTCGGTCTTCATGTACTTAAGTCGGCATTGTGCCTTTTGTATTTAATTCCGATGCATTTTCTGTGTTTCATCGTCAATAAGAAGGTCCAAGGAATACAGTAAACCTGAAGTGAAGCATCGAAATCTATAACTAGTGTCACAGGAATGGGTCAAAACTTAGACAGTTGGAAGAGTCAGTCTTCTTGTAATTAAGTCGGCATTGTGCCGTTTGTATTTAATTCCGATGCAATTTCTGTGTTTCATCGTCAATAAGAAGGTCCAAGGTATACAGTAAACCTGAAGTGAAGCATCGGATCTATGACTAGTGTCACAGGAATGGTTCAAAACATTGTCAGTAAGAAGAGTCAGTCTTCTTGTACTTCAGTCGGCATTGTGCCTTTTCTATTTAATTCCGATGCAATATCTGTGTTTCATCGTCAATAAGAAAGTCCAAGGGATACAGTAAACATGAAGTGAAGCATCGGAATTTATAACTAGTGTCAATGGAATGGTTCAAAACATTGTCAGTAAGAAGAGTCAGTCTTCTTGTACTTAAGTCGGCATTGTGCATTTTGTGTTTAATTCCGATGAAATTACTGTGTTTCATCGTCAATAAGAAGGTTAGAGGGGTACAGTAAACCTGAAACCTGAAGTGAAGCATCGTAATCTATAGCTAGTGTCACAGGAATGGTTCAAAACATAGACAGTAAGAGGAGTCAGTCTTCTTGTACTTAATTCTGCTTTGTGCCTATTGTATTTAATTCCGATGCAATTTCTTTGTTTCATCGTCAATAAGAAGGTCCAAGGGATACAGTAAACCTGAAGTGAAGCAACGGAATTTATAACTAGTGTCACAGGAATGGTTATTGTATTTAATTCCGATGCAATTTCTGTGTTTCATCGTCAATAAGAAGGTCCAAGGGATACAGTAAACCTGAAGTGAAGCATCGGAATTTATAACTAGTGTCACAGGAGTGGTTCAAAACATAGACAGTAAGAAGAGTCAGTCCTCTTGTACTTAAATCGGCATTGTTCCTTTTGTACTTAACTCCGATGCAATTTCAGTGTTTCATCGTCAATAAGAAAGTCCAAGGGATACAAGAAACATGAAGTGAAGCATCGGAATTTGTAACTAGTGTCAAAGGAATGGTTCAAAACATTGTCAGTAAGGAGAGTCAGTCTTCTTGTATTTAAGTCGGCATTGTGATTTTTCTATTTATTTCCGATGCAATTTCTGTGTTTCATCGTCAATAAGAAGGTCAGAGCGATACAGTAATCCTGAAGTGAAGCACCGGAATCTATAACTAGTGTCACAGGAATAGTTTAAAACTTAGTCAATAAGAATAGTCAGTCTTATTGTACTTCATTCTGCATTTTCTATTTAATTCTGATGCAATTTCTGTGTTTCATCGTCAATAAGAATGTCCAAGGGATACACTAAACCTGGAGTGAAGCATCGGAATCTATTACTAGTGTCACAGGAATGGTTCAAACATAGTCAGTAAGAAGAGTTAGTCTTCTTGTACTTAAGTCGGCGTTGTTCCTTTTGTATTTAATTCCGAAGCAATTTCTGTGTTTCATCGTCAATAAGAAGGTCCAAGGGATACAGTAAACCTGACGTGAAGCATCGGAATTTATAACTAGTGTCACAGGAATGGTTATTGTATTTAATTCCGATGCAATTTCTGTGTTTCAACGTCAATAAAAAGGTCCAAGGGATACAGTAAACCTGAAGTGAAGCATCGGAATTTATAACTAGTGTCACAGGAATGGTTCAAAGCATAGACAGTAAGAAGAGTCAGTCCTCTTGTACTTAAATCGGCATTGTGTCTTTTGTATTTAACTCCGATGCAATTTCTGTGTTTCATCGTCAATAAGAAAGTCCAAGGGATACAGTAAACCTGAAGTGAAGCTTCGGAATCTATAACTAGTGTCACAGGAATAGTTTAAAACATAGTCAGTAAGAATAGTCAGTCTTATTGTAGTTAAGTCATCATTGTGCATTTTCTATTTAATTCTGATGCAATTTCTGTGTTTCATCGTCAATATGAATGTCCAAGGGATACAGTAAACCTGGAGTGAAGCATCGGAATCTATAACTAGTGTCACAGGAATGGTTCAAAACATAGACAGTAAGAAGAGTCAGTCTTCTAGTACTTACGTCGACATTGTGCCTTTTCTATTTAATTCCGATGCAATTTCTGTGTTTCTTCGTCAATAAGAAGGTCAGAGGGATACAATAAACCTGAAGTGAAGCATCGGAATCTATAACTAGTGTCGCAGGAATGTTTCAAAACAAAGTCAGTAAGAAGAGTCAGTCTTCTTGTCCTTAAGTCGGCATTGTGCCATTTGTATTTAATTCCGATGCAATTTCGGTGTTTCATCGTCAATACGAAGGTCCAAGGGATACAGTAATTCTGGAGTGAAGCATCGGAATCTATAACTAGTGTCAGAGGAATGGTTCAAAACATAGACAGTAAGAAGAGTCAGTCTTCTTGTCCTTAAGTCGACATTGTGCCTTTTCTATTTAATTCCGATGCAATTTCTATGTTTCATTGTCAATAAGAAGGTCAGAGGGATACAGTAAACCTTGAAGTGAAGCATCGGAATCTATAACTAGTGTCACAGGAATGGTTCAAAGCAAAGTCAGTAAGAAGAGTCAGTCTTCTTGTCCATAAGTCGGCATTGTGCCTTTTGTATTTAATTCCAATGCAATTTCTGTGTCTCATCGTCAATAAGAAGGTTCAAAGGATACAGTAAACATGGAGTGAAGCATCGGAATCTGTAACTAGTGTCACAGGAATGGTTCAGAACATAGACAGTAAGAAGAGTCAGTCTTCTTGTACTTAATTCTGCATTGTGCCTTTTGTATTTAATTCCGATGCAATTTCTGTGTTTCATCGTCAATAAGAAGATCCAAGGGATATATTATACCTGAAGTGAAGCATCGGAATTCATAACTAGTGTCACAGGATTGGTTCAAATCACAGTCAGAAAGGAGAGTCAGTCTTCTTGTACTTAAGTCGGCATTGTGCCTTTTGTATTTAATTCCGATGCAATTTCTGCTTTTCAGCGTCAATAAGAAGGTCCAAGGGATACAGTGAACCTGAGGTGAAGCATCGAAATCTATAACTAGTGTCACAGGAATGGTTCAAAGCATAGTCAGTAAGAAGAGTCAGTCTTCTTGTACTTAAGTCGGCATTGTGCCTTTTCTATTTAATTCCGATGCAATTTCTGTTTTTCATCGTCAATAAGAAGGTCCAAGGGATACCGTAAACCTGAGGTGAAGCATCGGAATCTATAACTAGTGTCACAGGAATGGTTCAAAACATAGTCAGTAAGAAGATTCAGTCTTCTTGTACTTAAGTCGGCATTGTACCTTTTCTATTTAATTCCGATGCAATTTCTGTGTTTCATCGTCAATAACAAGTTCCAAGGGCTACAGTAAACCTGGAGTGAAGCATCGGAATCTATAACTAGTGTCAATGGAATGGTTCAAAACATAGACAGTAAGAAGAGTCAGTCTTCTTGTACTTAAGTCGGCATTGTGCCTTTTGTATTTAATTCCGATGCAGTTTCTGTGTTTCATCGTCAATAAGAAGGTCAGAGGGGTACAGTAAACCTGAAGTGAAGCATCGAAATCTATAGCTAGTGTCACAGGAATGGTTCAAAACATAGTCAGTAAGAAGAGTCAGTCTTCTTGTCCTTAAGTCGTCATTGTGCCTTTTGTATTTAATTAGGATGCAATTTCTGTGTTTCATCATCAATAAGAAGGTCCAAGGGATACAGCAAACCTTGAGTGAAGCATCGGAATCTGTAACTAGTGTCACAGGAATGGTTCAAAACATAGACAGTAAGAAGAGTCAGTCTCCTTGTACTTAATTCTGCACTGTGCCTTTTGTATTTAATTCCGATGCAATTTCTGTGTTTCATCGTCAATAAGAAGGACCAAGGGATACAGTAAACCTGGAGTGAAGCATCGGAGTCTATAACTAGTGTCACAGGACTGGTTCAAAAATAGACAGTAAGAAGAGTCAGTCTTCTTGAACTTAATTCGGCACTGTGCCTTCTGTATTTAATTCCGATGCAATTTCTGTGTTTCATCGTCAATAAGAAGGTCAGAGTGATACAGTAAACCTGAAGTGAATCATCGGAATCCATAACAAGCGTCACAGGAATGGTTCAAAACATAGTCAGTAAGAAGAGTTAGTCTTCTTGTACTTAAGTCAACATTGTGCCTTTTGTATTTAATTCCGATGCAATTTCTGTGTTTCATCGTAATTAAGAAGGTCCAAGGGATACAGTAAACCTGGAGGGAAACATCGGAATCTGTAACTAGTGTCACAGGAATGGTTCAAATCATAGACAGTAAGAAGAGTCAGTCTTCTTGTACTTCCGTCGGCATTTTGCCTTTTGTATTTAATTCCAATGCAATTTTTGTGTTTCATCGTCAATAAGAAGTTCCAAGGGATACAGTAAACCTGAAGTGAAGCATCGGGTTCTGTAACTAGTGTCACAGGAATCGTTCAAAACATAGTCAGTAAGAAGAGTCAGTCTTCTTGTACTTAAGTCGGCATAGTGCCTTATCTATTTAATTCCGATGCAATTTGTGTGTTTCATCGTCAATAAGAAGGTCAGAGGGATACACTAAACCTGAAGTGAAGCATCGGAATTCGTAACTAGTGTCACAGGAATGGTTCAAAGCATAGTCAGAAAGGAGAGTCAGTATCCTTGTACTTAAGTCGGCATTGTGCTTTTTGAATTTAATTCCGATGCAATTTCTGTGTTTCATCGGCAATAGGAAGGTCCAAGGGATACAGTAAACCTGAGGTGAAGCATCGGAATCTATAACTAGTTTCACAGGAGTGGTTCAAAACATAGTCAGTAAGAAGAGTCAGTCTTCTTGTACCTAAGTCGGCATTGTGCCTTTTCTATTTAATTCCGATGCAATTTCTGTGTTTCATCGTCAATAAGAAGGTCAGAGGGATACAGTACTCCTGAAGCGAAGCATCGGAATCTATAACTAGTGTCACAGGAATGGTTCAAAACATAGTCAGTAAGAAGAGTCAGTCTTCTTGTAGTTAAGTCGGCATTGTGCCTTTTCTATTTAATTCCGATGCAATTTCTATGTATCATGGTCAATAAGAAGGTCAGAGGGATACAGTAAACCTTGAAGTGAAGCATCGGAATCCATAACTAGTGTCACAGGAATGGTTCAAAGCAAAGTCAGTAAGAAGAGTCAGTCTTCTTGTCCATAAGTCGGCATTGTGCCTTTTGTATTTAATTCGAATGCAATTTCTGTGTTTCATCGTCAATAAGAAGTTCCTAAGGATACAGTAAACATGGAGTGAAGCATCGGCATCTATAACTAGTGTCACAGGAATGGTTCAAAACATAGACAGTAAGAAGAGTCAGTCTTCTTGTACTTAATTCTGCATTGTGCCTTTTGTATTTAATTCCGATGCAATTTCTGTGTTTCATCGTCAATAAGAAGGTCCAAGGGATACATTAAACCTGAAGTGAAGCATCGGAATTCATAACTAGTGTCACAGGAATGGTTCAAATCACAGTCAGAAAGGAGAGTCAGTCTTCTTGTACTTAAGTCGGCATTGTGCCTTTTGTATTTAATTCCGATGCAATTTCTGTTTTTCATCGTCAATAAGAAGACCCAAGGGATACAGTTAACCTGAGAAGAAGCATCGGAATCTATACCTAGTGTCACAGGAATGGTTCAAAGCATAGTCAGTAAGAAGAGTCAGTCTTCTTGTACTTAAGTCGGCATTGTGCATTTTCTATTTTATTCCAATGCAATTTCTGTGTTTCATCGTCAATAAGAAGGTCCAAGGGATACAGTAAACCTCAGGTGAAGCATCGGAATCTATAACTAGTGTCACAGGAATGGTTCAAAACATAGTCAGTAAGAAGATTCAGTCTTCTTGTACTTAAGTCGGCATTGTACCTTTTCTATTTAATTCCGATGCAATTTCTGCGTTTCATCGTCAATAACAAGTTCCAATGGATACAGTAAAACTGGAGTGAAGCATCGGAATCTATAACTAGTGTCAATGGTATGGTTCAAAACATAGACAGTAAGAAGAGTCAGTCTTCTTGTAATTAAATCGGCATTGTGCCTTTTGTATTTAATTCCGATGCAGTTTCTGTGTTTCATCGTCAATAAGAAGGTCAGAGGGGTACAGTAAACATGAAGTGAAGCATCGAGATCTATAGCTAGTGTCACAGGAATGGTTCAAAACATAGTCAGTAAGGAGAGTCAGTCTTCTTGTCCTTAAGTCGTCATTGTGCCTTTTGTATTTAATTCCGTTGCAATTTCTGTGTTTCATCGTCAATAAGAAGGTCCAAGGGATACAGTAAACCTGGCGTGAAGCATCGGAATCTATAACTAGTGTCACAGGAATGGTTCAAAACAAAGACAGTAAGAAGAGTCAGTCTCCTTGTACTTAATTTTGCACTGTGCCTGTTGTATTTAATTCCGATGCAATTTCTGTGTTTCATCGTCAATAAGAAGGACCAAGGGATACAGTAAACCTAGAGTGAAGCATCGGAGTCTATAACTTGTGTCACAGGACTGGTTCAAAAATAGACAGTAAGTAGAGTCAGTCTTCTTGAACTTAATTCGGCATTGTGCCTTCTGTATTTAATTCCGATGCAATTTCTGTGTTTCATCGTCAATAAGAAGGTCAGAGGGATACAGTAAACCTAAAGTGAAGCATCGGAATCTATAAGTAGTGTCACAGGAATGGTTCAAAACATAGTCAGTAAGAAGAGTTAGTCTTCTTGTACTTAAGTCGGCGTTGTGCCTTTTGTATTTAATTCCGATGCAATTTCTGTGTTTCATCGTCAATAAAAAGGTCCAAGGGATACAGTAAACCTTAAGTGAAGCATCGGATTTTGTAACTAGTGTCACAGGAATGGTTCAAAACATAGACAGTAAGAAGAGTCAGTCCTCTTGTACTTAAATCGGCATTGTGCCTTTTGTATTTAACTCCGATGCAATTTCTGTGTTTCATCGTCAATAAGAAAGTCCAAGGGATACAGTAAACATGAAGTGAAGCATCGTAATTTATAACTAGTGTCAATGGAATGGTTCAAAACATTGTCAGTAAGAAGAGTCAGTCTTCTTGTACTTAAGTCGGCATTGTGCCTTTTGCATTTAATTCCGATGCAATTTCTGTGTTTCATCGTCAATACGAAGGTCCAAGGGATACAGTAAACCTGGAGTGAAGCATCGGAATCTATAACTAGTGTCAGAGGAATGGTTCAAAACATAGACAGTAAGAAGAGACAGTCTTCTTGTGCTTAAGTCGACATTGTGCCTTTTCTATTTAATTCCGATGCAGTTTCTATGTTTCATTGTCAATAAGAAGGTCCAAGGGATACAGTTAACCTGAGGTGAAGCATCGGAATCTATAACTAGTGTCACAGGAATGGTACAAAGCATAGTCAGTAAGAAGAGTCAGTCTTCTTGTACTTAAGTCGGCATTGTGCCTTTTCTATTTAATTCCGTTGCAATTTCTGTGTTTCATCGTCAACAAGAAGGTCCAAGGGATACAGTAAACCTAAGGTGAAGCATCGGAATCTATAACTAGTGTCACAGGAATGGTTCAAATCATAGTCAGTAAGAAGATTCAGTCTTCTTGTACTTAAGTCGGCATTGTACCTTTTCTATTTAATTCCGATGCAAATTCTGTGTTTCATCGTCAATAGGAAGGTCCAAGGGATACAGTAAACCTGAGGTGAAGCATCGGATTCTATAACTAGTTTCACAGGAGTGGTTCAAAACATAGTCAGTAAGAAGAGTCAGTCTTCTTGTACCTAAGTCGGCATTGTGCCTTTTCTATTTAATTCCGATGCAATTTCTGTGTTTCATCGTCAATAAGAAGGTCAGAGGGATACAGTACTCCTGAAGCGAAGCATCGGAATCTATAACTAGTGTCACAGGAATGGTTCAAAACATAGTCAGTAAGAAGAGTCAGTCTTCTTGTAGTTAAGTCGGCATTGTGCCTTTTCTATTTAATTCCGATGCAATTTCTATGTATCATGGTCAATAAGAAGGTCAGAGGGATACAGTAAACCTTGAAGTGAAGCATCGGAATCCATAACTAGTGTCACAGGAATGGTTCAAAGCAAAGTCAGTAAGAAGAGTCAGTCTTCTTGTCCATAAGTCGGCATTGTGCCTTTTGTATTTAATTCGAATGCAATTTCTGTGTTTCATCGTCAATAAGAAGTTCCTAAGGATACAGTAAACATGGAGTGAAGCATCGGCATCTATAACTAGTGTCACAGGAATGGTTCACAACATAGACAGTAAGAAGAGTCAGTCTTCTTGTACTTAATTCTGCATTGTGCCTTTTGTATTTAATTCCGATGCAATTTCTGTGTTTCATCGTCAATACGAAGGTCCAAGGGATACATTAAACCTGAAGTGAAACATCGGAATTCATAACTAGTGTCACAGGAATGGTTCAAATAACAGTCAGAAAGGAGAGTCAGTCTTCTTGTACTTAAGTCGGCATTGTGCCTTTTGTATTTAATTCCGATGCAATTTCTGTTTTTCATCGTCAATAAGAAGACCCAAGGGATACAGTTAACCTGAGGTGAAGCATCGGAATCTATACCTAGTGTCACAGGAATGGTTCAAAGCATAGTCAGTAAGAAGAGTCAGTCTTCTTGTACTTAAGTCGGCATTGTGCATTTTCTATTTTATTCCAATGCAATTTCTGTGTTTCATCGTCAATAAGAAGGTCCAAGGGATACAGTAAACCTCAGGTGAAGCATCGGAATCTATAACTAGTGTCACAGGAATGGTTCAAAACATAGTCAGTAAGAAGATTCAGTCTTCTTGTACTTAAGTCGGCATTGTACCTTTTCTATTTAATTCCGATGCAATTTCTGCGTTTCATCGTCAATAACAAGTTCCAATGGATACAGTGAACCTGGAGTGAAGCATCGGAATCTATAACTAGAGTCAATGGTATGGTTCAAAACATAGACAGTAAGAAGAGTCAGTCTTCTTGTAATTAAATCGGCATTGTGCCTTTTGTATTTAATTCCGATGCAGTTTCTGTGTTTCATCGTCAATAAGAAGGTCAGAGGGGTACAGTAAACATGAAGTGAAGCATCGAAATCTATAGCTAGTGTCACAGGAATGGTTCAAAACATAGTCAGTAAGGAGAGTCAGTCTTCTTGTCCTTAAGTCGTCATTGTGCCTTTTGTATTTAATTCCGTTGCAATTTCTGTGTTTCATCGTCAATAAGAAGGTCCAAGGGATACAGTAAACCTGGCGTGAAGCATCGGAATCTATAACTAGTGTCACAGGAATGGTTCAAAACAAAGACAGTAAGAAGAGTCAGTCTCCTTGTACTTAATTTTGCACTGTGCCTGTTGTATTTAATTCCGATGCAATTTCTGTGTTTCATCGTCAATAAGAAGGACCAAGGGATACAGTAAACCTAGAGTGAAGCATCGGAGTCTATAACTTGTGTCACAGGACTGGTTCAAAAATAGACAGTAAGAAGAGTCGGTCTTCTTGAACTTAATTCGGCATTGTGCCTTCTGTATTTAATTCCGATGCAATTTCAGTGTTTCATCGTCAATAAGAAGGTCAGAGGGATACAGTAAACCTAAAGTGAAGCATCGGAATCTATAAGTAGTGTCACAGGAATGGTTCAAAACATAGTCAGTAAGAAGAGTTAGTCTTCTTGTACTTAAGTCGGCGTTGTGCCTTTTGTATTTAATTCCGATGCAATTTCTGTGTTTCATCGTCAATAAAAAGGTCCAAGGGATACAGTAAACCTTAAGTGAAGCATCGGAATTTGTATCTAGTGTCACAGGAATGGTTCAAAACATAGACAGTAAGAAGAGTCAGTCCTCTTGTACTTAAATCGGCATTGTGCCTTTTGTATTTAACTCCGATGCAATTTCTGTGTTTCATCGTCAATAAGAAAGTCCAAGGGATACAGTAAACATGAAGTGAAGCATCGTAATTTATAACTAGTGTCAATGGAATGGTTCAAAACATTGTCAGTAAGAAGAGTCAGTCTTCTTGTACTTAAGTCGGCATTGTGCCTTTTCTATTTATTTCCGATGCAATATCTGTGTTTCATCGTCAATAAGAACGTCAGAGCGATACAGTAATCTTGAAGTGAAGCATCGGAATCTATAACTAGTGTCACAGGAATAGTTCAAAACATAGTCAGTAAGAATAGTCAGTCTTATTGTAGTTAAGTCATCATTGTGCATTTTCTATTTAATTCTGATGCAATTTCTGTGTTTCATCGTCAATATGAATGTCCAAGGGATACAGTAAACCTGGAGTGAAGCATCGGAATCTATAACTAGTGTCACAGGAATGGTTCAAAACATAGACAGTAAGAAGAGTCAATCTTCTAGTACTTACGTCGACATTGTGCCTTTTCTATTTAATTCCGATGCTATTTCTGTGTATCTTCGTCAATAAGAAGGTCAGAGGGATACAATAAACCTGAAGTGGAGCATCGGAATCTATAACTAGTGTCGCAGGAATGGTTCAAAACAAAGTCAGTAAGAAGAGTCAGTCTTCTTGTCCTTAAGTCGGCATTGTGCCTTTTGCATTTAATTCCGATGCAATTTCTGTGTTTCATCGTCAATACGAAGGTCCAAGGGATACAGTAAACCTGGAGTGAAGCATCGGACTCTATAACTAGTGTCAGAGGAATGGTTCAAAACATAGACAGTAAGAAGAGACAGTCTTCTTGTGCTTAAGTCGACATTGTGCCTTTTCTATTTAATTCCGATGCAGTTTCTATGTTTCATTGTCAATAAGAAGGTCAAAGGGATACAGTAAACCTTGAAGTGAAGCATCGGAATCTATAACTAGTGTCACAGGAATGGTTCAAAGCAAAGTCAGTAAGAAGAGTCAGTCTTCTGGTCCATAAGTCGGCATTGTGCCTTTTGTATTAAATTCCAATGCAATTTCTGTGTTTCATCGTCAATAAGAAGGTCCAAAGGATACAGTAAACATGGAGTGAAGCATCGGAATCTATAACTAGTGTCACAGGAATGGTTCAAAACATAGACAGTAAGAAGAGTCAGTCTTCTTGTACTTAATTCTGCATTGTGCCTTTTGTATTTAATTCCGATGCGATTTCTGTGTTTCATCGTCAATTAGAAGGTCCAAGGGATACATTAAACCTGAAGTGAAGCATCGGAATTCATAACTAGTGTCACAGGAATGGTTCAAATCACAGTCAGAAAGGAGAGTCAGTCTTCTTGTACTTAAGTCGGCATTGTGCCTTTTGTATTTAATTCCGATGCAATTTCTGTTTTTCATCGTCAATAAGAAGGTCCAAGGGATACAGTTAACCTGAGGTGAAGCATCGGAATCTATAACTAGTGTCACAGGAATGGTACAAAGCATAGTCAGTAAGAAGAGTCAGTCTTCTTGTACTTAAGTCGGCATTGTGCCTTTTCTATTTAATTCCGATGCAATTTCTGTGTTTCATCGTCAACAAGAAGGTCCAAGGGATACAGTAAACCTAAGGTGAAGCATCGGAATCTATAACTAGTGTCACAGGAATGGTTCAAAACATAGGCAGTAAGAAGATTCAGTCTTCTTGTACTTAAGTCGGCATTGTACCTTTTCTATTTAATTCCGATGCAAATTCTGTGTTTCATCGTCAATAACAAGTTCCAAGGGATACAGTAAACCTGGAGTGAAGCATCGGAATCTATAACTAGTGTCAATGGAATGGTTCAAAACATAGACAGTAAGAACAGTCAGTCTTCTTGTACTTAAGTCGGCATTGTGCCTTTTGTATTTAATTCCGATACAGTTTCTGTGATTCATCGTCAATACGAAGGTCAGAGGGGTACAGTAAACATGAAGTGAAGCATCGAAATCTATAGCTAGTGTCACAGGAATGGTTCAAATCATAGTCAGTAAGAAGAGTCAGTCTTCTTGTCCTTAAGCCGTCATTGTGCCTTTTGTATTTAATTCCGATGCAGTTTCTGTGTTTCATCATCAAAACGAAGGTCCAAGGGATACTGTAAACCTGGAGTGAAGCATCGGAATCTATAACTAGTGTCACAGGAATGGTTCAAAACATAGACAGTAAGAAGAGTCAGTCTCCTTGTACTTAATTCTGCACTGTGCCTTTTGTATTTGATTCCGATGCAATTTCTGTGTTTCATCGTCAACAGGAAGGACCAAAGGATACAGTAAACCCGGAGTGAAGCATCGGAGTCTATAACTAGTGTCACAGGACTGGTTCAAAAATAGACAGTAAGAAGAGCCAGTCTTCTTGAACTTAAATCGGCATTGTGCCTTCTGTATTTAATTCCGATGAAATTTCTGTGTTTCATCGTCAATAAGAAGGTCAGAGGGATACAGTAAACCTGAAGTGAACCATCGGAATCCATAACTAGCGTCACAGGAATGGTTGAAAACATAGTCAGTAAGAAGAGTTAGTCTTCTTGTACTTAAGTCGGCATTGTGCCTTTTGTATTTAATTCCGATGCAATTTCTGTGTTTCATCGTCAATAAGAGGGTCCAAGGGATACAGTAAACCTGGAGGGAAACATCGGAATCTGTAACTAGTGTCACAGGAATGGTTCAAATCATAGACAGTAAGAAGAGTCAGTCTTCTTGTACTTCCGTCGGCATTTTGCCTTTTGTATTTAATACCGATGCAATTTTTGTGTTTCATCGTCAATACGTAGGTCCAAGGGATACAGTAAACCTGAAGCGAAGCATCGGGATCTGTAACTAGTGTCACAGGAATCGTTCAAATCATAGTCAGTAAGAAGAGTCAGTCTTCTTGTACTTAAGTCGGCATAGTGCCTTATCTATTTAATTCCGATGCAATTTGTGTGTTTCATCGTCAATAAGAAGGTCAGAGGGATACACTAAACCTGAAGTGAAGCATCGGAATTCATAACTAGTGTCACAGGAATGGTTCAAAACATAGTCAGAAAGGAGAGTCAGTCTCCTTGTACTTAAGTCGGCATTGTGCCTTTTGAATTTAATTCCGATGCAATCTCTTTGTTTCACCGTCAGTAGGAAGGTCCAAGGGATACAGTAAACCTGAGGTGAAGCATCGGAATCTATAACTAGTTTCACAGGAATGGTTCAAAACATAGTCAGTAAGAAGAGTCAGTCATCTTGTACCTAAGTCGGCATTGTGCCTTTTCTATTTAATTCCGATGCAATTTCTGTGTTTCATCGTCAATAAGAAGGTCAGAGGGATACAGTAATCCTGAAGCGAAGCATCGGAATCTATAACTAGTGTCACAGGAATGGTTCAAAACATAGTCAGTAAGAAGAGTCAGTCTTCTTGTAGTTAAGTCGGCATTGTGCCTTTTCTATTTAATTCCGATGCAATTTCTGTGTTTCATCGTCAATAAGAAGGTCCATAGGATACAGTAAACCTGGAGTGAAGCATCGGAATCTATAACTAGTGTCAATGGAATATTTCAAAACATAGACTGTAAGGTGAGTCAGTCTTCTTGTACTTAAGTCGGCGTTGTACCTTTTGTATTTAATTCCGATGCAGTTCCTGTGTTTCATCGTCAATAAGAAGGTCAGAGGGGTACAGTAAACCTGAAGTGAAGCATAGAATGTATAGCTAGTGTCACAGGAATGGTTCAAAGCATGGACAGTGAGAAGAGTCAGTCTCCTTGTACTTAATTCTGCACTGTGCCTTTTGTATTTAAATCAGATTCAATTTCTGTGTTTCATCGTCAATAAGAATGTCCAAGGGATACAGTAAACCTGAAGTGTAGCATCGGAATTTATAACTAGTGTCACAGGACTGGTTCAAAAATAGACAGTAAGAAGAGTCAGTCTTCTTGAACTTAATTCGGCATTGTGCCTTTTGTATTCTATTCCGATGCAATTTCTGTGTTTCATCGTCAATAAGAAGGTCAGAGGGATACAGTAAACCTGAAGTGAAGCATCGGAATCCATAACTAGTGTCACAGGAATGGTTCAAAACATAGTCATTAAGAAGAGTCAGGCTTCTTGTACTTAAGTCGGCATTGTGCCTTTTCTATTTAATTCCGATGCAATTTCTGTGTTTAATCGTCAATAAGAAGGACCAAGGGATACAGTAAACCTGGAGTGAAGGATCGGAGTCTATAACTAGTGTCACAGGACTGGTTCAAAAATAGACAGTAAGAAGAGTCAGTCTTCTTGAACTTAATTCGGCATTGTGCCTTTTGTATTCTATTCCGATGCAATTTCTGTGTTTCATCGTCAATAAGAAGGTCAGAGGGATACAGTAAACCTGAAGTGAAGCATCGGAATCCATAACTAGTGTCACAGGAATGGTTCAAAACATAGTCAGTAAGAAGAGTTAGTCTTCTTGTACTTAAGTCGGCATTGTGCCTTTTGTATTGAATTCCGATGCAATTTCTGTGTTTCATCGTCAATAAGAAGGTCCAAGGGATACAGTCAAGCTGGAGTGAAGCATCGGAATCTGTAACGAGTTTCACAGGAATGGTTCAAATCATTGACTGTAAGAAGAGTCAGTCTTCGTGCACTTCAGTCGGCATTTTGCCTTTTGTATTTAATTCCGATGCAATTTATGTGTTCCTTAGTCAATAAGAAGGTCCAAGGGATACAGTAAACCTGAAGTGAAGCATCGGGATCTATAACTAGTGTCACAGGAATCGTTCAAAACATAGACAGTAAGAAGAGTCAGTCTTCTTGTACTTAAGTCGGCATAGTGCCTTTTCTATTTAATTCCGATGCAATTTGTGTGTTTCATCGTCAATAAGAAGGTCAGAGGGATACAGTAAACCTGAAGTGAGGCATCGGAATCTATAGCTACTGTCACAGGAATGGTTCAAAACATAGTCAGTAAGAAGAGTCAATCTTGTTGTCCTTAAGTCGGCATTGTGCCTTTTGTATTTAATTCCGATGCAATTTCTGTGTTTCATTGTCAATAAGAAGGTCCAAGGGATGCAGTAAACCAGGAGTGAAGCATCTGAATCTATAACTAGTGTCACAGAAATGGTTCAAAACATATACAGTAAGAAGAGTCAGTCTTCTTGTACTTAATACGGCATTGTGCTATTTGTATTTAATTCCGATGCAATTTCTGTGTTTAATCGTCAATAACAAGGTCCAAGGGATACAGTAAACCTCAAGTGAAGCATCGGAATTTATAACGGGTGTCACAGGAATGGTTCAAAACATAGTCAGTAGGAAGAGTCGGTCTTCATGTACTTAAGTCTGCATTGTGCCTTTTGTATTTAATTCCGATGCAATTTCTGTGTTTCATCGTCAATAAGAAGGTCCAAGGAATACAGTAAACCTGAAGTGAAGCATAGAAATCTATAACTAGTGTCACAGGGATGGTTGAAAACATTGTCAGTAAGAAGAGTCAGTCTTCTTGTACTTAAGTCGGCATTGTGCCTTTTCTATTTATTTCCGATGCAATTTCTGTGTTTCATCGTCAATAAGAAGGTCCATGGGATATAGTAAACCTGGAGTGAAGCATCGTATTCTATTACTACTGTCAGAGGAGTGGTTCAAAACATAGACAGTAAGAAGAGTCAGTCTTCTTGTACTTAATTCTGCATTGTGCCTTTTGTATTTAATTCCGATGCGATTTCTGTGTTTCATCGTCAATTAGAAGGTCCAAGGGATACATTAAACCTGAAGTGAAGCATCGGAATTCATAACTAGTGTCACAGGAATGGTTCAAATCACAGTCAGAAAGGAGAGTCAGTCTTCTTGTACTTAAGTCGGCATTGTGCCTTTTGTATTTAATTCCGATGCAATTTCTGTTTTTCATCGTCAATAAGAAGGTCCAAGGGATACAGTTAACCTGAGGTGAAGCATCGGAATCTATAACTAGTGTCACAGGAATGGTACAAAGCATAGTCAGTAAGAAGAGTCAGTCTTCTTGTACTTAAGTCGGCATTGTGCCTTTTCTATTTAATTCCGATGCAATTTCTGTGTTTCATCGTCAACAAGAAGGTCCAAGGGATACAGTAAACCTAAGGTGAAGCATCGGAATCTATAACTAGTGTCACAGGAATGGTTCAAAACATAGGCAGTAAGAAGATTCAGTCTTCTTGTACTTAAGTCGGCATTGTACCTTTTCTATTTAATTCCGATGCAAATTCTGTGTTTCATCGTCAATAACAAGTTCCAAGGGATACAGTAAACATGGAGTGAAGCATCGGAATCTATAACTAGTGTCAATGGAATGGTTCAAAACATAGACAATAAGAACAGTCAGTCTTCTTGTACTTAAGTCGGCATTGTGCCTTTTGTATTTAATTCCGATACAGTTTCTGTGATTCATCGTCAATACGAAGGTCAGAGGGGTACAGTAAACATGAAGTGAAGCATCGAAATCTATAGCTAGTGTCACAGGAATGGTTCAAATCATAGTCAGTAAGAAGAGTCAGTCTTCTTGTCCTTAAGCCGTCATTGTGCCTTTTGTATTTAATTCCGATGCAGTTTCTGTGTTTCATCATCAAAACGAAGGTCCAAGGGATACTGTAAACCTGGAGTGAAGCATCGGAATCTATAACTAGTGTCACAGGAATGGTTCAAAACATAGACAGTAAGAAGAGTCAGTCTCCTTGTACTTAATTCTGCACTGTGCCTTTTGTATTTGATTCCGATGCAATTTCTGTGTTTCATCGTCAACAGGAAGGACCAAAGGATACAGTAAACCCGGAGTGAAGCATCGGAGTCTATAACTAGTGTCACAGGACTGGTTCAAAAATAGACAGTAAGAAGAGCCAGTCTTCTTGAACTTAAATCGGCATTGTGCCTTCTGTATTTAATTCCGATGAAATTTCTGTGTTTCATCGTCAATAAGAAGGTCAGAGGGATACAGTAAACCTGAAGTGAACCATCGGAATCCATAACTAGCGTCACAGGAATGGTTGAAAACATAGTCAGTAAGAAGAGTTAGTCTTCTTGTACTTAAGTCGGCATTGTGCCTTTTGTATTTAATTCCGATGCAATTTCTGTGTTTCATCGTCAATAAGAGGGTCCAAGGGATACAGTAAACCTGGAGGGAAACATCGGAATCTGTAACTAGTGTCACAGGAATGGTTCAAATCATAGACAGTAAGAAGAGTCAGTCTTCTTGTACTTCCGTCGGCATTTTGCCTTTTGTATTTAATACCGATGCAATTTTTGTGTTTCATCGTCAATACGTAGGTCCAAGGGATACAGTAAACCTGAAGCGAAGCATCGGGATCTGTAACTAGTGTCACAGGAATCGTTCAAATCATAGTCAGTAAGAAGAGTCAGTCTTCTTGTACTTAAGTCGGCATAGTGCCTTATCTATTTAATTCCGATGCAATTTGTGTGTTTCATCGTCAATAAGAAGGTCAGAGGGATACACTAAACCTGAAGTGAAGCATCGGAATTCATAACTAGTGTCACAGGAATGGTTCAAAACATAGTCAGAAAGGAGAGTCAGTCTCCTTGTACTTAAGTCGGCATTGTGCCTTTTGAATTTAATTCCGATGCAATCTCTTTGTTTCACCGTCAGTAGGAAGGTCCAAGGGATACAGTAAACCTGAGGTGAAGCATCGGAATCTATAACTAGTTTCACAGGAATGGTTCAAAACATAGTCAGTAAGAAGAGTCAGTCATCTTGTACCTAAGTCGGCATTGTGCCTTTTCTATTTAATTCCGATGCAATTTCTGTGTTTCATCGTCAATAAGAAGGTCAGAGGGATACAGTAATCCTGAAGCGAAGCATCGGAATCTATAACTAGTGTCACAGGAATGGTTCAAAACATAGTCAGTAAGAAGAGTCAGTCTTCTTGTAGTTAAGTCGGCATTGTGCCTTTTCTATTTAATTCCGATGCAATTTCTGTGTTTCATCGTCAATAAGAAGGTCCATAGGATACAGTAAACCTGGAGTGAAGCATCGGAATCTATAACTAGTGTCAATGGAATATTTCAAAACATAGACTGTAAGGTGAGTCAGTCTTCTTGTACTTAAGTCGGCGTTGTACCTTTTGTATTTAATTCCGATGCAGTTCCTGTGTTTCATCGTCAATAAGAAGGTCAGAGGGGTACAGTAAACCTGAAGTGAAGCATAGAATGTATAGCTAGTGTCACAGGAATGGTTCAAAGCATGGACAGTGAGAAGAGTCAGTCTCCTTGTACTTAATTCTGCACTGTGCCTTTTGTATTTAAATCAGATTCAATTTCTGTGTTTCATCGTCAATAAGAATGTCCAAGGGATACAGTAAACCTGAAGTGTAGCATCGGAATTTATAACTAGTGTCACAGGACTGGTTCAAAAATAGACAGTAAGAAGAGTCAGTCTTCTTGAACTTAATTCGGCATTGTGCCTTTTGTATTCTATTCCGATGCAATTTCTGTGTTTCATCGTCAATAAGAAGGTCAGAGGGATACAGTAAACCTGAAGTGAAGCATCGGAATCCATAACTAGTGTCACAGGAATGGTTCAAAACATAGTCATTAAGAAGAGTCAGGCTTCTTGTACTTAAGTCGGCATTGTGCCTTTTCTATTTAATTCCGATGCAATTTCTGTGTTTAATCGTCAATAAGAAGGACCAAGGGATACAGTAAACCTGGAGTGAAGGATCGGAGTCTATAACTAGTGTCACAGGACTGGTTCAAAAATAGACAGTAAGAAGAGTCAGTCTTCTTGAACTTAATTCGGCATTGTGCCTTTTGTATTCTATTCCGATGCAATTTCTGTGTTTCATCGTCAATAAGAAGGTCAGAGGGATACAGTAAACCTGAAGTGAAGCATCGGAATCCATAACTAGTGTCACAGGAATGGTTCAAAACATAGTCAGTAAGAAGAGTTAGTCTTCTTGTACTTAAGTCGGCATTGTGCCTTTTGTATTGAATTCCGATGCAATTTCTGTGTTTCATCGTCAATAAGAAGGTCCAAGGGATACAGTCAAGCTGGAGTGAAGCATCGGAATCTGTAACGAGTTTCACAGGAATGGTTCAAATCATTGACTGTAAGAAGAGTCAGTCTTCGTGCACTTCAGTCGGCATTTTGCCTTTTGTATTTAATTCCGATGCAATTTTTGTGTTCCTTAGTCAATAAGAAGGTCCAAGGGATACAGTAAACCTGAAGTGAAGCATCGGGATCTATAACTAGTGTCACAGGAATCGTTCAAAACATAGACAGTAAGAAGAGTCAGTCTTCTTGTACTTAAGTCGGCATAGTGCCTTTTCTATTTAATTCCGATGCAATTTGTGTGTTTCATCGTCAATAAGAAGGTCAGAGGGATACAGTAAACCTGAAGTGAGGCATCGGAATCTATAGCTACTGTCACAGGAATGGTTCAAAACATAGTCAGTAAGAAGAGTCAATCTTGTTGTCCTTAAGTCGGCATTGTGCCTTTTGTATTTAATTCCGATGCAATTTCTGTGTTTCATCGTCAATAAGAAGGTCCAAGGGATGCAGTAAACCAGGAGTGAAGCATCTGAATCTATAACTAGTGTCACAGAAATGGTTCAAAACATATACAGTAAGAAGAGTCAGTCTTCTTGTACTTAATACGGCATTGTGCTATTTGTATTTAATTCCGATGCAATTTCTGTGTTTAATCGTCAATAACAAGGTCCAAGGGATACAGTAAACCTCAAGTGAAGCATCGGAATTTATAACGGGTGTCACAGGAATGGTTCAAAACATAGTCAGTAGGAAGAGTCGGTCTTCATGTACTTAAGTCTGCATTGTGCCTTTTGTATTTAATTCCGATGCAATTTCTGTGTTTCATCGTCAATAAGAAGGTCCAAGGAATACAGTAAACCTGAAGTGAAGCATAGAAATCTATAACTAGTGTCACAGGGATGGTTGAAAACATTGTCAGTAAGAAGAGTCAGTCTTCTTGTACTTAAGTCGGCATTGTGCCTTTTCTATTTATTTCCGATGCAATTTCTGTGTTTCATCGTCAATAAGAAGGTCCATGGGATATAGTAAACCTGGAGTGAAGCATCGTATTCTATTACTACTGTCAGAGGAGTGGTTCAAAACATAGACAGTAAGAAGAGTCAGTCTTCTAGTACTAACGTCGACATTGTGCCCTTTCTATTTAAATCCGATGCAATTTCTGTGTTTCATCGTCAATATGAAGGTCCAAGGGATACAGTAAACCTGAAGTGAAGCTTCGGAATCTATAGCTAGTGTCACAGGAATGGATCAAACATAGACAGTAAGAAGTGTCAGTCTTCTTGTCCTTAAGTCGGCATTGTGCCTTTTGTAATTAATTCGGATGATATTTATGTGTTTCATCGTCAATAAGAAGGTCAGAGTGGTACAGTAAACCTGAAACCTGAAGTGAAGCATCGTAATCTATAGCTAGTGTCACAGGAATGTTTCAAAACATAGACAGTAAGAAGAGTCAATCTTCTTGTACTTAATTCTGTTTTGTACCTATTGTATTTAATTCCGATGCAATTTCTGTGTTTCATCGTCAATAAGAAGGTCCAAGGGATACAGTAAATCTGAAGCGAAGCATCGGAATTTATAACTAGTGTCACAGGAATGGTAATTGTATTTATTTCCGATGCAATTTCTGTGTTTCATCGTCAATAAGAAGATCCAAGGGATACAGTAAACCTGAAGTGAAGCATCGGAATTTATAACTAGTGTCACAGGAATGGTTCAAATCATAGACAGTAAGAAGAGTCAGGCCTCTTGTACTTAAATCGGCATTGTACCTTTTGTATTTAACTCCGATGCAATTTCTGTGTTTCATCGTCAATAAGAAAGTCCAAGGGATACAGTAAACCTGAAGTGAAGCATCGGGATCTGTAACTAGTGTCACAGGAATCGTTCAAAACATAGTCAGTAAGAAGAGTCAGTCATCTTGTACCTAAGTCGGCATTGTGCCTTTTCTATTTAATTCCGATGCAATTTCTGTGTTTCATCGTCAATAAGAAGGTCAGAGGGATACAGTAATCCTGAAGCGAAGCATCGGAATCTATAACTAGTGTCACAGGAATGGTTCAAAACATAGTCAGTAAGAAGAGTCAGTCTTCTTGTCGTTAAGTCGGCATTGTGCCTTTTCTATTTAATTCCGATGCAATTTCTGTGTTTCATCGTCAATAAGAAGGTCCATAGGATACAGTAAACCTGGAGTGAAGCATCGGAATCTATAACTAGTGTCAATGGAATATTTCAAAACATAGACTGTAAGGTGAGTCAGTCTTCTTGTACTTAAGTCGGCGTTGTACCTTTTGTATTTAATTCCGATGCAGTTCCTGTGTTTCATCGTCAATAAGAAGGTCAGAGGGGTACAGTAAACCTGAAGTGAAGCATAGAATGTATAGCTAGTGTCACAGGAATGGTTCAAAGCATAGACAGTGAGAAGAGTCAGTCTCCTTGTACTTAATTCTGCACTGTGCCTTTTGTATTTAAATCAGATTCAATTTCTGTGTTTCATCGTCAATAAGAATGTCCAAGGGATACAGTAAACCTGAAGTGTAGCATCGGAATTTATAACTAGTGTCACAGGACTGGTTCAAAAATAGACAGTAAGAAGAGTCATTCTTCTTGAACTGAATTCGGCATTGTGCCTTTTGTATTCTATTCCGATGCAATTTCTGTGTTTCATCGTCAATAAGAAGGTCAGAGGGATACAGTAAACCTGAAGTGAAGCATCGGAATCCATAACTAGTGTCACAGGAATGGTTCAAAACATAGTCATTAAGAAGAGTCAGGCTTCTTGTACTTAAGTCGGCATTGTGCCTTTTCTATTTAATTCCGATGCAATTTCTGTGTTTAATCGTCAATAAGAAGGACCAAGGGATACAGTAAACCTGGAGTGAAGGATCGGAGTCTATAACTAGTGTCACAGGACTGGTTCAAAAATAGACAGTAAGAAGAGTCAGTCTTCTTGAACTTAATTCGGCATTGTGCCTTTTGTATTCTATTCCGATGCAATTTCTGTGTTTCATCGTCAATAAGAAGGTCAGAGGGATACAGTAAACCTGAAGTGAAGCATCGGAATCCATAACTAGTGTCACAGGAATGGTTCAAAACATAGTCAGTAAGAAGAGTTAGTCTTCTTGTACTTAAGTCGGCATTGTGCCTTTTGTATTGAATTCCGATGCAATTTCTGTGTTTCATCGTCAATAAGAAGGTCCAAGGGATACAGTCAAGCTGGAGTGAAGCATCGGAATCTGTAACGAGTGTCACAGGAATGGTTCAAATCATTGACTGTAAGAAGAGTCAGTCTTCGTGCACTTCAGTCGGCATTTTGCCTTTTGTATTTAATTCCGATGCAATTTTTGTGTTCCTTAGTCAATAAGAAGGTCCAAGGGATACAGTAAACCTGAAGTGAAGCATCGGGATCTATAACTAGTGTCACAGGAATCGTTCAAAACATAGACAGTAAGAAGAGTCAGTCTTCTTGTACTTAAGTCGGCATAGTGCCTTTTCTATTTAATTCCGATGCAATTTGTGTGTTTCATCGTCAATAAGAAGGTCAGAGGGATACAGTAAACCTGAAGTGAGGCATCGGAATCTATAGCTACTGTCACAGGAATGGTTCAAAACATAGTCAGTAAGAAGAGTCAATCTTGTTGTCCTTAAGTCGGCATTGTGCCTTTTGTATTTAATTCCGATGCAATTTCTGTGTTTCATCGTCAATAAGAAGGTCCAAGGGATGCAGTAAACCAGGAGTGAAGCATCTGAATCTATAACTAGTGTCACAGAAATGGTTCAAAACATATACAGTAAGAAGAGTCAGTCTTCTTGTACTTAATACGGCATTGTGCTATTTGTATTTAATTCCGATGCAATTTCTGTGTTTAATCGTCAATAACAAGGTCCAAGGGATACAGTAAACCTCAAGTGAAGCATCGGAATTTATAACGGGTGTCACAGGAATGGTTCAAAACATAGTCAGTAGGAAGAGTCGGTCTTCATGTACTTAAGTCTGCATTGTGCCTTTTGTATTTAATTCCGATGCAATTTCTGTGTTTCATCGTCAATAAGAAGGTCCAAGGAATACAGTAAACCTGAAGTGAAGCATCGAAATCTATAACTAGTGTCACAGGGATGGTTGAAAACATTGTCAGTAAGAAGAGTCAGTCTTCTTGTACTTAAGTCGGCATTGTGCCTTTTCTATTTATTTCCGATGCAATTTCTGTGTTTCATCGTCAATAAGAAGGTCCATGGGATATAGTAAACCTGGAGTGAAGCATCGTAATCTATTACTACTGTCAGAGGAGTGGTTCAAAACATAGACAGTAAGAAGAGTCAGTCTTCTAGTACTAACGTCGACATTGTGCCCTTTCTATTTAAATCCGATGCAATTTCTGTGTTTCATCGTCAATTTGAAGGTCCAAGGGATACAGTAAACCTGAAGTGAAGCTTCGGAATCTATAGCTAGTGTCACAGGAATGGATCAAACATAGACAGTAAGAAGTGTCAGTCTTCTTGTCCTTAAGTCGGCATTGTGCCTTTTGTAATTAATTCGGATGATATTTATGTGTTTCATCGTCAATAAGAAGGTCAGAGTGGTACAGTAAACCTGAAACCTGAAGTGAAGCATCGTAATCTATAGCTAGTGTCACAGGAATGTTTCAAAACATAGACAGTAAGAAGAGTCAATCTTCTTGTACTTAATTCTGTTTTGTACCTATTGTATTTAATTCCGAATCAATTTCTGTGTTTCATCGTCAATAAGAAGGTCCAAGGGATACAGTAAATCTGAAGCGAAGCATCGGAATTTATAACTAGTGTCACAGGAATGGTAATTGTATTTATTTCCGATGCAATTTCTGTGTTTCATCGTCAATAAGAAGATCCAAGGGATAGAGTAAACCTGAAGTGAAGCATCGGAATTTATAACTAGTGTCACAGGAATGGTTCAAATCATAGACAGTAAGAAGAGTCAGGCCTCTTGTACTTAAATCGGCATTGTACCTTTTGTATTTAACTCCGATGCAATTTCTGTGTTTCATCGTCAATAAGAAAGTCCAAGGGATACAGTAAACCTGAAGTGAAGCATCGGGATCTGTAACTAGTGTCACAGGAATCGTTCAAATATAGTCAGTAAGAAGAGTCAGTCTTCTTGTACTTAAGTCGGAATAGTGCCTTATCTATTTAATTCCGATGCAATTTGTGTGGTTCATCGTCAATACGAAGGTCAGAGGGATACACTAAACCTGAAGTGAAGCATCAGAATTCATAACTAGTGTCACAGGAATGGTTCAAAACATAGTCAGAAAGGAGAGTCAGTCTTCTTGTACTTAAGTCGGCATTGTGCCTTTTCTTTTTAATTCCGATGCAATTTCTGTGTTTCATCGTCAATAAGAAGGTCCAAGTGATACAGTAAACCTGGAGTGAAGCATCGGAATCTATAACTAGTCTCAATGGTAAGGTTCAAAAGATAGACAGTAAGAAGAGTCAGTCTTCTTGTACTTAAGTCGGCATTGTGCCTTTTGTATTTAATTCCGATGCAATTTCTGTGTTTCATCGTCAATAAGAAGGTCATAGGTATACAGTAAACCTGAAGTGAAGCATCGGAATCTATAGCTAGTGTCACAGGAATGGTTCAAAACATAGTCAGTAAGAAGAGTCAGTCTTCTTGTCCTTAAGTCGGCATTGTGCCTTTTGTATTTAATTCGGATGCAATTTCTGTGTTTTATCGCCAATAAGAAGGTCCAAGGGATACAGTAAACCTGGAGTAAAGCATCGGAATCTATAACTAGTGTCACAGGAATGGTTCAAAACATAGACAGTAAGAAAAGTCAGTCTTCTTGTACTTAAGTCCGCATTGTGCTTTTCTATTTAATTACGACGCAATTTCTGTGTTTCATCGTCAATAAGTAGGGTCCAAGGGATACAGCAAACCTGGAGTGAAGCTTCGGAATCTATAACCAGTGTCACAGGAATGGTTCAAAACATAGACAGTAAGAAGCGTCAGTCTTCGTGTACTTAAGTCGGCATTTTGCCTTTTGTATTTAATTCCGATGCAATTTCTGTGTTTCATCGTCAATAAGAAGGTCCAAGGGATACAGTAAACCTGGAGTGAAGCATTGGAATCTATAACTAGTGTCACAGGAATGGTTCAAAACATAGACACTAAGAAGAGTCAGTCCCCTTGTACTTAATTCTGCACTGTGCCTTTTGTATTTAAATCCGATTCAATTTCTGTGTTTCATCGTCAATAAGAATGTCCAAGGGATACAGTAAACCTGAAGTGTAGCATCGGAATTTATAACTAGTGTCACAGGACTGGTTCAAAACATAGTCAGTAAGAAGAGTCAGGCTTCTTGTACTTAAGTCGGCATTGTGCCTTTTCTATTTAATTCCGATGCAATTTCTGTGTTTAATCGTCAATAAGAAGGACCAAGGGATACAGTAAACCTGGAGTGAACCATCGGAGTCTATAACTAGTGTCACAGGACTGGTTCAAAAATAGACAGTAAGAAAAGTCAGTCTTCTTGAACTTAATTCGGCATTGTGCCTTTTGTATTCAATTCCGATGCAATTTATGTGTTTCATCGTCAATAAGAAGGTCAGAGGGATACAGTAAACCTGAAGTGAAGCATCGGAATCCAAAAATAGTGTCACAGGAATCTTTCAAAACATAGTCAGTAAGAAGAGTTAGTCTTCTTGCACTTAAGTCGGCATTGTGCCTTTTGTATTTAATTCCGATGCAATTTCTGTGTTTCATCGTCAATAAGAAGGCCCAAGGGATACAGTGAACCTGGAGTGAAGCATCGGAATCTATAACTAGTCTCAATGGTAAGGTTCAAAAGATAGACAGTAAGAAGAGTCAGTCTTCTTGTACTTAAGTCGGCATTGTGCCTTTTGTATTTAATTCCGATGCAATTTCTGTGTTTCATCGTCAATAAGAAGGTCATAGGTATACAGTAAACCTGAAGTGAAGCATCGGAATCTATAGCTAGTGTCACAGGAATGGTTCAAAACATAGTCAGTAAGAAGAGTCAGTCTTCTTGTCCTTAAGTCGGCATTGTGCCTTTTGTATTTAATTCGGATGCAATTTCTGTGTTTTATCGCCAATAAGAAGGTCCAAGGGATACAGTAAACCTGGAGTAAAGCATCGGAATCTATAACTAGTGTCACAGGAATGGTTCAAAACATAGACAGTAAGAAAAGTCAGTCTTCTTGTACTTAAGTCCGCATTGTGCTTTTCTATTTAATTACGACGCAATTTCTGTGTTTCATCGTCAATAAGTAGGGTCCAAGGGATACAGCAAACCTGGAGTGAAGCTTCGGAATCTATAACCAGTGTCACAGGAATGGTTCAAAACATAGACAGTAAGAAGCGTCAGTCTTCGTGTACTTAAGTCGGCATTTTGCCTTTTGTATTTAATTCCGATGCAATTTCTGTGTTTCATCGTCAATAAGAAGGTCCAAGGGATACAGTAAACCTGGAGTGAAGCATTGGAATCTATAACTAGTGTCACAGGAATGGTTCAAAACATAGACACTAAGAAGAGTCAGTCCCCTTGTACTTAATTCTGCACTGTGCCTTTTGTATTTAAATCCGATTCAATTTCTGTGTTTCATCGTCAATAAGAATGTCCAAGGGATACAGTAAACCTGAAGTGTAGCATCGGAATTTATAACTAGTGTCACAGGACTGGTTCAAAACATAGTCAGTAAGAAGAGTCAGGCTTCTTGTACTTAAGTCGGCATTGTGCCTTTTCTATTTAATTCCGATGCAATTTCTGTGTTTAATCGTCAATAAGAAGGACCAAGGGATACAGTAAACCTGGAGTGAACCATCGGAGTCTATAACTAGTGTCACAGGACTGGTTCAAAAATAGACAGTAAGAAAAGTCAGTCTTCTTGAACTTAATTCGGCATTGTGCCTTTTGTATTCAATTCCGATGCAATTTATGTGTTTCATCGTCAATAAGAAGGTCAGAGGGATACAGTAAACCTGAAGTGAAGCATCGGAATCCAAAAATAGTGTCACAGGAATCTTTCAAAACATAGTCAGTAAGAAGAGTTAGTCTTCTTGCACTTAAGTCGGCATTGTGCCTTTTGTATTTAATTCCGATGCAATTTCTGTGTTTCATCGTCAATAAGAAGGCCCAAGGGATACAGTGAACCTGGAGTGAAGCATCGGAATCTGTAACTAGTGTCACAGGAATGGTTCAAATCATAGACTGTAAGAAGAGTCAGTCTTCGTGCACTTAAGTCGGCATTGTGCCTTTTGTATTTAATTGCGATGCAATTTCTGTGATTCATCGTCAATAAGAAGGTCCAAGGGATACAGTAAACCTGGAGTGAAGCATCGGAATTTATAACTTGTGTCAATGGTATGGTTCAAAACATGGACGGTAAGAAGAGTCAGTCTTCTTGTACTTAAGTCGGCATTGTGCCTTTTGTATTTAATTACAATGCAATGTCTGTGTTTCATCGCCATTAAGAAGGTCAGAGGGATACAGTAAACCTGAAGTGAAGCATCGGAATCTATAGCTACTGTCACAGGAATGGTTCAAAACATAGTCAGTAAGAAGAGTCAATCTTGTTGTCCTTAAGTCGGCATTGTGCCTTTTGTATTTAATTCCGATGCAATTTCTGTGTTTCATCGTCAATAAGAAGGTCCAAGGGATGTAGTAAACCAGGAGTGAAGCATCTGAAACTATAACTAGTGTCACAGAAATGGTTCAAAACATAAACAGTAAGAAGAGTCAGTCTTCTTGTACTTAATACGGCATTGTGCCTTTTGTATTTAATTCCGATGCAATTTCTGTGTTTCATCGTCAATAACAAGGTCCAAGGGATACAGTAAACCTCAAGTGAAGCATCGGAATTTATAACGGGTGTCACAGGAGTGGTTCAAAACATAGTCAGTAGGAAGAGTCGGTCTTCATGTACTTAAGTCGGCATTGTGCCTTTTGTATTTAATTCCGATGCAATTGCTGTGTTTCATCGTCAATAAGAAGGTCCAAGGTATACAGTAAACCTGAAGTGAAGCATCGGATCTATGAGTAGTGTCACAGGAATGGTTCAAAACATAGTCAGTAAGAAGAGTCAGTCTTCTTGTCCTTAAGTCGGCATTGTGCCTTTTGTATTTAATTCGGATGCAATTTCTGTGTTTTATCGCCAATAAGAAGGTCCAAGGGGGTACAGTAAACCTGGAGTAAAGCATCGGAATCTATAACTAGTGTCACAGGAATGGTTCAAAACATAGACAGTAAGAAAAGTCAGTCTTCTTGTACTTAAGTCCGCATTGTGCTTTTCTATTTAATTCCGACGCAATTTCTGTGTTTCATCGTCAATAAGTAGGGTCCAAGGGATACAGCAAACCTGGAGTGAAGCTTCGGAATCTATAACCAGTGTCACAGGAATGGTTCAAAACATAGACAGTAAGAAGCGTCAGTCTTCGTGTACTTAAGTCGGCATTTTGCCTTTTGTATTTAATTCCGATGCAATTTCTGTGTTTCATCGTCAATAAGAAGGTCCAAGGGATACAGTAAACCTGGAGTGAAGCATTGGAATCTATAACTAGTGTCACAGGAATGGTTCAAAACATAGACACTAAGAAGAGTCAGTCCCCTTGTACTTAATTCTGCACTGTGCCTTTTGTATTTAAATCCGATTCAATTTCTGTGTTTCATCGTCAATAAGAATGTCCAAGGGATACAGTAAACCTGAAGTGTAGCATCGGAATTTATAACTAGTGTCACAGGACTGGTTCAAAACATAGTCAGTAAGAAGAGTCAGGCTTCTTGTACTTAAGTCGGCATTGTGCCTTTTCTATTTAATTCCGATGCAATTTCTGTGTTTAATCGTCAATAAGAAGGACCAAGGGATACAGTAAACCTGGAGTGAACCATCGGAGTCTATAACTAGTGTCACAGGACTGGTTCAAAAATAGACAGTAAGAAAAGTCAGTCTTCTTGAACTTAATTCGGCATTGTGCCTTTTGTATTCAATTCCGATGCAATTTATGTGTTTCATCGTCAATAAGAAGGTCAGAGGGATACAGTAAACCTGAAGTGAAGCATCGGAATCCAAAAATAGTGTCACAGGAATCTTTCAAAACATAGTCAGTAAGAAGAGTTAGTCTTCTTGCACTTAAGTCGGCATTGTGCCTTTTGTATTTAATTCCGATGCAATTTCTGTGTTTCATCGTCAATAAGAAGGCCCAAGGGATACAGTGAACCTGGAGTGAAGCATCGGAATCTGTAACTAGTGTCACAGGAATGGTTCAAATCATAGACTGTAAGAAGAGTCAGTCTTCGTGCACTTAAGTCGGCATTGTGCCTTTTGTATTTAATTGCGATGCAATTTCTGTGTTTCATCGTCAATAAGAAGGTCCAAGGGATACAGTAAACCTGGAGTGAAGCATCGGAATTTATAACTTGTGTCAATGGTATGGTTCAAAACATGGACGGTAAGAAGAGTCAGTCTTCTTGTACTTAAGTCGGCATTGTGCCTTTTGTATTTAATTACAATGCAATGTCTGTGTTTCATCGCCATTAAGAAGGTCAGAGGGATACAGTAAACCTGAAGTGAAGCATCGGAATCTATAGCTACTGTCACAGGAATGGTTCAAAACATAGTCAGTAAGAAGAGTCAATCTTGTTGTCCTTAAGTCGGCATTGTGCCTTTTGTATTTAATTCCGATGCAATTTCTGTGTTTCATCGTCAATAAGAAGGTCCAAGGGATGTAGTAAACCAGGAGTGAAGCATCTGAAACTATAACTAGTGTCACAGAAATGGTTCAAAACATAAACAGTAAGAAGAGTCAGTCTTCTTGTACTTAATACGGCATTGTGCCTTTTGTATTTAATTCCGATGCAATTTCTGTGTTTCATCGTCAATAACAAGGTCCAAGGGATACAGTAAACCTCAAGTGAAGCATCGGAATTTATAACGGGTGTCACAGGAGTGGTTCAAAACATAGTCAGTAGGAAGAGTCGGTCTTCATGTACTTAAGTCGGCATTGTGCCTTTTGTATTTAATTCCGATGCAATTGCTGTGTTTCATCGTCAATAAGAAGGTCCAAGGTATACAGTAAACCTGAAGTGAAGCATCGGATCTATGAGTAGTGTCACAGGAATGGTTCAAAACATAGTCAGTAAGAAGAGTCAGTCTTCTTGTACTTCAGTCGGCATTGTGCCTTTTCTATTTAATTCCGATGCAATTTCTGTGTTTCATCGTCAATAAGAAAGTCCAAGGGATACAGTAAACATGAAGTGAAGCATCGGAATTTGTAACTAGTGTCAATGGAATGGTTCAAAACATTGTCAGTAAGAAGAGTCAGTCTTCTTGTACTTAAGTCGGCATTGTGCCTTTTCTATTTATTTCCGATGCAATTTCTGTGTTTCATCGTCAATAAGAAGGTCCATGGGATATAGTAAACCTGGAGTGAAGCATCGGAATCTATTACTACTGTCACAGGAATGGTTCAAAACAAAGACAGTAGGAAGAGTCAGTCTTCTTGTACGTACGTCGACATTGTGCCCTTTCTATTTAAATCCGATGCAATATCTGTGTTTCATCGTCTATATGAAGGTCCAAGGGATACAGTAAACCTGAAGTGAAGCTTCGGAATCTATAGCTAGTGTCACAGGAATGGTTCAAAACATAGACAGTGAGAAGTGTCAGTCTTCTTGTCCTTAAGTCGGCATTGTGCCTTTTGTAATTAATTCCGATGATATTTCTGTGTTTCATCGTCAATAAGAAGGTCAGGGGGGTACAGTAAACCTGAAACCTGAAGTGAAGCATCGTAATCTATAGCTAGTGTCACAGGAATGGTTCAAAACATAGACAGTAAGAAGAGTCAGTCTTCTTGTACTTAATTCTGCTTTGTACCTATTGTATTTAATTCCGATGCAATTTCTGTGTTTCAGCGTCAATAAGAAGGTCCAAGGGATACAGTAAACCTGAAGTGAAGCATCGGATTTTATAACTAGTGTCACAGGAATGGTTATTGTATTTATTTCCGATGCAATTTCTGTGTTTCATCGTCAATAACAAGATCCAAGGGATACAGTAAACCTGAAGTGAAGCATCGGAATTTATAACTAGTGTCACAGGAATGGTTCAAAACATAGGCAGTAAGAAGAGTCAGTCCTCTTGTACTTAAATCGGCATTGTGCCTTTTGTATTTAACTCCGATGCAATTTCTGTGTTTCATCGTCAATAAGAAAGTCCAAGGGATACAGTAAACCTGAAGTGAAGCATCGGGATCTGTAACTAGTGTCACAGGAATCGTTCAAAACATTGTCAGTAAGAAGAGTCAGTCTTCTTGTACTTAAGTCGGAATAGTGCCTTATCTATTTAATTCCGATGCAATTTGTGTGTTTCATCGTCAATAAGAAGGTCAGAGGGATACACTAAACCTGAAGTGAAGCATCAGAATTCATAACTAGTGTCACAGGAATGGTTCAAAACATAGTCAGAAAGGAGAGTCAGTCTTCTTGTACTTAAGTCGGCATTGTGCCTTTTCTTTTTAATTCCGATGCAATTTCTGTGTTTCATCGTCAATAAGAAGGTCCAAGTGATACAGTAAACCTGGAGTGAAGCATCGGAATCTATAACTAGTGTCACAGGAATGGTTCAAAACATAGACAGTAAGAAGAGTCATACTTCGTGTACTTAAGTCGGCATTTTGCCTTTTGTATTTAATTCCGATGCAATTTCTGTGTCTCATCGTCAATAAGAAGGTCCAAGGGATACAGTAACCCTGGAGTGAAGCATCGGAGTCTATAACTAGTGTCACAGGAGTGGTTCAAAAATGGACAGTAAGAAGAGTCAGTCTTCTTGAACTGAAATCGGCATTGTGCATTTTGTATTTTATTCCGATGCAATTTCTGTGTTTCATCGTCAATAAGAAGGTCAGAGGGATACAGTAAACCTGAAGTGAAGCATCGGAACCCATAACTAGTGTCACAGGAATGGTTCAAAACATAGTCAGTAAGAAGAGTTAGTCTTCTTGTACTTAAGTCAGCATTGTGCCTTTTGTACTTAATTCCGATGCAATTTCTGTGTTTCATCGTCAATAAGAAGGTCCAAGGGATACAGTAAACCTGAAGTGAAGCTTCGGAATCTATATCTAGTGTCACAGGAATGGTTCAAAACATAGACTGTGGGAAGAGTCAGTCTTCTTGTACTTAAGTCGGCATTGCGCCGTTTGTATTTAATTCCGATGCAATTTCTGTGTTTCATCGTCAATACGAAGGTCCAAGGTATGCAGTAAACCTGAAGTGAATCATCTGATCTATAACTAGTGTCACAGGAATGGTTCAAAACGTAATCAGTAAGAAGAGTCAAACTTCTTGTACATAAGTCGGCATTGTGCCTTTTCTATTTAATTCCGATGCAATTTCTGTGTTTCATCGTCAATAAGAAGGTCCAAGGGATACAGTGAACATGGAGTGAAGTATCGGATTCAATAACTAGTGTCGCAGGAATGGTTCAAAACATAGACAGTAAGAAGAGTCAGTCTTCTTGTACTTATTTCAGCTTTGTGCCTTTTGTATTTAATTCCGATGCAATTTCTGTGTTTCTTCGTCAATAAATAAGTCCAAGGGATTCAGTAAACTTGAAGTGAAGCATCGGAGTCTATAACTAGTGTCACAGGACTGGCTCAAAAATAGACAGTAAGATGAGTCAGTCTTCTTGAACTTAATTCTTCATTGTGCCTTTTGTCTTTAATTCCGATGCAATTTGTGTGTTTCATCGTCAATAAGAAGGTCAGAGGGATACAGTAAACCTGAAGTGAGGCATCGGAATCTATAGCTACTGTCACAGGAATGGTTCAAAACATAGTCAGTAAGAAGAGCCAATCTTGTTGTCCTTAAGTCGGCATTGTGCCTTTTGTATTTAATTCCGATGCAATTTCTGTGTTTCATCGTCAATAAGAAGGTCCAAGGGATGCAGTAAACCAGGAGTGAAGCATCTGAATCTATAACTAGTGTCACAGAAATGGTTCAAAACATAAACAGTAAGAAGAGTCAGTCTTCTTGTACTTAATACGGCATTGTGCTATTTGTATTTAATTCCGATGCAATTTCTGTGTTTCATCGTCAATAACAAGGTCCAAGGGATACAGTAAACCTCAAGTGAAGCATCGGAAATTATAACGGGTGTCACAGGAATGGTTCAAAACATAGTCAGTAGGAAGAGTCGGTCTTCATGTACTTAAGTCGGCATTGTGCCTTTTGTATTTAATTCCGATGCAATTTCTGTGTTTCATCGTCAATAAGAAGGTCCAAGGAATACAGTAAACCTGAAGTGAAGCATCGAAATCTATAACTAGTGTCACAGGGATGGTTGAAAACATTGTCAGTAAGAAGAGTCAGTCCTCTTGTACTTAAGTCGGCATTGTGCCTTTTCTATTTATTTCCGATGCAATTTCTGTGTTTCATCGTCAATAAGAAGGTCCATGGGATATAGTAAACCTGGAGTGAAGCATCGTAATCTATTACTACTGTCAGAGGAGTGGTTCAAAACATAGACAGTAAGAAGAGTCAGTCTTCTTGTACTAACGTCGACATTGTGCCCTTTCTATTTAAATCCGATGCAATTTCTGTGTTTCATCGTCAATATGAAGGTCCAAGGGATACAGTAAACCTGAAGTGTAGCTTCGGAATCTATAGCTAGTGTCACAGGAATGGATCAAACATAGACAGTAAGAAGTGTCAGTCTTCTTGTCCTTAAGTCGGCATTGTGCCTTTTGTAATTAATTCGGATGATATTTCTGTGTTTCATCGTCAATAAGAAGGACAGAGGGGTACAGTAAACCTGAAACCTGAAGTGAAGCATCGTAATCTATAGCTAGTGTCACAGGAATGGTTCAAAACATAGACAGTAAGAAGAGTCAATCTTCATGTACTTAATTCTGCTTTGTACCTATTGTATTTAATTCCGATGCAATTTCTGTGTTTCATCGTCAATAAGAAGGTCCAAGGGATATAGCAAATCTGAAGCGAAGCATCGGAATTTATAACTAGTGTCACAGGAATAGTAATTGTATTTATTTCCGATGCAATTTCTGTGTTTCATCGTCAATAAGAAGATCCAAAGGATACAGTAAACCTGAAGTGAAGCATCTTAATTTATAACTAGTGTCACAGGAATGGTTCAAATCATAGACAGTAAGAAGAGTCAGTCCTCTTGTACTTAAATCGGCATTGTACCTTTTGTATTTAACTCCGATGCAATTTCTGTGTTTCATCGTCAATAAGAAAGTCCAAGGGATACAGTAAACCTGAAGTGAAGCATCGGGATCTGTAACTAGTGTCACAGGAATCGTTCAAATATAGTCAGTAAGAAGAGTCAGTCTTCTTGTACTTAAGTCGGAATAGTGCCTTATCTATTTAATTCCGATGCAATTTGTGTGGTTCATCGTCAATAAGAAGGTCAGAGGGATACACTAAACCTGAAGTGAAGCATCAGAATTCATAACTAGTGTCACAGGAATGGTTCAAAACATAGTCAGAAAGGAGAGTCAGTCTTCTTGTACTTAAGTCGGCATTGTGCCTTTTCTTTTTAATTCCGATGCAATTTCTGTGTTTCATCGTCAATAAGAAGGTCCAAGTGATACAGTAAACCTGGAGTGAAGCATCGGAATCTATAACTAGTCTCAATGGTAAGGTTCAAAAGATAGACAGTAAGAAGAGTCAGTCTTCTTGTACTTAAGTCGGCATTGTGCCTTTTGTATTTAATTCCGATGCAATTTCTGTGTTTCATCGTCAATAAGAAGTTCATAGGTATACAGTAAACCTGAAGTGAAGCATCGGAATCTATAGGTAGTGTCACAGGAATGGTTCAAAACATAGTCAGTAAGAAGAGTCAGTCTTCTTGTCCTTAAGTCGGCATTGTGCCTTTTGTATTTAATTCGGATGCAATTTCTGTGTTTTATCGTCAATAAGAAGGTCCAAGGGATACAGTAAACCTGGAGTAAAGCATCGGAATCTATAACTAGTGTCACAGGAATGGTTCAAAACATAGACAGTAAGAAAAGTCAGTCTTCTTGTACTTAAGTCCGCATTGTGCTTTTCTATTTAATTCCGACGCAATTTCTGTGTTTCATCGTCAATAAGTAGGGTCCAAGGGATACAGCAAACCTGGAGTGAAGCTTCGGAATCTATAACTAGTGTCACAGGAATGGTTCAAAACATAGACAGTAAGAAGAGTCAGTCTTCGTGTACTTAAGTCGGCATTTTGCCTTTTGTATTTAATTCCGATGCAATTTCTGTGTTTTATCGTCAATAAGAAGGTCCAAGGGATACAGTAAACCTGGAGTGAAGCATTGGAATCTATAACTAGTGTCACAGGAATGGTTCAAAACATAGACAGTAAGAAGAGTCAGTCCCCTTGTACTTAATTCTGCACTGTGCCTTTTGTATTTAAATCCGATTCAATTTCTGTGTTTCATCGTCAATAAGAATGTCCAAGGGATACAGTAAACCTGAAGTGTAGCATCGGAATTTATAACTAGTGTCACAGAACTGGTTTAAAACATAGTCAGTAAGAAGAGTCAGGCTTCTTGTACTTAAGTCGGCATTGTGCCTTTTCTATTTAATTCCGATGCAATTTCTGTGTTTAATCGTCAATAAGAAGGACCAAGGGATACAGTAAACCTGGAGTGAACCATCGGAGTCTATAACTAGTGTCACAGGACTGGTTCAAAAATAGACAGTAAGAAAAGTCAGTCTTCTTGAACTTAATTCGGCATTGTGCCTTTTGTATTCAATTCCGATGCAATTTCTGTGTTTCATCGTCAATAAGAAGGTCAGAGGGATACAGTAAACCTGAAGTGAAGCATCGGAATCCAAAACTAGTGTCACAGGAATGGTTCAAAACATAGTCAGTAAGAAGAGTTAGTCTTCTTACACTTAAGTCGGCATTGTGCCTTTTGTATTTAATTCCGATGCAATTTCTGTGTTTCATCGTCAATAAGAAGATCCAAGGGATACAGTGAACCTGGAGTGAAGCATCGGAATCTGTAACTAGTGTCACAGGAATGGTTCAAATCATAGACTGTAAGAAGAGTCAGTCTTCGTGCACTTCAGTCGGCATTTTGCCTTTTGTATTTAATTCCGATGCAATTTTTGTGTTTCATAGTCAATAAGAAGGTGCAAGGGATACAGTAAACCTGAAGTGAACCATCGGGATCTATAACTAGTGTCACAGGAATCGTTCAAAACATAGACAGTAAGAAGAGTCAGTCTTCTTGTACTTAAGTCGGCATAGTGCCTTTTCTATTTAATTCCGATGCAATTTGTGTGTTTCATCGTCAATAAGAAGGTCCAAGGGATACAGTAAACCTGGAGTGAAGCATCGGAATTTATAACTTGTGTCAATGGTATGGTTCAAAACATGGACGGTAAGAAGAGTCAGTCTTCTTGTACTTAAGTCGGCATTGTGCCTTTTGTATTTAATTACAATGCAATGTCTGTGTTTCATCGCCATTAAGAAGGTCAGAGGGATACAGTAAACCTGAAGTGAAGCATCGGAATCTATAGCTACTGTCACAGGAATGGTTCAAAACATAGTCAGTAAGAAGAGTCAATCTTGTTGTCCTTAAGTCGGCATTGTGCCTTTTGTATTTAATTCCGATGCAATTTCTGTGTTTCATCGTCAATAAGAAGGTCCAAGGGATGTAGTAAACCAGGAGTGAAGCATCTGAAACTATAACTAGTGTCACAGAAATGGTTCAAACATAAACAGTAAGAAGAGTCAGTCTTCTTGTACTTAATACGGCATTGTGCCTTTTGTATTTAATTCCGATGCAATTTCTGTGTTTCATCGTCAATAACAAGGTCCAAGGGATACAGTAAACCTCAAGTGAAGCATCGGAATTTATAACGGGTGTCACAGGAGTGGTTCAAAACATAGTCAGTAGGAAGAGTTGGTCTTCATGTACTTAAGTCGGCATTGTGCCTTTTGTATTTAATTCCGATGCAATTGCTGTGTTTCATCGTCAATAAGAAGGTCCAAGGTATACAGTAAACCTGAAGTGAAGCATCGGATCTATGACTAGTGTCACAGGAATGGTTCAAAACATAGTCAGTAAGAAGAGTCAGTCTTCTTGTACTTCAGTCGGCATTGTGCCTTTTCTATTTAATTCCGATGCAATTTCTGTGTTTCATCGTCAATAAGAAAGTCCAAGGGATACAGTAAACATGAAGTGAAGCATCGGAATTTGTAACTAGTGTCAATGGAATGGTTCAAAACATTGTCAGTAAGAAGAGTCAGTCTTCTTGTACTTAAGTCGGCATTGTGCCTTTTCTATTTATTTCCGATGCAATTTCTGTGTTTCATCGTCAATAAGAAGGTCCATGGGATATGGTAAACCTGGAGTGAAGCATCGGAATCTATTGCTACTGTCACAGGAATGGTTCAAAACATAGACAGTAAGAAGAGTCAGTCTTCTTGTACGTACGTCGACATTGTGCCCTTTCTATTTAAATCCGATGCAATATCTGTGTTTCTTCGTCTATATGAAGGTCCAAGGGATACAGTAAACCTGAAGTGAAGCTTCGGAATCTATAGCTAGTGTCACAGGAATGGTTCAAAACATAGACAGTAAGAAGTGTCAGTCTTCTTGTCCTTAAGTCGGCATTGTGCCTTTTGTAATTAATTCCGATGATATTTCTGTGTTTCATCGTCAATAAGAAGGTCAGAGGGGTACAGTAAACCTGAAACCTGAAGTGAAGCATCGTAATCTATAGCTAGTGTCACAGGAATGGTTCAAAACATAGACAGTAAGAAGAGTCAGTCTTCTTGTACTTAATTCTGCTTTGTACCTATTGTATTTAATTCCGATGCAATTTCTGTGTTTCAGCGTCAATAAGAAGGTCCAAGGGATACAGTAAACCTGAAGTGAAGCATCGGAATTTATAACTAGTGTCACAGGAATGGTTATTATATTTATTTCCGATGCAATTTCTGTGTTTCATCGTCAATAACAAGATCCAAAGGATACAGTAAACCTGAAGTGAAGCATCGGAATTTATAACTAGTGTCACAGGAATGGTTCAAAACATAGGCAGTAAGATGAGTCAGTCCTCTTGTACTTAAATCGGCATTGTGCCTTTTGTATTTAACTCCGATGCAATTTCTGTGTTTCATCGTCAATAAGAAAGTCCAAGGGTTACAGTAAACCTGAGGTGAAGCATCGGGATCTGTAACTAGTGTTACAGGAAACGTTCAAAACATTGTCAGTAAGAAGAGTCAGTCTTCTTGTACTTAAGTCGGAATAGTGCCTTATCTATTTAATTCCGATGCAATTTGTGTGTTTCATCGTCAATAAGAAGGTCAGAGGGATACACTAAACCTGAAGTGAAGCATCAGAATTCATAACTAGTGTCACAGGAATGATTCAAAACATAGTCAGAAAGGAGAATCAGTCTTCTTGTACTTAAGTCGGCATTGTGCCTTTTCTTTTTAATTCCGATGCAATTTCTGTGTTTCATCGTCAATAAGAAGGTCCAAGTGATACAGTAAACCTGGAGTGAAGCATCGGAATCTATAACTAGTGTCACAGGAATGGTTCAAAACATAGACAGTAAGAAGAGTCAGTCTTCGAGTACTTAAGTCGGCATTTTGCCTTTTGTATTTAATTCCGATGCAATTTCTGTGTTTCATCGTCAATAAGAAGGTCCAAGGGATACAGTAAACCTGAGGTGAAGCATCGGAATCTATAACTAGTGTCACAGGAATGTTTCAAATCATAGTCAGTAAGAAGAGTCAGTCTTCTTGTACTTAAGACGGCATTGTACCTTTCCTATTTAATTCCGATGCAATATCTGTGTTTCATCGTCAATAACAAGGTCCAAGGGATACAGTAAACCTGGAGTGAAGCATCGGAATCTATAACTAGTGTCAATGGAATGGTTCAAAACATAGACAGTAAGTAGAGTCAGTCTTCTTGTACTTAATTCTGCACTGTGCCTTTTGTAATTAATTCCGATGCAATTTCTGTGTTTCATCGTCAATATGAAGGTCCAAGGGATATAATAAACCTGAAGTGAACCATCGGAATTTATAACTAGTGTCACAGGAATGGTTCAAACATAGTCAGTAAGAAGAGTCAGTCTTCTTGTACTTAAGTCGGCATTGTGCCTTTTCTATTTAATTCCGATGCAATTTCTGTGTTTCATCGTCATTAAGAAGGACCAAGGGATACAGTAACCCTGGAGTGAAGCATCGGAGTCTATAACTAGTGTCACAGGACTGGTTCAAAAATGGACAGTAAGAAGAGTCAGTCTTCTTGAACTGAAATCGGCATTGTGCATTTTGTATTTTATTCCGATGCAATTTCTGTGTTTCATCGTCAATAAGAAGGTCAGAGGGATACAGTAAACCTGAAGTGAAGCATCGGAATCCATAACTAGTGTCACAGGAATGGTTCAAAACATAGTCAGTAAGAAGAGTTAGTCTTCTTGTACTTAAGTCAGCATTGTGCCTTTTGTACTTAATTCCGTTGCAATATCTGTGTTTCATCGTCAACAAGAAGGTCCAAGGGATACAGTAAACCCGGAGTGAAGCATCGGAATCTGTAACTAGTGTCACAGGAATGGTTCAAAACATAGACAGTAGGAAGAGTCGGTCTTCATGTACTTAAGTCGGCATTGTGCCTTTTGTATTTAATTCCGATGCATTTTCTGTGTTTCATCGTCAATAAGAAGGTCCAAGGGATACAGTAAACCTGAAGTGAAGCTTCGGAATCTATATCTAGTGCCACAGGAATGGTTCAAAACATAGACAATGGGAAGAGTCAGTCTTCTTGTACTTAAGTCGGCATTGCGCCGTTTGTATTTAATTCCGATGCAATTTCTGTGTTTCATCGTCAATACGAAGGTCCAAGGTATGCAGTAAACCTGAAGTGAATCATCTGACCTATAACTAGTGTCACAGGAATGGTTCAAAACGTAGTCAGTAAGAAGAGTCAAACTTCTTGTACTTAAGTCGGAATTGTGCCTTTTCTATTTAATTCCGATGCAATTTCTGTGTTTCATCGTCAATAAGAAGGTCCAAGGGATACAGTGAACATGGAGTGAAGTATCGGATTCAATAACTAGTGTCGCAGGAATGGTTCAAAACATAGACAGTAAGAAGAGTCAGTCTTCTTGTACTTATTTCTGCTTTGTTCCTTTTGTATTTAATTCCGATGCAATTTCTGTGTTTCATCGTCAATAAATAAGTCCAAGGGATTCAGTAAACCTGAAGTGAAGCATCGGAGTCTATAACTAGTGTCACAGGACTGGTTCAAAAATAGACAGTAAGATGAGTCAGTCTTCTTGAACTTAATTCGGCATTGTGCCTTTTGTATTTAATTCCGATGCAATTTCTGTGTTTCATCGTCAATAAGAATGTCCAGGGGATACAGTAAACCTGAAGTGAAGCATCGGAATCTATAACTTGTGTCACAGGAATAATTCAAAACATAGTCAGTAAGGAGAGTCAGTCTTCTTGTACTTAAGTCGGCATTGTGCCTTTTGTATTTAATTCCGATGCATTTTCTGTGTTTCATCGTCAATAAGAAGGTCCAAGGGATACAGTAAACCAGAAGTGAAGCATCGGAATTTATAACTAGTGTCACAGGAAGGGTTCAAAACATAGTCAGTAAGGAGAGTCAGTCTTCTTGTACTTTAGTCGGCATTGTGCCTTTTGTATTTAATTCCGATGCAATTTCTGTGATTCATCGTCAATAAGAAGGACCAAGGGATACAGTAAACCTGGAGTGAAGCATCGGAATCTGTAACTAGTGTCACAGGGATGGTTCAAAACATAGACAGTAAGAAGAGTCAGTCTTCTTGTACTTAAGTCGGCATTGTGCCTTTTCTAATTAATTCCGATGCAATTTCTGTGTTTCATCGTCAATAAGAAGGTCAGAGGGATCCAGTAATCCTGAAGTGGAGCATCGGAATCTATAACTAGTGTCACAGGAATGGTTCAAAACATGGTCAGTAAGAAGAGTCAGTCTTCTTGTCCTTAAGTCGGCATTGTGCCTTTTCTATTTAATTCCGATGCAATTTCTGTGTTTCATCGTCAATAAGAAGGTCCAAGGGATACAGTGAACCTGGAGTGATGCATCGAAATCTATAACTAGTGTCACAGGAATGATTCAAAACATAGACAGTAAGAAGAGTCAGACTTCTTGTACTTAATTCTGCTTTGTGCATTTTGTATTTAATTCCGATGCAATTTCTGTGTTTCATCGTCAATAAGAAGGTCCAAGGGATACAGTAAACCTGAAGTGAAGCATCGGAATTTATAACTAGTGTCACAGGAATGGTTCAAAACATAGTCAGTAAGAAGAGTCAGTCTTCTTGTACTTAAGTCGGCATTGTGACTTTTGTATTTAATTCCGATGCATTTTTTGTGTTTCATCGTCAATAAGAAGGTCCAAGGGATACAGTAAACCTGAAGTGAAGCATTGGATCTATAACTAGTGTCACAGGAATGGTTCAAAACATAGTCAGTAAGAAGCGTCAGGTTTTTGTCCTTAAGTCGGCTTTGTGCCTTTTCTATTCAATTCCGATGCAATTTCTGTGTTTCATCGTCAATAAGAAGGTCCAAGGGATACAGTAAACCTGGAGTGAAGCATCGGAATCTATAACTAGTGTCACAGGAATGGTTCAAAACATAGTCAGTAAGATGAGTCAGTCTTCTTGTACTTAAGTCGGCATTGTGCCTTTTCTTTTTAATTCCGATGCAATTTCTGTGTTTCATCGTAAACAAGAAGGTTTAAGGGATACAGTAAACCTGGAGTGAAGCATCGGAATCTATAACTAGTGACACAGGAATGGTTCAAAACATAGTCAGTAAGAAGAGTCAGTCTTCTTGTACATAAGTCGGCATTGTGCCTTTTCATTTAATTCCGAAGCAATTTCTGTGTTTCATCGTCAATAAGAAGGTCAGAGGGATACAATGAACCTGAAGTGAAGCATCGGAATCTATAACTAGTGTCACAGGAATGGTTCAAAGCAAAGTCAGTAAGAAGAGTCAGTCTTCTTGTCCTTAAGTCGGCTTTGTGCCTTTTGTATTTAATTCCGATGCAATTTCTGTGTTTCATCGTCCATAAGAAGGTCCAAGGGATACAGTAAACATGGAGTGAAGCATCGGAATCTATAACTAGTGTCAATGGAATGGTTCAAAACATAGTCAGTAAGAAGAGTCAGTCTTCTTGTACTTAAGTCGGCATTGTGCCTTTTGTATTTAATTCCGATGCAATTTCTGTGTTTCATCATCAATAAGAAGGTCCACGGGATATAGTAAACCTGGAGTGAAGCATCGGAATCTATAACTAGTGTCACAGGAATTGTTCAAAACATAGACAGTGAGAAGAGTCAGTCTTCTTGTACTTACGTCGACATTGTGCCTTTTCTATTTAATTCCGATGCAATTTCTGTGTTTCATCGTCAATAAGAAGGTCAGAGGTATACAATAAACCTGAAGTGAAGCATCGGAATCGATAACTAATGTCACAGGAATGGTTCAAAGCAAAGTCAGTAAGAAGAGTCAGTCTTCTTGTCCTTAAGTCGGCTTTGTGCCTTTTGAAATTAATTCCGATGCAATTTCTGTGTTTCATCGTCAATAAGAAGGTCCAAGGGAGACAGTAAACCTGGAGTGTAGCATCGGAATCAATAACTAGTGTCACAGGAATGGTTCAAAACATAGAGAGTAAGAAGAGTCAGTCTTCTTGACCTTAATTCTGCTTTGTTCCTTTTGTATTTAATTCCGATGCAATTTCTGTGTTTCATTGTCAATAAGAAGGTCCAAGGTATACAGTAAGCCTGAAGTGAAGCATCGGATATATAACTAGTGTCACAGGAATGGTTCAAAACATAGTCAGTAAGAAGAGTCAGGTTTTTGAACTTAAGTCGGCATTGTGCCTTTTCTATTTAATTCCGATGCAATATCTGTGTTTCATCGTCAATAAGAAGGTCCAAGGGATACAGTAAACCTGGAGTGAAGCATCGGAATCTATAACTAGTGTCAATGGAATGGTTCAAGACATAGTCAGTAAGAGGGGTCAGTCATCTTGTACTTAAGTCGGCATTGTACCTTTCTTTTTAATTCCGATGCAATTTCTGTGTTGCATCGTCAATAATAAGGTCCAAGGGATATAGTAAAACTGGAGTGAAGCATCGGAATCTATAACTAGTGTCACAGGAATGGTTCAAAACATACACATTGAGAAGAGTCAGACTTCTTGTACTTACGTCGACATTGTGCCTTTTCTATTTAATTCCGATGCAATTTCTGTGTTTCATCGTCAATAAGAAGGTCAGAGAGATACAATAAACATGAAGTGAAGCATCGGAATCTATAGCTAGTGTCACAGGAATGGTTCAAAACATAGTCAGTAAGAAGAGTTAGTCATCTTGTACTTAGGTCGGCATTGTGCCTTTTGTATTTAATTCCGATGCAATTTCTGTGTTTCATCGTCCATAAGAAGGTCCAAGGGATACAGTAAACCTGAAGTGAAGCATCGGAATTGATAACTAGTGTCACAGGAATGGTTCAAAAATAGTCAGTAAAAAGAGTCAGTCTTCTTGAACTTAAGTCGGCGATGTGCCTTTTGTATTTAATTCCGATGCAATTTCTGTGTTTCATCGTCAATAAGAAGGACCAAGGGATACAGTAAACTTGGAGTGAAGCATCGGAATCTATATCTAGTGTCACAGGGATGGTTCAAAACATAGACAGTAAGAAGAGTCAGTCTTCTTGTACTTAAGTCGGCATTGTGCCTTTTCTATTTAATTCCTATGCAATTTCTGTGTTTCATCGTCAATAAGAAGGTCAGAGGGATACAGTAAACCTGAAGTGAAGCATCGGAATCAATAACTAGTGTCACAGGAATGGTTCAAAACATAGTCAGAAAGAAGAGTTAGTCTTCTTGTACTTAAGTCGGCATTGTGCCTTTTGTATTTAATTCCGATGCAATTTCTGTGTTTCATCGTCACTAAGAAGGTCCAAGGGATGCAGTAAACCTGGAGTGAAGCATCGGAATCTATAACTAGTGTCACAGGAATCGTTCAAAACATAGTCAGTAAGAGGAGTCAGTCTTCTTGTACTTAAGTCGGCATTGTGCATTTTCTATTTAATTCCGACGCAATTTCTGTGTTTCATCGTCAATAAGAAGGTCAGGGGGATACAATAAACGTGAAGTGAAGCATCGGAATCTATAACTAGTGTCACAGGAATGGTTCAAAGCAATATCAATAAGAAGAGTCAGTCTTCTTGTCCTTAAGTCGGCATTGTGCCTTTTGTATTTAATTCCGATGCAATTCCTGTGTTTCATCGTCAATAAGAAGGTCCAAGGGATATAGTAAGCCTGGAGTGAAGCATCGGAATCTATAACTAGTGTCACAGGAGTGGTTCAAAACATAGACAGTAAGAAGAGTCAGACTTCTTGTACTTAATTCTGCTTTGTGCATTTTGTATTTAATTCCGATGCAATTTCTGAGTTTCATCGTCAATAAGAAGGTCCAAGGGATGCAGTAAACCTGAAGTGAAGCATCGGAATCTATAACTAGTGTCACAGGAATGGTTCAAAGCATAGTCAGTAAGAAGCGTCAGGTTTTTGTCCTTAAGTCGGCTTTGTGCCTTTTCTATTTAATTCCGATGCAATTTCTGTGTTTCATCGTCAATAAGAAGGTCCAAGGGATACAGTAACCCTGGAGTGAAGCATCGGAATCTATAACTAGTGTCACAGGAATGGTTCAAAACATAGTCAGTAAGATGAGTCAGTCTTCGTGTGCTTAAGTCGGGATTGTGCCTTTTCTTTTTAATTCCGATGCAATTTCTGTGTTTCATCGTAAAGAAGAAGGTTTAAGGGATACAGTAAACCTGGAGTGAAGCATCGGAATCTATAACTAGTGTCACAGGAATGGTTCAAAACATAGCCTGTATGAAGAGTCAGTCTTCTTGTACTTAAGTCGACGTTGTGCCTTTTCATTTAATTCCGAAGCAATTTCTGTGTTTCATCGTCAATAAGAAGGTTAGAGGGATACAATGAACCTGAATTGAAGCATCGGAATCTATAACTAGTGTCACAGAAATGGTTCAAAGCAAAGTCAGTAAGAAGAGTCAGTCTTCTTGTCCTTAAGTCGGCTTTGTACCTTTTGTATTTACTTCCGATGCAATTTCTGTGTTTCATCGTCAATAAGAAGGTCCAAGGGATACAGTAAACATGGAGTGAAGCATCGGAATCTATGACAAGTGTCAATGGAATGGTTCAAAACATAGTCAGTAAGAAGAGTCAGTCTTCTTGTACTTAAGTCGGTATTGTGTCTTTTGTAATTAATTCCGATGCAATTTCTGTGTTTCATCATCAACAAGAAGGTCCAATGGATATAGTAAACCTGGAGTGAAGCATCGGAATCTATAACTAGTGTCAATGGAATGGTTCAAGACATAGTCAGTAAGAGGGGTCAGTCATCTTGCACTTAAGTCGGCATTGTGCCTTTCCTTTTTAATTCCGATGCAATTTCTGTGTTGCATCGTCAATAAGAAGGTCCAAGGGATATAGTAAAACTGGAGTGAAGCATCCGAATCTATAACTAGTGTCACAGGAACGGTTCAAAACATACACAGTGAGAAGAGTCAGACTTCTTGTACTTACGTCGACATTGTGCCTTTTCTATTTAATTCCGATGCAATTTCTGTGTTTCATCGTCAATAAGAAGGTCAGAGAGATACAATAAACATGAAGTGAAGCATCGGAATCTATAGCTAGTGTCACAGGAATGGTTCAAAACATAGTCAGTAAGAAGAGTTAGTCATCTTGTACTTAGGTCGGCATTGTGCCTTTTGTATTTAATTCCGATGCAATTTCTGTGTTTCATCGTCCATAAGAAGGTCCAAGGGATACAGTAAACCTGAAGTGAAGCATCGGAATTGATAACTAGTGTCACAGGAATGGTTCAAAAATAGTCAGTAAAAAGAGTCAGTCTTCTTGAACTTAAGTCGGCGATGTGCCTTTTGTATTTAATTCCGATGCAATTTCTGTGTTTCATCGTCAATAAGAAGGACCAAGGGATACAGTAAACTTGGAGTGAAGCATCGGAATCTATAACTAGTGTCACAGGGATGGTTCAAAACATAGACAGTAAGAAGAGTCAGTCTTCTTGTACTTAAGTCGGCATTGTGCCTTTTCTATTTAATTCCTATGCAATTTCTGTGTTTCATCGTCAATAAGAAGGTCAGAGGGATACAGTAAACCTGGAGTGTAGCATCGGAATCAATAACTAGTGTCACAGGAATGGTTCAAAACATAGAGAGTAAGAAGAGTCAGTCTTCTTGACCTTAATTCTGCTTTGTGCCTTTTGTATTTAATTCCGATGCAATTTCTGTGTTTCATCGTCAATAAGAAGGTCCAAGGTATACAGTAAGCCTGAAGTGAAGCATCGGATCTATAACTAGTGTCACAGGAATGGTTCAAAACATAGTCAGTAAGAAGAGTCAGGTTTTTGAACTTAAGTCGGCATTGTGCCTTTTCTATTTAATTCCGATGCAATATCTGTGTTTCATCGTCAATAAGAAGGTCCAAGGGATACAGTAAACCTGGAGTGAAGCATCGGAATCTATAACTAGTGTCAATGGAATGGTTCAAGACATAGTCAGTAAGAGGGGTCAGTCATCTTGTACTTAAGTCGGCATTGTGCCTTTTCTTTTTAATTCCGATGCAATTTCTGTGTTGCATCGTCAATAAGAAGGTCCAAGGGATATAGTAAAACTGGAGTGAAGCATCCGAATCTATAACTAGTGTCACAGGAACGGTTCAAAACATACACAGTGAGAAGAGTCAGACTTCTTGTACTTACGTCGACATTGTGCCTTTTCTATTTAATTCCGATGCAATTTCTGTGTTTCATCGTCAATAAGAAGGTCAGAGAGATACAATAAACATGAAGTGAAGCATCGGAATCTATAGCTAGTGTCACAGGAATGGTTCAAAACATAGTCAGTAAGAAGAGTTAGTCATCTTGTACTTAGGTCGGCATTGTGCCTTTTGTATTTAATTCCGATGCAATTTCTGTGTTTCATCGTCCATAAGAAGGTCCAAGGGATACAGTAAACCTGAAGTGAAGCATCGGAATTGATAACTAGTGTCACAGGAATGGTTCAAAAATAGTCAGTAAAAAGAGTCAGTCTTCTTGAACTTAAGTCGGCGATGTGCCTTTTGTATTTAATTCCGATGCAATTTCTGTGTTTCATCGTCAATAAGAAGGACCCAGGGATACAGTAAACTTGGAGTGAAGCATCGGAATCTATAACTAGTGTCACAGGGATGGTTCAAAACATAGACAGTAAGAAGAGTCAGTCTTCTTGTACTTAAGTCGGCATTGTGCCTTTTCTATTTAATTCCTATGCAATTTCTGTGTTTCATCGTCAATAAGAAGGTCAGAGGGATACAGAAAACCTGAAGTGAAGCATCGGAATCAATAACTAGTGTCACAGGAATGGTTCAAAACATAGTCAGAAAGAAGAGTTAGTCTTCTTGTACTTAAGTCGGCATTGTGCCTTTTGTATTTAATTCCGATGCAATTTCTGTGTTTCATCGTCACTAAGAAGGTCCAAGGGATGCAGTAAACCTGGAGTGAAGCATCGGAATCTATAACTAGTGTCACAGGAATGGCTCAAAACATAGTCAGTAAGAGGAGTCAGTCTTCTTGTACTTAAGTCGGCATTGTGCATTTTCTATTTAATTCCGACGCAATTTCTGTGTTTCATCGTCAATGAGAAGGTCAGAGGGATACAATAAACGTGAAGTGAAGCATCGGAATCTATAACTAGTGTCACAGGAATGGTTCAAAGCAATGTCAATAAGAAGAGTCAGTCTTCTTGTCCATAAGTCGGCATTGTGCCTTTTGTATTTAATTCCGATGCAATTCCTGTGTTTCATCGTCAATAAGAATGTCCAAGGGATATAGTAAGCCTGGAGTGAAGCATCGGAATCTATAACTAGTGTCACAGGAGTGGTTCAAAACATAGACAGTAAGAAGAGTCAGACTTTTTGTACTTAATTCTGCTTTGTTCATTTTGTATTTAATACCGATGCAATTTCTGTGTTTCATCGTCAATAAGAAGGTCCAAGGGATACAGTAAACCTGAAGTGAAGCATCGGAATTTATAACTAGTGTCACAGGAATGGTTCAAAACATAGTCAGTAAGAAGAGTCAGTCTTCTTGTACTTATGTCGGCATTGTGCCTTTTGTATTTAATTCCGATGCATTTTCTGTGTTTCATCGTCAATAAGAAGGTCCAAGGGATACAGTAAACCTGAAGTGAAGTATCGGATCTATAACTAGTGTCACAGGAATGGTTCAAAGCATAGTCAGTAAGAAGCGTCAGGTTTTTGTCCTTAAGTCGGCTTTGTGCCTTTTCTATTTAATTCCGATGCAATTTCTGTGTTTCATCGTCAATAAGAAGGTCCAAGGGATACAGTAACCCTGGAGTGAAGCATCGGAATCTATAACTAGTGTCACAGGAATGGTCCAAAACATAGTCAGTAAGATGAGTCAGTCTTCGTGTACTTAAGTCGGGATTGTTCCTTTTCTTTTTAATTCCGATGCAATTTCTGTGTTTCATCGTAAAGAAGAAGGTTTAAGGGATACAGTAAACCTGGAGTGAAGCATCGGAATCTATAACTAGTGTCACAGGAATGGTTCAAAACATAGCCAGTATGAAGAGTCAGTCTTCTTGTACTTAAGTCGACGTTGTGCCTTTTCATTTAATTCCGAAGCAATTTCTGTGTTTCATCGTCAATAAGAAGGTTAGAGGGATACAATGAACCTGAATTGAAGCATCGGAATCTATAACTAGTGTCACAGAAATGGTTCAAAGCAAAGTCAGTAAGAAGAGTCAGTCTTCTTGTCCTTAAGTCGGCTTTGTACCTTTTGTATTTAATTCCGATGCAATTTCTGTGTTTCATCGTCAATAAGAAGGTCCAAGGGATACAGTAAACATGGAGTGAAGCATCGGAATCTATGACTAGTGTCAATGGAATGGTTCAAAACATAGTCAGTAAGAAGAGTCAGTCTTCTTGTACTTAAGTCGGCATTGTGTCTTTTGTAATTAATTCCGATGCAATTTCTGTGTTTCATCATCAACAAGAAGGTCCAATGGATATAGTAAACCTGGAGTGAAGCATCGGAATCGATAACTAGTGTCACAGGAATGGTTCAAAACATAGACAGTAAGAAGAGTCAGTCTTCTTGTACATACGTCGACATTGTGCCTTTTCTATTTAATTCCGATGCAATTTCTGTGTTTCATCGTCAATAAGAAGGTCAGAGGGATACAATAAACCTGAAGTGAAGCATCGGAATCTATAACTAATGTCACAGGAATGGTTCAAAACAAAGTCAGTAAGAAGAATCAGTCTTCTTCTCCTTAAGTCGGCATTGTGCCTTTTGTATTTCATTCCGATGCAATTTCTGTGTTTCATCGTCAATAAGAAGGTCCAAGGGATACAGTAAACCTGAAGTGAAGCTTCGGAATCTATAGCTAGTGTCACAGGAATGCTTCAAACCATAGTCAGTAAGAAGAGTCAGTCTTCTTGTCCTTATGTCGGCAATGTGCCTTTTGAAATTAATTCCGATGCAATTTCTGTGTTTCATCGTCAATAAGAAGGTCCAAGGGATACAGTAAACCTGGAGTGAAGCATCGGAATCTATAACTAGTGTCACAGGAATGGTTCAAAACATAGACAGTAAGAAGAGTCAGTCTTATTGTACTTAAGTCGGCATTGTGTCTTTTGTATTTAATTCCGATGCAATTTCTGTGTTTCATCGTCCATAAGAAGGTCCAAGGGATACAGTAAACCTGAAGTGAAGCATCGGAATTGATAACTAGTGTCACAGGAATGGTTCAAACATAGTCAGTAAGAAGAGTCAGTCTTCTTGTACTTAAGTCGGCGATGTGCCTTTTGTATTTAATTCCGATGCAATTTCTGTGTTTCATCGTCAACAAGAAGGACCAAGGGATACAGTAAACTTGGAGTGAAGCATCGGAATCTATAACTAGTATCACCGGGATTGTTCAAAACATAGGCAGTAAGAAGAGTCAGTCTTCTTGTACTTAAGTCGGCATTGTGCCTTTTCTATTTAATTCCGATGCAATTTCTGTGTTTTATCGTCAATAAGAAGGTCAGAGGGATACAGTAAACCTGAAGTGAAGCATCGGAATCAATAACTAGTGTCACAGGAATGGTTCAAAACATAGTCAGAAAGAAGAGTTAGTCTTCTTGTACTTAAGTCGGCATTGTGCCTTTTGTATTTAATTCCGATGCAATTTCTGTGTTTCATCGTCACTAAGAAGGTCAAAGGGATGCAGTAAACCTGGAGTGAAGCATCGGAATCTATAACTAGTGTCACAGGAATGGTTCAAAACATAGTCAGTAAGAGGAGTCAGTCTTCTTGTACTTAAGTCGGCATTGTGCATTTTCTATTTAATTCCGACGCAATTTCTGTGTTTCATCGTCAATAAGAAGGTCAGAGGGATACAATAAACCTGAAGTGAAGCATCGGAATCTATAACTAGTGTCACAGGAATGGTTCAAAGCAAAGTCAATAAGAAGAGTCAGTCTTCTTGTCCTTAAGTCGGCATTGTGCCTTTTGTGTTTAATTCCGATGCAATTCCTGTGTTTCATCGTCAATAAGAAGGTACAAGGGATATAGTAAACCTGGAGTGAAGTATCGGAATCTATAACTAGTGTCACAGGAATGGTTCAAAATATAGACAGTAAGAAGAGTCAGTCTTCTTGTACTTATGTCGACATTGTGCCTTTTCTATTTAATTCCGATGCAATTTTTGTGTTTCATCGTCAATAAGAAGGTCAGAGGGATACAATAAACCTGAAGTGAAGCATCTGAATCAATAACTAGTGTCACAGGAATGGTTCAAAACAAAGTCAGTAAGAAGAGTCAGTCTGCTTGTCCTTAAGTCGGCATTGTGCCTTTTGTATTTAATTCCGATGCAATTTCTGTGTTTCATCGTCAATAAGAAGGTCCAAGGGATACAGTAAACCTGAAGTGAAGCTTTGGAATCTATAGCTAGTGTCACAGGAATGCTTCAAAACATAGTCAGTAAGAAGAGTTAGTCTTCTTGTCCTTATGTCGGCATTGTGCCTTTTGTAATTAATTCCGATGCAATTTCTGTGTTTCATCGTCAATAAGAAGGTCCAAGGGATACAGTAAACCTGGAGTGAAGCATCGGAATCTATAACTAGTGTCACAGGAATGGTTCAAAACATAGACAGTAAGAAGAGTCAGTCTTCTTGTCCTTAAGTCGGCAGTGTGCCTTTTCTATTTAATTCCGATGCAGTTTCTGTGTTTCATCGTAAATAAGAAGGTCCAAGGGATACAGTGAACCTGGAGTGAAGCATCGGAATCTATAACTAGTGTCACAGGAGTGGATCAAAACATAGACAGTAAGAAGAGTCAGACTTCTTGTACTTAATTCTGCTTTGTGCATTTTGTATTTAATTCCGATGTAATTTCTGTGTTTCATCGTCAATAAGAAGGTCCAAGGGATACAGTAAACCTGAAGTGAAGCATCCGAATTTATAACTAGTGTCACAGGAATGGTTCAAAACATAGTCAGTAAGAAGAGTCAGTCTTCTTGTACTTATGTCGGCATTGTGCCTTTTGTATTTAATTCCGATGCATTTTCTGTGTTTCATCGTCAGTAAGAAGGTCCAAGGGATACAGTAAACCTGGAGTGAAGCATCGGAATCTATAACTAGTGTCACAGGAATGGTTCAAAACATAGACAGTAAGAAGAGTCAGACTTCTTGTACTTACGTCGACATTGTGCCTTTTGTATTTAATTCCGATGCAATTTCTGTGTTTCATCGTCATTAAGAAGGACCAAGGGATACAGTAATTCTGGAGTGAAGCATCGGAGTCTATAACTAGTGTCACAGGACTGGTTCAAAAATGGACAGTAAGAATAGTCAGTCTTCTTGAACTGAAATCGGCATCGTGCATTTTGTATTTTATTCCGATGCAATTTCTGTGTTTCATCGTCAATAAGAAGGTCCAAGGGATACAGTAAACCTGAAGTGAAGCTTCGGAATCTATATCTAGTGTCACAGGAATGGTTCAAAACCAAGACAGTGGGAAGAGTCAGTCTTCTTGTACTTAAGTCGGCATTGCGCCGTTTGTATTTAATTCCGATGCAATTTCTGTGTTTCATCGTCAATAAGAAGGTCCAAGGTATGCAGTAAATCTGAAGTGAAGCATCTGATCTATAACTAGTGTCACAGGAATGGTTCAAAACGTAGCCAGTAAGAAGAGTCAAACTTCTTGTACTTAAGTCGGCATTGTGCGTTTTCTATTTAATTCCGATGCAATTTCTGTGTTTCATCGTCAATAAGAAGGTCCAAGGGATACAGTGAACATGGAGTGAAGCATCGGATTCAATAACTAGTGTCGCAGGAATGGTTCAAAACATGGACAGTAAGAAGAGTCAGTCTTCTTGTACTTATTTCGGCTTTGTGCCTTTTGTATTTAATTCCGATGCAATTTCTGTTTTTCATCGTCAATAAATTAAGTCCAAGGGATACAGTAAACCTGAAGTGAAGCATCGGAGTCTATAACTAGTGTCACAGGACTGGTTCAAAAATAGACAGTAAGATGAGTCAGTCTTCTTGAACTTAATTCGGCATTGTGCCTTTTGTATTTAATTCCGATGCAATTTCTGTGTTTCATCGTCAATAAGAATCTCCAAGGGATACAGTAAACCTGAAGTGAAGCATCTGAATCTATAACTTGCGTCACAGGAATGGTTCAAAACATAGTCAGTAAGGAGAGTCAGTCTTCTTGTACTTAATACGGCATTGTGCTCTTTGTATTTAATTCCGATGCAATTTCTGTGTTTCATCGTCAATAACAAGGTCCAAGGGATACAGTAAACCTGGAGTGAAGCATCGGAATCTATAACTAGTGTCACAGGAATGGTTCAAAACATAGTCAGAAAGAAGAGTTAGTCTTCTTGTACTTATGTCGGCATTGTGCCTTTTGTGTTTAATTCCGATGTAATTTCTGTGTTTCATCGTCACTAAGAAGGTCCAAGGGATGCAGTAAACCTGGAGTGAAGCATCGGAATCTATAACTAGTGTCACAGGAATGGTTCAAAACATAGTCAGTAAGAGGAGTCAGTCTTCTTGTACTTAAGTTGGCATTGTGCATTTTCTATTTAATTCCGACGCAATTTCTGTGTTTCATCGTCAATAAGAAGGTCAGAGGGATACAATAAACGTGAAGTGAAGCATCGGAATCTATAACTAGTGTCACAGGAATGCTTCAAAGCAATGTCAATAAGAAGAGTCAGTCTTCTTGTCCTTAAGTCGGCATTGTGCCTTTTGTATTTAATTCCGATGCAATTCCTGTGTTTCATCGTCAATAAGAAGGTCCAAGGGATATACTAAACCTGGAGTGAAGCATCGGAATCTATAACTAGTGTCAATGGAATGGTTCAAAACATAGTCAGCAAGGAGAGTCAGTCTTCTTGTACTTATGTCGGCATTGTGCCTTTTCTATTTAATTCCGATGCAATTTCTGTGTTTCATCGTCAATAAGAAGGTCCAAGGGATACAGTAAACCTGAAGTGAAGCTTCGGAATCTATAGCTAGTGTCACAGGAATGCTTCAAATCATAGTCAGTAAGAAGAGTCAGTCTTCTTGTCCTTATGTCGGCATTGTGCCTTTTGAAATTAATTCCGATGCAATTTCTGTGTTTCATCGTCAATAAGAAGGTCCAAGGGATACAGTAAACCTGGAGTGAAGCATCGGAATCCATAACTAGTGTCACAGGAATGGTTCAAAAACATAGACAGTAAGAAGAGTCAGTCTTCTTGTACTTAAGTCGGCATTGTGTCTTTTGTATTTAATTCCGATGCAATTTCTGTGTTTCATCGTCCATAAGAAGGTCCAAGGGATACAGTAAACCTGAAGTGAAGCATCGGAATTCATAACTAGTGTCACAGGTATGGTTCAAACATAGTCAGTAAGAAGAGTCAGTCTTCTTGTACTTAAGTCGGCGATGTGCCTTTTGTATTTAATTCCGATGCAATTTCTGTGTTTCATCGTCAATAAGAAGGACCAAGGGATACAGTAAACTTGGAGTGAAGCATCGGAATCTATAACTAGTGTCACCGGGATGGTTCAAAACATAGGCAGTAAGAAGAGTCAGTCTTCTTGTACTTAAGTCGGCATTGAGCCTTTGCTATTTAATTCCGATGCAATTTCTGTGTTTCATCGTCAATAAGAAGGTCAGAGGGATACAGTAAACCTGAAGTGAAGCATCGGAATCAATAACTAGTGTCACAGGAATGGTTCAAAACATAGTCAGAAAGAAGAGTTAGTCTTCTTGTACTTAAGTCGGCATTGTGCCTTTTGTATTTAATTCCGATGCAATTTCTGTGTTTCATCGTCACTAAGAAGGTCAAAGGGATGCAGTAAACCTGGAGTGAAGCATCGGAATCTATAACTAGTGTCACAGGAATGGTTCAAAACATAGTCAGTAAGAGGAGTCAGTCTTCTTGTACTTAAGTCGGCATTGTGCATTTTCTATTTAATTCCGACGCAATTTCTGTGTTTCATCGTCAATAAGAAGGTCAGAGGGATACAATAAACCTGAAGTGAAGCATCGGAATCTATAACTAGTGTCACAGGAATGGTTCAAAGCAAAGTCAATAAGAAGAGTCAGTCTTCTTGTCCTTAAGTCGGCATTGTGCCTTTTGTGTTTAATTCCGATTCAATTCCTGTGTTTCATCGTCAATAAGAAGGTCCAAGGGAAATAGTAAACCTGGAGTGAAGCATCGGAATCTATAACTAGTGTCACAGGAATGGTTCAAAACATAGACAGTAAGAAGAGTCAGTCTTCTTGTACTTATGTCGACATTGTGCATTTTCTATTTAATTCCGATGCAATTTTTGTATTTCATCGTAATAAGAAGGTCAGAGGGATACAATAAACCTTAAGAGAAGCATCGGAATCTATAACTAATGTCACAGGAATGGTTCAAAACAAAGTCAGTAAGAAGAGTCAGTCTTCTTCTCCTTAAGTAGGCATTGTGCCTTTTGTATTTCATTCCGATGCAATTTCTGTGTTTCATCGTCAATAAGAAGGTCCAAGGGATACAGTAAACCTGAAGTGAAGCTTCGGAATCTATAGCTAGTGTCACAGGAATGCTTCAAAACATAGTCAGTAAGAAGAGTCAGTCTTCTTGTCCTTATGTCGGCATTGTGCCTTTTGAAATTAATTCCGATGCAATTTCTGTGTTTCATCGTCAATAAGAAGGTCCAAGGGATACAGTAAACCTGGAGTGAAGCATCGGAATCTATAACTAGTGTCACAGGAATGGTTCAAAACATAGACAGTAAGAAGAGTCAGTCTTCTTGTACTTAAGTCGGCATTGTGTCTTTTGTATTTAATTCCGATGCAATTTTTGTGTTTCATCGTCCATAAGAAGGTCCAAGGGATACAGTAAACCTGAAGTGAAGCATCGGAATTGATAACTAGTGTCACAGGAATGGTTCAAACATAGTCAGTAAGAAGATTCAGTCTTCTTGTACTTAAGTCGGCGATGTGCCTTTTGTATTTAATTCCGATGCAATTTCTGTGTTTCATCGTCAATAAGAAGGACCAAGGGATACAGTAAACTTGGAGTGAAGCATCGGAATCTATAACTAGTGTCACCGGGATGGTTCAAAACATAGGCAGTAAGAAGAGTCAGTCTTCTTGTACTTAAGTCGGCATTGTGCCTTTGCTATTTAATTCCGATGCAATTTCTGTGTTTCATCGTCAATAAGAAGGTCAGAGGGATACAGTAAACCTGAAGTGAAGCATCGGAATCAATAACTAGTGTCACAGGAATGGTTCAAAACATAGTCAGAAAGAAGAGTTAGTCTTCTTGTACTTAAGTCGGCATTGTGCCTTTTGTATTTAATTCCGATGCAATTTCTGTGTTTCATCGTCACTAAGAAGGTCAAAGGGATGCAGTAAACCTGGAGTGAAGCATCGGAATCTATAACTAGTGTCACAGGAATGGTTCAAAGCAAAGTCAATAAGAAGAGTCAGTCTTCTTGTCCTTAAGTCGGCATTGTGCCTTTTGTGTTTAATTCCGATGCAATTCCTGTGTTTCATCGTCAATAAGAAGGTCCAAGGGATATAGTAAACCTGGAGTGAAGCATCGGAATCTATAACTAGTGTCACAGGAATGGTTCAAAACATAGACAGTAAGAAGAGTCAGTCTTCTTGTACTTATGTCGACATTGTGCCTTTTCTATTTAATTCCGATGCAATTTTTGTATTTCATCGTCAATAAGAAGGTCAGAGGGATACAATAAACCTGAAGTAAAGCATCTGAATCAATAACTAGTGTCACAGGAATGGTTCAATACAAAGTCAGTAATAAGAGTCAGTCTGCTTGTCCTTATGTCGGCATTGTGCCTTTTGTATTTAATTCCGATGCAATTTCTGTGTTTCATCGTCAATAAGAAGGTCCATTTGATACAGTAAACCTGAAGTGAAGCTTTGGAATCTATAGCTAGTGTCACAGGAATGCTTCAAAACATAGTCAGTAAGAAGAGTCAGTCTTCTTGTCCTTATGTCGGCATTGTGCCTTTTGTAATTAATTCCGATGCAATTTCTGTGTTTCATCGTCAATAAGAAGGTCCAAGGGATACAGTAAACATGGAGTGAAGCATCGGAATCTATAACTAGTGTCACAGGAATGGTTCAAAACATAGACAGTAAGAAGAGTCAGTCTTCTTGTCCTTAAGTCGGCATTGTGCCTTTTCTATTTAATTCCGATGCAATTTCTGTGTTTCATCGTCAATAAGAAGGTCCAAGGGATACAGTGAACCTGGAGTGAAGCATCGGAATCTATAACTAGTGTCACAGAAGTGGTTCAAAACATAGACAGTAAGAAGAGTCAGACTTCTTGTACTTAATTCTGCTTTGTGCATTTTGTATTTAATTCCGATGTAATTTCTGTGTTTCATCGTCAATAAGAAGGTCCAAGGGATACAGTAAACCTGAAGTGAAGCATCGGAATTTATAACTAGTGTCACAGGAATGGTTCAAAACATAGTCAGTAAGAAGAGTCAGTCTTCTTGTACTTATGTCGGCATTGTGCCTTTTGTATTTAATTCCGATGCATTTTCTGTGTTTCATCGTCAATAAGAAGGTCCAAGGGATACAGTAAACCTGGAGTGAAGCATCGGAATCTATAACTAGTGTCACAGGAATGGTTCAAAACATAGACAGTAAGAAGAGTCAGACTTCTTGTACTTACGTCGACATTGTGCCTTTTGTATTTAATTCCGATGCTATTTCTGTGTTTCATCGTCATTAAGAAGGACCAAGGGATACAGTAAACCTGGAGTGAAGCATCGGAGTCTATAACTAGTGTCACAGGACTGGTTCAAAAATGGACAGTAAGAAGAGTCAGTCTTCTTGAACTGAAATCGGCATCGTGCATTTTGTATTTTATTCCGATGCAATTTCTGTGTTTCATCGTCAATAAGAAGGTCAGAGGGATACAGTAAACCTGAAGTGAAGCATCGGAATCCATAACTAGTGTCACAGGAATGGTTCAAAACATAGTCAGTAAGAAGAGTTAGTCTTCTTGAACTTAAGTCAGCATTGTGCCTTTTGTACTTAATTCCGTTGCAATTTCTGTGTTTCATCGTCAACAAGAAGGTCCAAGGGATACAGTAAACCCGGAGTGAAGCATCGGAATCTGTAACTAGTGTCACAGGAATGGTTCAAAACATAGACAGTAGGAAGAGTCGGTCTTCATGTACTTAAGTCGGCATTGTGCCTTTTGTATTTAATTCCGATGCATTTTCTGTGTTTCATTGTCAATAAGAAGTTCCAAGGGATACAGTAAACCTGAAGTGAAGCTTCGGAATCTATATCTAGTGTCACAGGAATGGTTCAAAACATAGACAGTGGGAAGAGTCAGTCTTCTTGTACCTAAGTCGGCATTGCGCCGTTTGTATTTAATTCCGATGCAATTTCTGTGTTTCATCGTCAATAAGAAGGTCCAAGGTATGCAGTAAATCTGAAGTGAAGCATCGGAATCTATAACTAGTGTCACAGGAATGGTTCAAAACATAGGCAGTAAGAAGAGTCAGTCTTCTTGTACTTAAGTCGGCATTGTGCCTTTTGTGTTTAATTCCGATGCAATTCCTGTGTTTCATCGTCAATAAGAAGGTCCAAGGGATATAGTAAACCTGGAGTGAAGCATCGGAATCTATAACTAGTGTCACAGGAATGGTTCAAAACATAGACAGTAAGAAGAGTCAGTCTTCTTGTACTTATGTCGACATTGTGCCTTTTCTATTTAATTCCGATGCAATTTTTGTATTTCATCGTCAATAAGAAGGTCAGAGGGATACAATAAACCTGAAGTAAAGCATCTGAATCAATAACTAGTGTCACAGGAATGGTTCAAAACAAAGTCAGTAATAAGAGTCAGTCTGCTTGTCCTTAAGTCGGCATTGTGCCTTTTGTATTTAATTCCGATGCAATTTCTGTGTTTCATCGTCAATAAGAAGGTCCAAGGGATACAGTAAACCTGAAGTGAAGCTTTGGAATCTATAGCTAGTGTCACAGGAATGCTTCAAAACATAGTCAGTAAGAAGAGTCAGTCTTCTTGTCCTTATGTCGGCATTGTGCCTTTTGTAATTAATTCCGATGCAATTTCTGTGTTTCATCGTCAATAAGAAGGTCCAAGGGATACAGTAAACCTGGAGTGAAGCATCGGAATCTATAACTAGTGTCACAGGAATGGTTCAAAACATAGACAGTAAGAAGAGTCAGTCTTCTTGTCCTTAAGTCTGCATTGTGCCTTTTCTATTTAATTCCGATGCAATTTCTGTGTTTCATCGTCAATAAGAAGGTCCAAGGGATACAGTGAACCTGGAGTGAAGCATCGGAATCTATAACTAGTGTCACAGAAGTGGCTCAAAACATAGACAGTAAGAAGAGTCAGACTTCTTGTACTTAATTCTGCTTTGTGCATTTTGTATTTAATTCCGATGTAATTTCTGTGTTTCATCGTCAACAAGAAGGTCCAAGGGATACAGTAAACCTGAAGTGAAGCATCGGAATTTATAACTAGTGTCACAGGAATGGTTCAAAACATAGTCAGTAAGAAGAGTCAGTCTTCTTGTACTTATGTCGGCATTGTGCCTTTTGTATTTAATTCCGATGCATTTTCTGTGTTTCATCGTCAATAAGAAGGTCCAAGGGATACAGTAAACCTGGAGTGAAGCATCGGAATCTATAACTAGTGTCACAGGAATGGTTCAAAACATAGACAGTAAGAAGAGTCAGACTTCTTGTACTTACGTCGACATTGTGCCTTTTGTACTTAATTCCGATGCAATTTCTGTGTTTCATCGTCATTAAGAAGGACCAAGGGATACAGTAAACCTGGAGTGAAGCATCGGAGTCTATAACTAGTGTCACAGGACTGGTTCAAAAATGGACAGTAAGAAGAGTCAGTCTTCTTGAACTGAAATCGGCATCGTGCATTTTGTATTTTATTCCGATGCAATTTCTGTGTTTCATCGTCAATAAGAAGGTCAGAGGGATACAGTAAACCTGAAGTGAAGCATCGGAATCCATAACTAGTGTCACAGGAATGGTTCAAAACATAGTCAGTAAGAAGAGTTAGTCTTCTTGAACTTAAGTCAGCATTGTGCCTTTTGTACTTAATTCCGTTGCAATTTCTGTGTTTCATCGTCAACAAGAAGGTCCAAGGGATACAGTAAACCCGGAGTGAAGCATCGGAATCTGTAACTAGTGTCACAGGAATGGTTCAAATCATAGACAGTAGGAAGAGTCGGTCTTCATGTACTTAAGTCGGCATTGTGCCTTTTGTATTTAATTCCGATGCTTTTTCTGTGTTTCATTGTCAATAAGAAGTTCCAAGGGATACAGTAAACCTGAAGTGAAGCTTCGGAATCTATATCTAGTGTCACAGGAATGGTTCAAAACATAGACAGTGGGAAGAGTCAGTCTTCTTGTACCTAAGTCGGCATTGCGCCGTTTGTATTTAATTCCGATGCAATTTTTGTATTTCATCGTCAATAAGAAGGTCAGAGGGATACAATAAACCTGAAGTAAAGCATCTGAATCAATAACTAGTGTCACAGGAATGGTTCAAAACAAAGTCAGTAATAAGAGTCAGTCTGCTTGTCCTTAAGTCGGCATTGTGCCTTTTGTATTTAATTCCGATGCAATTTCTGTGTTTCATCGTCAATAAGAAGGTCCAAGGGATACAGTAAACCTGAAGTGAAGCTTTGGAATCTATAGCTAGTGTCACAGGAATGCTTCAAAACATAGTCAGTAAGAAGAGTCAGTCTTCTTGTCCTTATGTCGGCATTGTGCCTTTTGTAATTAATTCCGATGCAATTTCTGTGTTTCATCGTCAATAAGAAGGTCCAAGGGATACAGTAAACCTGGAGTGAAGCATCGGAATCTATAACTAGTGTCACAGGAATGGTTCAAAACATAGACAGTAAGAAGAGTCAGTCTTCTTGTCCTTAAGTCGGCATTGTGCCATTTCTATTAGTTCCGATGCAATTTCTGTGTTTCATCGTCAATAAGAAGGTCCAAGGGATACAGTGAACCTGGAGTGATGCATCGGAATCTGTAACTAGTGTCACAGAAGTGGTTCAAAACATAGACAGTAAGAAGAGTCAGACTTCTTGTACTTAATTCTGCTTTGTGCATTTTGTATTTAATTCCGATGTAATTTCTGTGTTTCATCGTCAATAAGAAGGTCCAAGGGATACAGTAAACCTGAAGTGAAGCATCGGAATTTATAACTAGTGTCACAGGGAATGGTTCAAAACATAGTCAGTAAGAAGAGTCAGTCTTCTTGTACTTATGTCGGCATTGTGCCTTTTGTATTTAATTCCGATGCATTTTCTGTGTTTCATCGTCAATAAGAAGGTCCAAGGGATACAGTAAACCTGGAGTGAAGCATCGGAATCTATAACTAGTGTCACAGGAATGGTTCAAAACATAGACAGTAAGAAGAGTCAGACTTCTTGTACTTACGTCGACATTGTGCCTTTTGTATTTAATTCCGATGCAATTTCTGTGTTTCATCGTCATTAAGAAGGACCAAGGGATACAGTAAACCTGGAGTGAAGCATCGGAGTCTATAACTAGTGTCACAGGACTGGTTCAAATATGGACAGTAAGAAGAGTCAGTCTTCTTGAACTGAAATCGGCATCGTGCATTTTGTATTTTATTCCGATGCAATTTCTGTGTTTCATCGTCAATAAGAAGGTCAGAGGGATACAGTAAACCTGAAGTGAAGCATCGGAATCCATAACTAGTGTCACAGGAATGGTTCAAAACATAGTCAGTAAGAAGAGTTAGTCTTCTTGAACTTAAGTCAGCATTGTGCCTTTTGTACTTAATTCCGTTGCAATTTCTGTGTTTCATCGTCAACAAGAAGGTCCAAGGGATACAGTAAACCCGGAGTGAACCATCGGAATCTGTAACTAGTGTCACAGGAATGGTTCAAAACATAGACAGTAGGAAGAGTCGGTCTTCATGTACTTAAGTCGGCATTGTGCCTTTTGTATTTAATTCCGATGCATTTTCTGTGTTTCATTGTCAATAAGAAGTTCCAAGGGATACAGTAAACCTGAAGTGAAGCTTCGGAATCTATATCTAGTGTCACAGGAATGGTTCAAAACATAGACAGTGGGAAGAGTCAGTCTTCTTGTACCTAAGTCGGCATTGCGCCGTTTGTATTTAATTCCGATGCAATTTCTGTGTTTCATCGTCAATAAGAAGGTCCAAGGTATGCAGTGAATCTGAAGTGAATCATCGGAATCTATAACTAGTGTCACAGGAATGGTTCAAAACATAGGCAGCAAGAAGAGTCAGTCTTCTTGTACTTAAGTCGGCATTGTGCCTTTTCTATTTAATTCCGATGCAATTTCTGTGTTTCATCGTCAATAAGAAGGTCAGAGGGATACAGTAAACCTGAAGTGAAGCATCGGAATCAATAACTAGTGTCACAGGAATAGTTCAAAACATAGTCAGAAAGAAGAGTTAGTCTTCTTGTACTTAAGTCGGCATTGTGCCTTTTGTATTTAATTCCGATGCAATTTCTGTGTTTCATCGTCACTAAGAAGGTCAAAGGGATGCAGTAAACCTGGAGTGAAGCATCGGAATCTATAACTAGTGTCACAGGAATGGTTCAAAACATAGTCAGTAAGAGGAGTCAGTCTTCTTGTACTTAAGTCGGCATTGTGCATTTTCTATTTAATTCCGACGCAATTTCTGTGTTTCATCGCCAATAAGAAGGTCAGAGGGATACAATAAACCTGAAGTGAAGCATCGGAATCTATAACTAGTGTCACAGGAATGGTTCAAATCAAAGTCAATAAGAAGAGTCAGTCTTCTTGTCCTTAAGTCGGCATTGTGCCTTTTGTGTTTAATTCCGATGCAATTCCTGTGTTTCATCGTCAATGAGAAGGTCCAAGGGATATAGTAAACCTGGAGTGAAGCATCGGAATCTATAACTAGTGTCACAGGAATGGTTCAAAACATAGACAGTAAGAAGAGTCAGTCTTCTTGTACTTATGTCGACATTGTGCCTTTTCTATTTAATTCCGATGCAATTTTTGTGTTTCATCGTCAATAAGAAGGTCAGAGGGATACAATAAACCTGAAGTGAAGCATCTGAATCAATAACTAGTGTCACAGGAATGGTTCAAAACAAAGTCAGTAAGAAGAGTCAGTCTGCTTGTCCTTAAGTCGGCATTGTGCCTTTTGTATTTAATTCCGATGCAATTTCTGTGTTTCATCGTCAATAAGAAGGTCCAAGGGATACAGTAAACCTGAAGTGAAGCTTTGGAATTTATAGCTAGTGTCACAGGAATGCTTCAAAACATAGTCAGTAAGAAGAGTCAGTCTTCTTGTCCTTTTGTCGGCATTGTGCCTTTTGTAATTAATTCCGATGCAATTTCTGTGTTTCATCGTCAATAAGAAGGTCCAAGAGATACAGTAAACCTGGAGTGAAGCATCGGAATCTATAACTAGTGTCTCAGGAATGGTTCAAAACATAGACAGTAAGAAGAGTCAGTCTTCTTGTCCTTAAGTCGGCATTGTGCCTTTTCTATTTAATTCCGATGCAATTTCTGTGTTTCATTGTCAATAAGAAGGTCCAAGGGATACAGTGAACCTGGAGTGAAGCATCGGAATCTATAACTAGTGTCATAGGAGTGGTTCAAAACATAGACAGTAAGAAGAGTCAGACTTCTTGTACTTAATTCTGCTTTGTGCATTTTGTATTTAATTCCGATGTAATTTCTGTGCTTCATCGTCAATAAGAAGGTCCAAGGGATACAGTAAACCTGAAGTGAAGCATCGGAATTTATAACTAGTGTCACAGGAATGGTTCAAAAACATAGTCAGTAAGAAGAGTCAGTCTTCTTGTACTTATGGCGGCATTGTGCCTTTTGCATTTAATTCCGATGCATTTTCTGTGTTTCATCGTCAATAAGAAGGTCCAAGGGATACAGTAAACCTGGAGTGAAGCATCGAAATCTATAACTAGTGTCACAGGAATGGTTCAAAACATAGACAGTAAGAAGAGTCGGACTTCTTGTACTTACGTCGACATTGTGCCTTTTGTATTTAATTCTGATGCAATTTCTGTGTTTCATCGTCATTAAGAAGGACCAAGGGATACAGTAAACCTGAAGTGAAGCATCGGAGTCTATAACTAGTGTCACAGGACTGGTTCAAAAATGGACAGTAAGAAGAGTCAGTCTTCTTGAACTGAAATCGGCATCGTGCATTTTGTATTTTATTCCGATGCAATTTCTGTGTTTCATCGTCAATAAGAAGGTCAGAGGGATACAGTAAACCTGAAGTGAAGCATCGGAATCCATAACTAGTGTCACAGGAATTGTTCAAAACATAGTCAGTAAGAAGAGTTAGTCTTCTTGAACTTAAGTCAGCATTGTGCCTTTTGTACTTAATTCCGTTGCAATTTCTGTGTTTCATCGTCAACAAGAAGGTCCAAGGGATACAGTAAACCCGGAGTGAAGCATCGGAATCTGTAACTAGTGTCACAGGAATGGTTCAAAACATAGACAGTAGGAAGAGTCGGTCTTCATGTACTTAAGTCGGCATTGTGCCTTTTGTATTTAATTCCGATGCATTTTCTGTGTTTCATTGTCAATAAGAAGGTCCAAGGGATACAGTAAACCTGAAGTGAAGCTTCGGAATCTATATCTAGTGTCACAGGAATGGTTCAAAACATAGACAGTGGAAGAGTCAGTCTTCTTGTACTTAAGTCGCATTGCGCCGTTTGTATTTAATTCCGATGCAATTTCTGTGTTTCATCGTCAATAAGAAGGTCCAAGGTATGCAGTAAATCTGAAGTGAAGCATCGGAATCTATAACTAGTGTCACAGGAATGGTTCAAAACATAGGCAGTAAGAAGAGTCAGTCTTCTTGTACTTAAGTCGGCATTGTGCCTTTCTATTTAATTCCGATGCAATTCTGTGTTTCATCGTCAATAAGAAGGTCAGAGGGATACAGTAAACCTGAAGTGAAGCATCGGAATCAATAACTAGTGTCACAGGAATGCCTTCAAAACATAGTCAGAAAGAAGAGTTAGTCTTCTTGTACTTAAGTCGGCATTGTGCCTTTTGTATTTAATTCCGATGCAATTTCTGTGTTTCATCGTCACTAAGAAGGTCAAAGGGATGCAGTAAACCTGGAGTGAAGCATCGGAATCTATAACTAGTGTCACAGGAATGGTTTCAAAACATAGTCAGTAAGAGGAGTCAGTCTTCTTGTACTTAAGTCGGCATTGTGCATTTTCTATTTAATTCCGACGCAATTTCTGTGTTTCATCGTCAATAAGAAGGTCAGAGGGATACAATAAACCTGAAGTGAAGCATCGGAATCTATAACTAGTGTCACAGGAATGGTTCAAAGCAAAGTCAATAAGAAGAGTCAGTCTTCTTGTCCTTAAGTCGGCATTGTGCCCTTTGTGTTTAATTCCGATGCAATTCCTGTGTTTCATCGTCAATAAGAAGGTCCAAGGGATATAGTAAACCTGCAGTGAAGCATCGGAATCTATAACTAGTGTCACAGGAATGGTTCAAAACATAGACAGTAAGAAGAGTCAGTCTTTTTGTACTTATGTCGACATTGTGCCTTTTCTATTTAATTCCGATGCAATTTTTGTGTTTCATCGTCAATAAGAAGGTCAGAGGGATACAATAAACCTGAAGTGAAGCATCTGAATCAATAACTAGTGTCACAGGAATGGTTCAAAACAAAGTCAGTAAGAAGAGTCAGTCTGCTTGTCCTTAAGTCGGCATTGCGCCTTTTGTATTTAATTCCGATGCAATTTCTGTGTTTCATCGTCAATAAGAAGGTCCAAGGGATACAGTAAACCCTGAAGTGAAGCTTTGGAATCTATAGCTAGTGTCATAGGAATGCTTCAAAACATAGTCAGTAAGAAGAGTCAGTCTTCTTGTCCTTATGTCGGCATTGTGCCTTTTGTAATTAATTCCGATGCAATTTCTGTGTTTCATCGTCAATAAGAAGGTCCAAGGGATACAGTAAACCTGGAGTGAAGCATCGGAATCTATAACTAGTGTCACAGGAATGGTTCAAAACATAGACAGTAAGAAGAGTCAGTCTTCTTATCCTTAAGTCGGCATTGTGCCTTTTCTATTTAATTCGATGCAATTTCTGTGTTTCATCGTCAATAAGAAGGTCCAAGGGATACAGTGAACCTGGAGTGAAGCATCGGAATCTATAACTAGTGTCACAGGAGTGGTTCAAAACATAGACAGTAAGAAGAGTCAGACTTCTTGTACTTAATTCTGCTTTGTGCATTTTGTATTTAATTCCGATGTAATTTCTGTGTTTCATCGTCAGTAAGAAGGTCCAAGGGATACAGTAAACCTGAAGTGAAGCATCGGAATTTATAACTTGTGTCACAGGAATGGTTCAAAACATAGTCAGTAAGAAGAGTCAGTCTTCTTGTACTTATGTCGGCATTGTGCCTTTTGTATTTAATTCCGATGCATTTTCTGTGTTTCATCGTCAATAAGAAGGTCCAAGGGATACAGTAAACTGGAGTGAAGCATCGGAATCTATAACTAGTGTCACAGGAATGGTTCAAAACATAGACAGTAAGAAGAGTCAGACTTCTTGTACTTACGTCGACATTGTGCCTTTTGTATTTAATTCCGATGCAATTTCTGTGTTTCATCGTCATTAAGAAGGACCAAGGGATACAGCAAACCTGAAGTGAAGCATCGGAGTCTATAACTAGTGTCACAGGACTGGTTCAAAAATGGACAGTAAGAAGAGTCAGTCTTCTTGAACTGAAATCGGCATCGTGCATTTTGTATTTTATTCCGATGCAATTTCTGTGTTTCATCGTCAATAAGAAGGTCAGAGGGATACAGTAAACCTTAAGTGAAGCATCGGAATCCATAACTAGTGTCACAGGAATGGTTCAAACATAGTCAGTAAGAAGAGTTAGTCTTCTTGAACTTAAGTCAGCATTGTGCCTTTTGAACTTAAATCCGTTGCAATTTCTGTGTTTCATCGTCAACAAGAAGGTCCAAGGGATGCAGTAAACCCGGAGTGAAGCATCGGAATCTGTAACTAGTGTCACAGGAATGGTTCAAAACATAGACAGTAGGAAGAGTCGGTCTTCATGTACTTAAGTCGGCATTGTGCCTTTTGTATTTAATTCCGATGCATTTTCTGTGTTTCATCGTCAATAAGAAGGTCCAAGGGATACAGTTAACCTGAAGTGAAGCTTCGGAATCTATATCTAGTGTCACAGGAATGGTTCAAAACATAGACAGTGGGAAGAGTCAGTCTTCTTGTACTTAAGACGGCATTGCGCCGTTTGTATTTAATTCGGATGCAATTTCTGTGTTTCATCGTCAATAAGAAGGTCCAAGGTATGCAGTAAATCTGAAGTGAAGCATCTGATCTATAACTAGTGTCACAGGAATGGTTCAAAACGTAGTCAGTAAGAAGAGTCAAACTTCTTGTACTTAAGTCGGCATTGTGCCTTTCTATTTAATTCCGATGCAATTTCTGTGGTTTCATCGTCAATAAGAAGGTCCAAGGGATACAGTGAACATGGAGTGAAGCATCGGATTCAATAACTAGTGTCGCAGGAATGGTTCAAAACATGGACAGTAAGAAGAGTCAGTCTTCTTGTACTTATTTCGGCTTTGTGCCTTTTGTATTTAATTCCGATGCAATTTCTATTTTTAATCGTCAATAAATAAGTCCAAGGGATACAGTAAACCTGAAGTGAAGAATCGGAGTCTATAACTAGTGTCACAGGACTGGTTCAAAAATAGACAGTAAGATGAGTCAGTCTTCTTGAACTTAATTCGACTTTGTGCCTTTTGTATTTAATTCCGATGCAATTTCTGTGTTTTATCGTCAATAAGAATCTCCAAGGGATACAGTAAACCTGAAGTGAAGCATCTGAATCTATAACTTGCGTCACAGGAATGGCTCAAAACATAGTCAGTAAGGAGAGTCAGTCTTCTTGTACTTAATACGGCATTGTGCTATTTGTATTTAATTCCGATGCAATTTCTGTGTTTCATCGTCAATAACAAGGTCCAAGGGATACAGTAAACCTGGAGTGAAGCATCGGAATCTATAACTAGTGTCTCAGGAATGGTTCAAAACATAGACAGTAAGAAGAGTCAGTCTTCGTGTACTTAAGTCGGCATTTTGCCTTTTGTATTTAATTCCGATGCAATTTCTGTGTTTCATCGTCAATAAGAAGGTCCAAGGGATACAGTAAACCTGAGGTGAAGCATCGGAATCTATAACTAGTGTCACAGGAATGTTTCAAATCATAGTCAGTAAGAAGAGTCAGTCTTCTTGTACTTATGACGGCATTGTACCTTTCCTATTTAATTCCGATGCAATATCTGTGTTTCATCGTCAATAACAAGGTCCAAGGGATACAGTAAACCTGGAGTGAAGCATCGGAATCTATAACTAGTGTCAATGGAATGGTTCAAAACATAGACAGTAAGTAGAGTCAGTCTTCCTGTACTTAATTCTGCACTGTGCCTTTTGTAATTAATTCCGATGCAATTTCTGTGTTTCATCGTCAATATGAAGGTCCAAGGGATATAGTAAACCTGAAGTGAACCATAGGAATTTATAACTAGTGTCACAGGAATGGTTCAAACATAGTCAGTAAGAAGAGTCAGTCTTCTTGTTCTTAAGTCGGCATTGTGCCTTTTCTATTTAATTCCGATGCAATTTCTGTGTTTCATCGTCATTAAGAAGGACCAAGGGATACAGTAAACCTGGAGTGAAGCATCGGAGTCTATAACTAGTGTCACAGGACTGGTTCAAAAATGGACAGTAAGAAGAGTCAGTCTTCTTGAACTGAAATCGGCATTGTGCATATTGTATTTTATTCCGATGCAATTTCTGTGTTTCATCGTCAATAAGAAGGTCAGAGGGATACAGTAAACCTGAAGTGAAGCATCGGAATCCATAACTAGTGTCACAGGAATGGTTCAAACCGTAGTCAGTAAGAAGAGTCAAACTTCTTGTACTTAAGTCGGCATTGTGCCTTTTCTATTTAATTCCGATGCAATTTCTGTGTTTCATCGTCAATAAGAAGGTCCAAGGGATACAGTGAACATGGAGTGAAGCATCGGATTCAATAACTAGTGTCGCAGGAATGGTTCAAAACATAGACAGTAAGAAGAGTCAGTCTTCTTGTACTTATTTCGGCTTTGTGCCTTTTGTATTTAATTCCGATGCAATTTCTGTTTTTCATCGTCATTAAATAAGTCCAAGGGATACAGTAAACCTGAAGTGAAGCATCGGAGTCTATAACTAGTGTCACAGGACTGGTTCAAAAATAGACAGTAAGATGAGTCAGTCTTCTTGAACTTAATTCGGCATTGTGCCTTTTGTATTTAATTCCGATGCAATTTCTGTGTTTCATCGTCAATTAGAATCTCCAAGGGATACAGTAAACCTGAAGTGAAGCATCGGAATCTATAACTTGCGTCACAGGAATGGTTCAAAACATAGTCAGTAAGGAGAGTCAGTCTTCTTGTACTTAATACGGCATTGTGCTATTTGTATTTAATTCCGATGCAATTTCTGTGTTTCATCGTCAATAACAAGGTCCAAGGGATACAGTAAACCTCAAGTGAAGCATCGGAATTTATAACGGGTGTCACAGGAATGGTTCAAAACATAGTCAGTAGGAAGAGTCGGTCTTCTTGTACTTAAGTCGGCATTGTGCCTTTTGTATTTAATTCCGATGCTATTTCTGTGTTTCATCGTCAATAAGAAGGTCCAAGGAATACAGTAAACCTGAAGTGAAGCATCGAGATCTATAACTAGTGTCACAGGGATGGTTGAAAACATAGTCAGTAAGAAGAGTCAGTCTTCTTGTACTTCAGTCGGCATTGTGCCTTTTCTATGTAATTCCGATGCAATTTCTGTGCTTCATCGTCAATAAGAAAGTCCAAGGGATACAGTAAACATGAAGTGAAGAATCGGAATTGATAACTAGTGTCAATGGAATGGTACAAAACATTGTCAGTAAGAAGTGTCAGTCTTCTTGTACTTAAGTCGGCATTGTGCCTTTTCTATTTATTTCCGAAGCAATTTCTGTGTTTCATCGTCAATAAGAAGGTCCATGGGATATAGTAAACCTGGAGTGAAGCATCGGAATCTATTACTACTGTCAGAGGAATGGTTCAAATCATAGACAGTAAGAAGAGTCAGTCTTCTTGTACTTACGTCGACATTGTGCACTTTCTATTTAAATCCGATGCAATTTCTGTGTTTCATCGTCAATATGAGGGTCCAAGGGATACAGTAAACCTGAAGTGAAGCTTCGGAATCTATAGCTAGTGTCACAGGAATGGTTCAAAACATAGACAGTAAGAAGTGTCAGTCTTCTTGTCCTTAAGTCGGCATTGTGCCTTTTGTAATTAATTCCGATGATATTTCTGTGTTTCATCGTCAATAAGAAGGTCAGAGGGGTACAGTAAATCTGAAACCTGAAGTGAAGCATCGTAATCTATAGCTAGTGTCACAGGAATGGTTCAAAACATAGACAGTAAGAAGAGTCAGTCTTCTTGTACTTAATTCTGCTTTGTACCTATTGTATTTAATTCCGATGCAATTTCTGTGTTTCATCGTCAATAAGACGGTCCAAGGGATACAGTAAATCTGTAGTGAAGCATCGGAATTTATTACTAGTGTCACAGGAATGGTTATTGTATTTATTTCCGATGCAATTTCTGTGTTTCATCGTCAATAAGAAGATCCAAGGGATACAGTAAACCTGAAGTGAAGCATCGGAATTTATAACTAGTGTCACAGGAATGGTTCAAAACATAGTCAGAAAGGAGAGTCAGTCTTCTTGTTCTTAAGTCGGCATTGTGCCTTTTCTATTTAATTCCGATGCAATTTCTGTGTTTCATCGTCATTACGAAGGACTAAGGGATACAGTAAACCTGGAGTGAAGCATCGGAGTCTATAACTAGTGTCACAGGACTGGTTCAAAAATGGACAGTAAGAAGAGTCAGTCTTCTTGAACTGAAATCGGCATTGTGCATTTTGTATTTTATTCCGATGCAATTTCTGTGTTTCATCGTCAATAAGAAGGTCAGAGGGATACAGTAAACCTGAAGTGAAGCATCGGAATCCATAACTAGTGTCACAGGAATGGTTCAAAACATAGTCAGTAAGAAGAGTTATTCTTCTTGAACTTAAGTCAGCATTGTGCCTTTTGTACTTAATTCCGATGCATTTTCTGTGTTTCATCGTCAATAAGAAGGTCCAAGGGATACAGTAAACCTGAAGTGAAGCTTCGGAGTCTATAACTAGTGTCACAGGACTGGTTCAAAAATAGACAGTAAGATGAGTCAGTCTTCTTGAACTTAATTCGGCATTGTGCCTTTTGTATTTAATTCCGATGCAATTTCTGTGATTCATCGTCAATAAGAAGGTCCAAGGGATACAGTGAACATGGAGTGAAGCATCGGATTCAATAACTAGTGTCGCAGGAATGGTTCAAAACATAGACAGTAAGAAGAGTCAGTCTTCTTGTACTTATTTCGGCTTTGTGCCTTTTGTATTTAATTCCGATGCAATTTCTGTTTTTCTTCGTCAATAAATAAGTCCAAGGGATACAGTAAACCTGAAGTGAAGCATCGGAGTCTATAACTAGTGTCACAGGACTGGTTCAAAAATAGACAGTAAGATGAGTCAGTCTTCTTGAACTTAATTCGGCATTGTGCCTTTTGTATTTAATTCCGATGCAATTTCTGTGTTTCATCGTCAATTAGAATCTCCAAGGGATACAGTAAACCTGAAGTGAAGCATCGGAATCTATAACTTGCGTCACAGGAATGGTTCAAACATAGTCAGTAAGGAGAGTCAGTCTTCTTGTGCTTAATACGGCATTGTGCTATTTGTATTTAATTCCGATGCAATTTCTGTGTTTCATCGTCAATAACAAGGTCCAAGGGATACAGTAAACCTCAAGTGAAGCATCGGAATTTATAACGGATGTCACAGGAATGGTTCAAAACATAGTCAGTAGGAAGAGTCGGTCTTCTTGTACTTAAGTCGGCATTGTGCCTTTTGTATTTAATTCCGATGCTATTTCTGTGTTTCATCGTCAATAAGAAGGTCCAAGGAATACAGTAAACCTGAAGTGAAGCATCGAAATCTATAACTAGTGTCACAGGGATGGTTGAAAACATAGTCAGTAAGAAGAGTCAGTCTTCTTGTACTTCAGTCGGCATTGTGCCTTTTCTATGTAATTCCGATGCAATTTCTGTGCTTCATCGTCAATAAGAAAGTCCAAGGGATACAGTAAACATGAAGTGAAGCATCGGAATTGATAACTAGTGTCAATGGAATGGTACAAAGCATTGTTAGTAAGAAGAGTCAGTCTTCTTGTACTTAAGTCGGCATTGTGACTTTTCTATTTATTTCCGAAGCAATTTCTGTGTTTCATCGTCAATAAGAAGGTCCATGGGATATAGTAAACCTGGAGTGAAGCATCGGAATCTATTACTACTGTCAGAGGAATGGTTCAAAACATAGACAGTAAGAAGAGTCAGTCTTCTTGTACTTACGTCGACATTGTGCACTTTCTATTTAAATCCGATGCAATTTCTGTGTTTCATCGTCAATATGAAGGTCCAAGGGATACAGTAAACCTGAAGTGAAGCTTCGGAATCTATAGCTAGTGTCACAGGAATGGTTCAAAACATAGACAGTAAGAAGTGTCAGTCTACTTGTCCTTAAGTCGGCATTGTGCCTTTTGTAATTAATTCCGATGATATTTCTGTGTTTCATCGTCAATAAGAAGGTCCGAGGGGTACAGTAAACCTGAAACCTGAAGTGAAGCATCGTAATCTATAGCTAGTGTCACAGGAATGGTTCAAAACATAGACAGTAAGAAGAGTCAGTCTTCTTGTACTTAAGTCGGCATTGTGCCTTTTGTATTTAATTCCGATGCAATTTCTGTGTTTCATCGTCAATAAGAAGGTCATAGGGATACAGTAAACCTGAAGTGAAGCATCGGAATGTATAGCTAGTGTCACAGGAATGGTTCAAAACATAGTCAGTAAGAACAGTCAGTCTTCTTGTCCTTAAGTCGGCATTTAGCCTTTTGTATTTAATTCGGATGCAATTTCTGTGTTTCATCGTCAATAAGAAGGTCCAAGGGATACAGTAAACCTGGAGTGAAGCATCTATAACTAGTGTCACAGGAATGGTTCAAAACTTAGTCTGTAAGAAGAGTCGGTCTTCTTGTACTTAAGTCCGCATTGTGCTTTTCTATTTAATTCCGATGCAATTTCTGTGTTTCATCGTCAATAAGAAGGTCAGAGGGATACAGTAATCCTGAAGTGAAGCATCGGAATCTATAACTAGTGTCAAAGGAATGGTTCAAAACATAGTCAGTAAGAAGAGTCAGTCTTCTTGTACTTAAGTCGGCATTGTGCCTTTTCTATTTAATTCCGACGCAAATTCTGTGTTTCATTGTCAATACGTAGGGTCCAAGGGATACAGCAAACCTGGAGTGAAGCTTCGGAATCTATAACTAGTGTCACAGGCATGGTTCAAAACATGGTCAGTAAGATGAGTCAGTCTTCTTGTCCTTAAGTCGGCATTGTGCCTTTTCTATTTAATTCCGATGCAATTTCTGTGTTTCATCGTCAATAAGAAGGTCCAAGGGATACAGTGATCCTGGAGTGAAGCATCGGAGTCTATAACTAGTGTCACAGGAGTGGTTCAAAACATAGACAGTAAGAAGAGTCAGACTTCTTGTACTTAATTCTGCTTTGTGCATTTTGTATTTAATTCCGATGCAATTTCTGTGTTTCATCGTCAATAAGAAGGTCCAAGGGATACAGTAAACCTGAAGTGAAGCATCGGAATTTATAACTAGTGTCGCAGGAATGGTTCAAAACATAGACAGTAAGAAGAGTCAGTCTTCTTGTACTTATTTCGGCTTTGTGCCTTTTGTATTTAATTCCGATGCAATTTCTGTTTTTCTTCGTCAATAAATAAGTCCAAGGGATACAGTAAACCTGAAGTGAAGCATCGGAGTCTATAACTAGTGTCACAGGACTGGTTCAAAAATAGACAGTAAGATGAGTCAGTCTTCTTGAACTTAATTCGGCATTGTGCCTTTTGTATTTAATTCCGATGCAATTTCTGTGTTTCATCGTCAATTAGAATCTCCAAGGGATACAGTAAACCTGAAGTGAAGCATCGGAATCTATAACTTGCGTCACAGGAATGGTTCAAACATAGTCAGTAAGGAGAGTCAGTCTTCTTGTGCTTAATACGGCATTGTGCTATTTGTATTTAATTCCGATGCAATTTCTGTGTTTCATCGTCAATAACAAGGTCCAAGGGATACAGTAAACCTCAAGTGAAGCATCGGAATTTATAACGGATGTCACAGGAATGGTTCAAAACATAGTCAGTAGGAAGAGTCGGTCTTCTTGTACTTAAGTCGGCATTGTGCCTTTTGTATTTAATTCCGATGCTATTTCTGTGTTTCATCGTCAATAAGAAGGTCCAAGGAATACAGTAAACCTGAAGTGAAGCATCGAAATCTATAACTAGTGTCACAGGGATGGTTGAAAACATAGTCAGTAAGAAGAGTCAGTCTTCTTGTACTTCAGTCGGCATTGTGCCTTTTCTATGTAATTCCGATGCAATTTCTGTGCTTCATCGTCAATAAGAAAGTCCAAGGGATACAGTAAACATGAAGTGAAGCATCGGAATTGATAACTAGTGTCAATGGAATGGTACAAAGCATTGTTAGTAAGAAGAGTCAGTCTTCTTGTACTTAAGTCGGCATTGTGACTTTTCTATTTATTTCCGAAGCAATTTCTGTGTTTCATCGTCAATAAGAAGGTCCATGGGATATAGTAAACCTGGAGTGAAGCATCGGAATCTATTACTACTGTCAGAGGAATGGTTCAAAACATAGACAGTAAGAAGAGTCAGTCTTCTTGTACTTACGTCGACATTGTGCACTTTCTATTTAAATCCGATGCAATTTCTGTGTTTCATCGTCAATATGAAGGTCCAAGGGATACAGTAAACCTGAAGTGAAGCTTCGGAATCTATAGCTAGTGTCACAGGAATGGTTCAAAACATAGACAGTAAGAAGTGTCAGTCTACTTGTCCTTAAGTCGGCATTGTGCCTTTTGTAATTAATTCCGATGATATTTCTGTGTTTCATCGTCAATAAGAAGGTCAGAGGGGTACAGTAAACCTGAAACCTGAAGTGAAGCATCGTAATCTATAGCTAGTGTCACAGGAATGGTTCAAAACATAGACAGTAAGAAGAGTCAGTCTTCTTGTACTTAAGTCGGCATTGTGCCTTTTGTATTTAATTCCGATGCAATTTCTGTGTTTCATCGTCAATAAGAAGGTCATAGGGATACAGTAAACCTGAAGTGAAGCATCGGAATGTATAGCTAGTGTCACAGGAATGGTTCAAAACATAGTCAGTAAGAACAGTCAGTCTTCTTGTCCTTAAGTCGGCATTTAGCCTTTTGTATTTAATTCGGATGCAATTTCTGTGTTTCATCGTCAATAAGAAGGTCCAAGGGATACAGTAAACCTGGAGTGAAGCATCTATAACTAGTGTCACAGGAATGGTTCAAAACTTAGTCTGTAAGAAGAGTCGGTCTTCTTGTACTTAAGTCCGCATTGTGCTTTTCTATTTAATTCCGATGCAATTTCTGTGTTTCATCGTCAATAAGAAGGTCAGAGGGATACAGTAATCCTGAAGTGAAGCATCGGAATCTATAACTAGTGTCAAAGGAATGGTTCAAAACATAGTCAGTAAGAAGAGTCAGTCTTCTTGTACTTAAGTCGGCATTGTGCCTTTTCTATTTAATTCCGACGCAAATTCTGTGTTTCATTGTCAATACGTAGGGTCCAAGGGATACAGCAAACCTGGAGTGAAGCTTCGGAATCTATAACTAGTGTCACAGGCATGGTTCAAAACATGGTCAGTAAGATGAGTCAGTCTTCTTGTCCTTAAGTCGGCATTGTGCCTTTTCTATTTAATTCCGATGCAATTTCTGTGTTTCATCGTCAATAAGAAGGTCCAAGGGATACAGTGATCCTGGAGTGAAGCATCGGAGTCTATAACTAGTGTCACAGGAGTGGTTCAAAACATAGACAGTAAGAAGAGTCAGACTTCTTGTACTTAATTCTGCTTTGTGCATTTTGTATTTAATTCCGATGCAATTTCTGTGTTTCATCGTCAATAAGAAGGTCCAAGGGATACAGTAAACCTGAAGTGAAGCATCGGAATTTATAACTAGTGTCACAGGAATGGTTCAAAACATAGTCAGTAAGAAGAGTCAGTCTTCTTGTACTTAAGTCGGCATTGTGCCTTTTGTATTTAATTCCGATGCATTTTTTGTGTTTCATCGTCAATAAGAAGGTCCAAGGGATACAGTAAACCTGAAGTGAAGCATCGGATCTATAACTAGTGTCACAGGAATGGTTCAAAACATAGTCAGTAACAAGCGTCAGGTTTTTGTCCTTAAGTCGGCTTTGTGCCTTTTCTATTTAATTCCGATGCAATTTCTGTGTTTCATCGTCAATAAGACGGTCCAAGGGATACAGTAAACCTGGAGTGAAGCATCGGACTCTATAACTAGTGTCACAGGAATGGTTCAAAACATAGTCAGTAAGATGAGTCAGTCTTCTTGTACTTAAGTCGGCATTGTGCTTTTCTTTTTAATTCCGATGCAATTTCTGTGTTTCATCGTAAACAAGATGGTTTAAGGGATACAGTAAACCTGGAGTGAAGCATCGGAATCTATAACTAGTGTCACAGGAATGGTTCAAAACATAGTCAGTAAGAAGAGTCAGTCTTCTTGTACTTAAGTCGGCATTGTGCCTTTTCATTTAATTCCGAAGCAATTTCTGTGTTTCATCGTCAATAAGAAGGTCAGAAGGATACAATGAACCTGAAGTGAAGCATCGGAATCTATAACTAGTGTCACAGGAATGGTTCAAAGCAAAGTCAGTAAGAAGAGTCAGTCTTCTTGTCCTTAAGTCGGCTTTGTGCATTTTGTATTTAATTCCGATGCAATTTCTGTGTTTCATCGTCAATAAGAAGGTCCAAGGGATACAGTGAACATGGAGTGAAGCATCGGAATCTATAACTAGTGTCAATGGATTGGTTCAAAACATAGTCAGTAAGAAGAGTCAGTCTTCTTGTACTTAAGTCGGCATTGTGCCTTTTGTATTTAATTCCGATGCAATTTCTGTGTTTCATCATCAATAAGAAGGTCCAAGGGATATAGTAAACCTGGAGTGAAGCATCGGAATCTATAACTAGTGTCACAGGAATTGTTCAAAACATAGACAGTAAGAAGAGTCAGTCTTCTTGTACTTACGTCGACATTTTGCCTTTTCTATTTAATTCCGATGCAATTTCTGTGTTTCATCGTCAATAAGAAGGTCAGAGGGAAACAATAAACCTGAAGTGAAGCATCGGAATCTATAACTAATGTCACAGGAATGGTTCAAAACAAAGTCAGTAAGAAGAGTCAGTCTTCTTGTCCTTAAGTCGGCATTGTGCCTTTTGTATTTCATTCCGATGAAATTTCTGTGTTTCATCGTCAATAAGAAGGTCCAAGGGATACAGTAAACCTGAAGTGAAGCTTCGGAATCTATAGCTAGTGTCACAGGAATGCCTCAAAACATAGTCAGTAAGAAGAGTCAGTCTTCTTGTCCTTATGTCGGCATTGTGCCTTTTGAAATTAATTCCGATGCAATTTCTGTGTTTCATCGTCAATAAGAAGGTCCAAGGGATACAGTAAACCTGGAGTGAAGCATCGGAATCTATAACTAGTGTCACAGGAATGGTTCAAAACATAGAGAGTAAGAAGAGTCAGTCTTCTTGACCTTAATTCTGCTTTGTGCCTTTTGTATTTAATTCCGATGCAATTTATGTGTTTCATCGTCAATAAGAAGGTCCAAGGTATACTGTAAGCCTGAAGTGAAGCATCGGATCTATAACTAGTGTCACAGGAATGGTTCAAAACATAGTCAGTAAGAAGAGTCAGGTTTTTGAATTTAAGTCGGCATTGTGCCTTTTCTATTTAATTCCGATGCAATTTCTGTGTTTCATCGTCAATAAGAAGGTCCAAGGGATACGGTAAACCTGGAGTGAAGCATCGGAATCTAAAACTAGTGTCAATGGAATGGTTCAAGACATAGTCAGTAAGAGGAGTCAGTCATCTTGTACTTACGTCGACATTTTGCCTTTTCTATTTAATTCCGATGCAATTTCTGTGTTTCATCGTCCATAAGAATGTCCAAGGGATACAGTAAACCTGAAGTGAAGCATCGGAATTGATAACTAGTGTCACAGGAATGGTTCAAACATAGTCAGTAAGTAGAGTCAGTCTTCTTGAACTTAAGTCGGCGATTTGCCTTTTGTATTTAATTCCGATGCAATTTCTGTGTTTCATCGTCAATAAGAAGGACCAAGGGATACAGTAAACTTGGAGTGAAGCATCGGAATCTATAACTAGTGTCACAGGGATGGTTCAAAACATAGGCAGTAAGAAGAGTCAGTCTTCTTGTACTTAAGTCGGCATTGTGCCTTTTCTATTTAATTCCGATGCAATTTCTGTGTTTCATCGTCAATAAGAAGTTCAGAGGGATACAGTAAACCTGAAGTTAAGCATCGGAATCAATAACTAGTGTCACAGGAATGATTCAAAACATAGTCAGAAAGAAGAGTTAGTCTTCTTGTACTTAAGTCGGCATTGTGCCTTTTGTATTTAATTCCGATGCAATTTCTGTGTTTCATCGTCACTAAAAAGGTCCAAGGGATGCAGTAAACCTGGAGTCAAGCATCGGAATCTATAACTAGTGTCACAGGAATGGTTCAAAACATAGTCAGTAAGAGGAGTCAGCCTTCTTGTACTTAAGTCGGCATTGTGCATTTTCTATTTAATTCCGACGCAATTTCTGTGTTTCATCGTCAATAAGAAGGTCAGAGGGATACAATAAACCTGAAGTGAAGCATCGGAATCTATAACTAGTGTCACAGGAGAGGTTCAAAGCAAAGTCAATAAGAAGAGTCAGTCTTCTTGTACTTCAGTCGGCATTGTGCCTTTTCTATGTAATTCCGATGCAATTTCTGTGCTTCATCGTCAATAAGAAAGTCCAAGGGATACAGTAAACATGAAGTGAAGCATCGGAATTGATAACTAGTGTCAATGGAATGGTACAAAGCATTGTTAGTAAGAAGAGTCAGTCTTCTTGTACTTAAGTCGGCATTGTGACTTTTCTATTTATTTCCGAAGCAATTTCTGTGTTTCATCGTCAATAAGAAGGTCCATGGGATATAGTAAACCTGGAGTGAAGCATCGGAATCTATTACTACTGTCAGAGGAATGGTTCAAAACATAGACAGTAAGAAGAGTCAGTCTTCTTGTACTTACGTCGACATTGTGCACTTTCTATTTAAATCCGATGCAATTTCTGTGTTTCATCGTCAATATGAAGGTCCAAGGGATACAGTAAACCTGAAGTGAAGCTTCGGAATCTATAGCTAGTGTCACAGGAATGGTTCAAAACATAGACAGTAAGAAGTGTCAGTCTACTTGTCCTTAAGTCGGCATTGTGCCTTTTGTAATTAATTCCGATGATATTTCTGTGTTTCATCGTCAATAAGAAGGTCAGAGGGGTACAGTAAACCTGAAACCTGAAGTGAAGCATCGTAATCTATAGCTAGTGTCACAGGAATGGTTCAAAACATAGACAGTAAGAAGAGTCAGTCTTCTTGTACTTAAGTCGGCATTGTGCCTTTTGTATTTAATTCCGATGCAATTTCTGTGTTTCATCGTCAATAAGAAGGTCATAGGGATACAGTAAACCTGAAGTGAAGCATCGGAATGTATAGCTAGTGTCACAGGAATGGTTCAAAACATAGTCAGTAAGAACAGTCAGTCTTCTTGTCCTTAAGTCGGCATTTAGCCTTTTGTATTTAATTCGGATGCAATTTCTGTGTTTCATCGTCAATAAGAAGGTCCAAGGGATACAGTAAACCTGGAGTGAAGCATCTATAACTAGTGTCACAGGAATGGTTCAAAACTTAGTCTGTAAGAAGAGTCGGTCTTCTTGTACTTAAGTCCGCATTGTGCTTTTCTATTTAATTCCGATGCAATTTCTGTGTTTCATCGTCAATAAGAAGGTCAGAGGGATACAGTAATCCTGAAGTGAAGCATCGGAATCTATAACTAGTGTCAAAGGAATGGTTCAAAACATAGTCAGTAAGAAGAGTCAGTCTTCTTGTACTTAAGTCGGCATTGTGCCTTTTCTATTTAATTCCGACGCAAATTCTGTGTTTCATTGTCAATACGTAGGGTCCAAGGGATACAGCAAACCTGGAGTGAAGCTTCGGAATCTATAACTAGTGTCACAGGCATGGTTCAAAACATGGTCAGTAAGATGAGTCAGTCTTCTTGTCCTTAAGTCGGCATTGTGCCTTTTCTATTTAATTCCGATGCAATTTCTGTGTTTCATCGTCAATAAGAAGGTCCAAGGGATACAGTGATCCTGGAGTGAAGCATCGGAGTCTATAACTAGTGTCACATGAGTGGTTCAAAACATAGACAGTAAGAAGAGTCAGACTTCTTGTACTTAATTCTGCTTTGTGCATTTTGTATTTAATTCCGATGCAATTTCTGTGTTTCATCGTCAATAAGAAGGTCCAAGGGATACAGTAAACCTGAAGTGAAGCATCGGAATTTATAACTAGTGTCACAGGAATGGTTCAAAACATAGTCAGTAAGAAGAGTCAGTCTTCTTGTACTTAAGTCGGCATTGTGCCATTTGTATTTAATTCCGATGCATTTTTTGTGTTTCATCGTCAATAAGAAGGTCCAAGGGATACAGTAAACCTGAAGTGAAGCATCGGATCTATAACTAGTGTCACAGGAATGGTTCAAAACATAGTCAGTAACAAGCGTCAGGTTTTTGTCCTTAAGTCGGCTTTGTGCCTTTTCTATTTAATTCCGATGCAATTTCTGTGTTTCATCGTCAATAAGACGGTCCAAGGGATACAGTAAACCTGGAGTGAAGCATCGGACTCTATAACTAGTGTCACAGGAATGGTTCAAAACATAGTCAGTAAGATGAGTCAGTCTTCTTGTACTTAAGTCGGCATTGTGCTTTTCTTTTTAATTCCGATGCAATTTCTGTGTTTCATCGTAAACAAGATGGTTTAAGGGATACAGTAAACCTGGAGTGAAGCATCGGAATCTATAACTAGTGTCACAGGAATGGTTCAAAACATAGTCAGTAAGAAGAGTCAGTCTTCTTGTACTTAAGTCGGCATTGTGCCTTTTCATTTAATTCCGAAGGAATTTCTGTGTTTCATCGTCAATAAGAAGGTCAGAAGGATACAATGAACCTGAAGTGAAGCATCGGAATCTATAACTAGTGTCACAGGAATGGTTCAAAGCAAAGTCAGTAAGAAGAGTCAGTCTTCTTGTCCTTAAGTCGGCTTTGTGCATTTTGTATTTAATTCCGATGCAATTTCTGTGTTTCATCGTCAATAAGAAGGTCCAAGGGATACAGTGAACATGGAGTGAAGCATCGGAATCTATAACTAGTGTCAATGGATTGGTTCAAAACATAGTCAGTAAGAAGAGTCAGTCTTCTTGTACTTAAGTCGGCATTGTGCCTTTTGTATTTAATTCCGATGCAATTTCTGTGTTTCATCATCAATAAGAAGGTCCAAGGGATATAGTAAACCTGGAGTGAAGCATCGGAATCTATAACTAGTGTCACAGGAATTGTTCAAAACATAGACAGTAAGAAGAGTCAGTCTTCTTGTACTTACGTCGACATTTTGCCTTTTCTATTTAATTCCGATGCAATTTCTGTGTTTCATCGTCAATAAGAAGGTCAGAGGGAAACAATAAACCTGAAGTGAAGCATCGGAATCTATAACTAATGTCACAGGAATGGTTCAAAACAAAGTCAGTAAGAAGAGTCAGTCTTCTTGTCCTTAAGTCGGCATTGTGCCTTTTGTATTTCATTCCGATGAAATTTCTGTGTTTCATCGTCAATAAGAAGGTCCAAGGGATACAGTAAACCTGAAGTGAAGCTTCGGAATCTATAGCTAGTGTCACAGGAATGCCTCAAAACATAGTCAGTAAGAAGAGTCAGTCTTCTTGTCCTTATGTCGGCATTGTGCCTTTTGAAATTAATTCCGATGCAATTTCTGTGTTTCATCGTCAATAAGAAGGTCCAAGGGATACAGTAAACCTGGAGTGAAGCATCGGAATCTATAACTAGTGTCACAGGAATGGTTCAAAACATAGAGAGTAAGAAGAGTCAGTCTTCTTGACCTTAATTCTGCTTTGTGCCTTTTGTATTTAATTCCGATGCAATTTATGTGTTTCATCGTCAATAAGAAGGTCCAAGGTATACTGTAAGCCTGAAGTGAAGCATCGGATCTATAACTAGTGTCACAGGAATGGTTCAAAACATAGTCAGTAAGAAGAGTCAGGTTTTTGAATTTAAGTCGGCATTGTGCCTTTTCTATTTAATTCCGATGCAATTTCTGTGTTTCATCGTCAATAAGAAGGTCCAAGGGATACGGTAAACCTGGAGTGAAGCATCGGAATCTAAAACTAGTGTCAATGGAATGGTTCAAGACATAGTCAGTAAGAGGAGTCAGTCATCTTGTACTTACGTCGACATTTTGCCTTTTCTATTTAATTCCGATGCAATTTCTGTGTTTCATCGTCCATAAGAATGTCCAAGGGATACAGTAAACTTGAAGTGAAGCATCGGAATTGATAACTAGTGTCACAGGAATGGTTCAAACATAGTCAGTAAGTAGAGTCAGTCTTCTTGAACTTAAGTCGGCGATTTGCCTTTTGTATTTAATTCCGATGCAATTTCTGTGTTTCATCGTCAATAAGAAGGACCAAGGGATACAGTAAACTTGGAGTGAAGCATCGGAATCTATAACTAGTGTCACAGGGATGGTTCAAAACATAGGCAGTAAGAAGAGTCAGTCTTCTTGTACTTAAGTCGGCATTGTGCCTTTTCTATTTAATTCCGATGCAATTTCTGTGTTTCATCGTCAATAAGAAGGTCAGAGGGATACAGTAAACCTGAAGTTAAGCATCGGAATCAATAACTAGTGTCACAGGAATGATTCAAAACATAGTCAGAAAGAAGAGTTAGTCTTCTTGTACTTAAGTCGGCATTGTGCCTTTTGTATTTAATTCCGATGCAATTTCTGTGTTTCATCGTCACTAAAAAGGTCCAAGGGATGCAGTAAACCTGGAGTGAAGCATCGGAATCTATAACTAGTGTCACAGGAATGGTTCAAAACATAGTCAGTAAGAGGAGTCAGCCTTCTTGTACTTAAGTCGGCATTGTGCATTTTCTATTTAATTCCGACGCAATTTCTGTGTTTCATCGTCAATAAGAAGGTCAGAGGGATACAATAAACCTGAAGTGAAGCATCGGAATCTATAACTAGTGTCACAGGAGAGGTTCAAAGCAAAGTCAATAAGAAGAGTCAGTCTTCTTGTCCTTAAGTCGGCATTGTGCCTTTTGTATTTAATTCCGATGCAATTCCTGTGTATCATCGTCAATAAGAAGGTCCAAGGGATATAGTAAACCTGGAGTGAAGCATCGGAATCTATAACTAGTGTCAATGGAATGGTTCAAAACATAGTCAGCAAGGAGAGTCAGTCTTCTTGTACTTATGTCGGCATTGTGCCTTTTCTATTTATTTCCGATGCTATTTCTGTGTTTCATCGTCATTAAGAAGGTCCAAGGGATATAGTAAACCTGGAGTGAAGCATCGGAATCTATAACTAGTGTCACAGGAATGGTTCAAAACATAGAAAGTAAGAAGAGTCAGTCTTCTTGTACTTACGTCGACATTGTGCCTTTTCTATTTAATTCCGATGCAATTTTTGTGTTTCATCGTCAATAAGAAGGTCAGAGGGATACAATAAACCTGAAGGGAAGCATCTGAATCAATAACTAGTGTCACAGGAATGGTTCAAAACAAAGTCAGTAAGAAGAGTCAGTCTGCTTGCCCTTAAGTCGGCATTGTGCCTTTTGTATTTAATTCCGATGCAATTTCTGTGTTTCATCGTCAATAAGAAGGTCCAAAGGATACAGTAAACCTGGAGTGAAGCATCGGAATCTATAACTAGTGTCACAGGAATGGTTCAAAACATAGTCAGTAAGAAGCGTCAGGTTTTTGTCCTTAAGTCGGCTTTGTGCCTTTTCTATTTAATTCCGATGCAATTTCTGTGTTTCATCGTCAATAAGAAGGTCCAAGGGATACAGTAACCCTGGAGTGAAGCATCGGAATCTATAACTAGTGTCACAGGAATGGTTCAAAACATAGTCAGTAAGATGAGTCAGTCTTCGTGTACTTAAGTCGGGATTGTGCCTTTTCTTTTTAATTCCGATGCAATTTCTGTGTTTCATCGTAAAGAAGAAGGTTTAAGGGATACAGTAAACCTGGAGTGAAGCATCGGAATCTATAACTAGTGTCACAGGAATTGTTCAAAACATAGCCAGTAAGAATAGTCAGTCTTCTTGTACTTAAGTCGACATTATGCCTTTTCATTTAATTCCGAAGCAATTTCTGTGTTTCATCGTCAATAAGAAGGTCAGAGGGATACAATGAACCTGAATTGAAGCATCGGAATCTACAACTAGTGTCACAGAAATGGTTCAAAGCAAAGTCAGTAAGAAGAGTCAGTCTTCTTGTCCTTAAGTCGGCTTTGTGGCTTTTGTATTTAATTCCGATGCAATTTCTGTGTTTCATCGTCAATAAGAAGGTCCAAGGGATACAGTAAACATGGAGTGAAGCATCGGAATCTATAACTAGTGTCAATGGAATGGTTCAAAACATAGTCAGTAAGAAGAGTCAGTCTTCTTGTACTTAAGTCGGCATTGTGTCTTTTGTATTTAATTCCGATGCAATTTCTGTGTTTCATCATCAATTAGAAGGTCCAAGGGATATAGTAAACCTGGAGTGAAGCATCGGAATCTATAACTAGTGTCACAGGAATGGTTCAAAACATAGACAGTAAGAAGAGTCAGTCTTCTTGTACTTATGTCGGCATTGTGCCTTTTGAAATTAATTCCGATGGAATTTCTGTGTTTCATCGTCAATAAGAAGGTCCAAGGGATACAGTAAACCTGGAGTGAAGCATCGGAATCTATAACTAGTGTCACAGGAATGGTTCAAAACATAGACAGTAAGAAGAGTCAGTCTTCTTGTACTTAAGTCGGCATTGTGTCTTTTGTATTTAATTCCGATGCAATTTCTGTGTTTCATCGTCCATAAGAAGGTCCAAGGGATACAGTAAACCTGAAGTGAAGCATCGGAATTGATAACTAGTGTCACAGGAATGGTTCAAACATAGTCAGTAAGAAGAGTCAGTCTTCTTGTACTTAAGTCGGCGATGTGCCTTTTGTATTTAATTCCGATGCAATTTCTGTGTTTCATCGTCACTAAGAAGGTCAAAGGGATCCAGTAAACCTGGAGTGAAGCATCGGAATCTGTAACTAGTGTCACAGGAATGGTTCAAAACATAGTTAGTAAGAGGAGTCAGTCTTCTTGTACTTAAGTCGGCATTGTGCATTTTCTATTTAATTCCGACGCAATTTCTGTGTTTCATCGTCAATAAGAAGGTCAGAGGGATACAATAAACCTGAAGTGAAGCATCTGAATCAATAACTAGTGTCATAGGAATGGTTCAAAACAAAGTCAGTAAGAAGAGTCAGTCTGCTTGTCCTTAAGTCGGCATTGTGCCTTTTGTATTTAATTCCGATGCAATTTCTGTGTTTCATCGTCAATAAGAAGGTCCAAGGGATACAGTAAACCTGAAGTGAAGCTTTGGAATCTATAGCTAGTGTCACAGGAATGCTTCAAAACATAGTCAGTAAGAAGAGTCAGTCTTCTTGTCCTTATGTCGGCATTGTGCCTTTTGTAATTAATTCCGATGCAATTTCTGTGTTTCATCGTCAATAAGAAGGTCCAAGGGATACAGTAAACCTGGAGTGAAGCATCGGAATCTATAACTAGTGTCACAGGAATGGTTCTAAACATAGACAGTAAGAAGAGTCAGTCTTCTTGTCCTTAAGTCGGCATTGTGCCTTTTCTATTTAATTCCGATGCAATTTCTGTGTTTCATCGTCAATAAGAAGGTCCAAGGGATACAGTGAACCTGGAGTGAAGCATCGGAATCTATAACTAGTGTCACAGGAGTGGTTCAAAACATAGACAGTAAGAAGAGTCAGACTTCTTGTACTTAATTCTGCTTTGTGCATTTTGTATTTAATTCCGATGCAATTTCTGTGTTTCATCGTCAATAAGAAGGTCCAAGGGATACAGTAAACCTGAAGGGAAGCATCGGAATTTATAACTAGTGTCACAGGAATGGTTCAAAACATAGTCAGTAAGAAGAGTCAGTCTTCTTGTACTTATGTCGGCATTGTGCCTTTTGTATTTAATTCCGATGCATTTTCTGTGTTTCATCGTCAATAAGAAGGTCCAAGGGATACAGTAAACCTGGAGTGAAGCATCGGAATCTATAACTAGTGTCACAGGAATGGTTCAAACATAGACAGTAAGAAGAGTCACACTTCTTGTACTTACGTCGACATTGTGCCTTTTGTATTTAATTCCGATGCAATTTCTGTGTTTCATCGTCAATAAGAAGGACCAAGGGATACAGTAAACTTGGAGTGAAGCATCGGAATCTATAACTAGTGTCACAGGGATGGTTCAAAACATAGACAGTAAGAAGAGTCAGTCTTCTTGTACTTAAGTCGGCATTGTGCCATTTCTATTTAATTCCGATGAAATTTCTGTGTTTCATCGTCAATAAGAAGGTCAGAGGGATACAGTAAACCTGAAGTGAAGCATCGGAATCAATAACTAGTGTCACAGGAATGGTTCAAAACATAGTCAGTAAGAAGAGTTAGTCTTCTTGTACTTAGGTCGGCATTGTGCCTTTTGTATTTAATTCCGATGCAATTTCTGTGTTTCATCGTCCATAAGAAGGTCCAAGGGATACAGTAAACCTGAAGTGAAGCATCGGAATTGATAACTAGTGTCACAGGAATGGTTCAAACATAGTCAGTAAGAAGAGTCAGTCTTCTAGAACTTAAGTCGGCGATGTGCCTTTTGTATTTAATTCCGATGCAATTTCTGTGTTTCATCGTCAATAAGAAGGTCCAAGGGATATAGTAAAACTGGAGTGAAGCATCGGAATCTATAACTAGTGTCACAGGAATGGTTCAAAACATAGAGAGTGAGAAGAGTCAGACTTCTTGTACTTACGTCGACATTGTGCCTTTTCTATTTAATTCCGATGCAATTTCTGTGTTTCATCGTCAATAAGAAGGTCAGAGAGATACAATAAACATGAAGTGAAGCATCGGAATCTATAGCTAGTGTCACAGGAATGGTTCAAAACATAGTCAGTAAGAAGAGTTAGTCTTCTTGTACTTAGGTCGGCATTGTGCCTTTTGTATTTAATTCCGATGCAATTTCTGTGTTTCATCGTCCATAACAAGGTCCAAGGGATACAGTAAACCTGAAGTGAAGCATCGGAATTGATAACTAGTGTCACAGGAATGGTTCAAACATAGTCAGTAAGAAGAGTCAGTCTTCTTGAACTTAAGTCGGCTTTGTGCCTTTTGTATTTAATTCCGATGCAATTTCTGTGTTTCATCGTCAATAAGAAGGTCCAAGGGATACAGTAAACATGGAGTGAAGCATCGGAATCTATAACTAGTGTCAATGGATTGGTTCAAAACATAGTCAGTAAGAAGAGTCAGTCTTCTTGTACTTAAGTCGGCATTGTGCCTTTTGTATTTAATTCCGATGCAATTTCTGTGTTTCATCATCAATAAGAAGGTCCAAGGGATATAGAAAAAACCTGGAGTGAAGCATCGGAATCTATAACTAGTGTCACAGGAATTGTTCAAAACATAGACAGTAAGAAGAGTCAGTCTTCTTGTACTTACGTCGACATTGTGCCTTTTCTATTTAATTCCGATGCAATTTCTGTGTTTCATCGTCAACAAGAAGGTCAGAGGGAAACAATAAACCTGAAGTGAAGCATCGGAATCTATAACTAATGTCACAGGAATGGTTCAAAACAAAGTCAGTAAGAAGAGTCAGTCTTCTTGTCCTTAAGTCGGCATTGTGCCTTTTGTATTTCATTCCGATGAAATTTCTGTGTTTCATCGTCAATAAGAAGGTCCAAGGGATACGGTAAACCTGAAGTGAAGCTTCGGAATCTATAGCTAGTGTCACAGGAATGCCTCAAAACATAGTCAGTAAGAAGAGTCAGTCTTCTTGTCCTTATGTCGGCATTGTGACTTTTGAAATTAATTCCGATGCAATTTCTGTGTTTCATCGTAAAGAAGAAGGTTTAAGGGATACAGTAAACCTGGAGTGAAGCATCGGAATCTATAACTAGTGTCACAGGAATTGTTCAAAACATAGCCAGTAAGAATAGTCAGTCTTCTTGTACTTAAGTCGACATTATGCCTTTTCATTTAATTCCGAAGCAATTTCTGTGTTTCATCGTCAATAAGAAGGTCAGAGGGATACAATGAACCTGAATTGAAGCATCGGAATCTACAACTAGTGTCACAGAAATGGTTCAAAGCAAAGTCAGTAAGAAGAGTCAGTCTTCTTGTCCTTAAGTCGGCTTTGTGGCTTTTGTATTTAATTCCGATGCAATTTCTGTGTTTCATCGTCAATAAGAAGGTCCAAGGGATACAGTAAACATGGAGTGAAGCATCGGAATCTATAACTAGTGTCAATGGAATGGTTCAAAACATAGTCAGTAAGAAGAGTCAGTCTTCTTGTACTTAAGTCGGCATTGTGTCTTTTGTATTTAATTCCGATGCAATTTCTGTGTTTCATCATCAATTAGAAGGTCCAAGGGATATAGTAAACCTGGAGTGAAGCATCGGAATCTATAACTAGTGTCACAGGAATGGTTCAAAACATAGACAGTAAGAAGAGTCAGTCTTCTTGTACTTAATTCTGCTTTGTGCATTTTGTAATTAATTCCGATGCAATTTCTGTGTTTCATCGTCAATAAGAAGGTCCAAGGGATACAGTAAACCTGGAGTGAAGCATCGGAATCTATAACTAGTGTCACAGGAATGGTTCTAAACATAGACAGTAAGAAGAGTCAGTCTTCTTGTCCTTAAGTCGGCATTGTGCCTTTTCTATTTAATTCCGATGCAATTTCTGTGTTTCATCGTCAATAAGAAGGTCCAAGGGATACAGTGAACCTGGAGTGAAGCATCGGAATCTATAACTAGTGTCACAGGAGTGGTTCAAAACATAGACAGTAAGAAGAGTCAGACTTCTTGTACTTAATTCTGCTTTGTGCATTTTGTATTTAATTCCGATGCAATTTCTGTGTTTCATCGTCAATAAGAAGGTCCAAGGGATACAGTAAACCTGAAGGGAAGCATCGGAATTTATAACTAGTGTCACAGGAATGGTTCAAAACATAGTCAGTAAGAAGAGTCAGTCTTCTTGTACTTATGTCGGCATTGTGCCTTTTGTATTTAATTCCGATGCATTTTCTGTGTTTCATCGTCAATAAGAAGGTCCAAGGGATACAGTAAACCTGGAGTGAAGCATCGGAATCTATAACTAGTGTCACAGGAATGGTTCAAACATAGACAGTAAGAAGAGTCACACTTCTTGTACTTACGTCGACATTGTGCCTTTTGTATTTAATTCCGATGCAATTTCTGTGTTTCATCGTCAATAAGAAGGACCAAGGGATACAGTAAACTTGGAGTGAAGCATCGGAATCTATAACTAGTGTCACAGGGATGGTTCAAAACATAGACAGTAAGAAGAGTCAGTCTTCTTGTACTTAAGTCGGCATTGTGCCATTTCTATTTAATTCCGATGAAATTTCTGTGTTTCATCGTCAATAAGAAGGTCAGAGGGATACAGTAAACCTGAAGTGAAGCATCGGAATCAATAACTAGTGTCACAGGAATGGTTCAAAACATAGTCAGTAAGAAGAGTTAGTCTTCTTGTACTTAGGTCGGCATTGTGCCTTTTGTATTTAATTCCGATGCAATTTCTGTGTTTCATCGTCCATAAGAAGGTCCAAGGGATACAGTAAACCTGAAGTGAAGCATCGGAATTGATAACTAGTGTCACAGGAATGGTTCAAACATAGTCAGTAAGAAGAGTCAGTCTTCTAGAACTTAAGTCGGCGATGTGCCTTTTGTATTTAATTCCGATGCAATTTCTGTGTTTCATCGTCAATAAGAAGGTCCAAGGGATATAGTAAAACTGGAGTGAAGCATCGGAATCTATAACTAGTGTCACAGGAATGGTTCAAAACATAGAGAGTGAGAAGAGTCAGACTTCTTGTACTTACGTCGACATTGTGCCTTTTCTATTTAATTCCGATGCAATTTCTGTGTTTCATCGTCAATAAGAAGGTCAGAGAGATACAATAAACATGAAGTGAAGCATCGGAATCTATAGCTAGTGTCACAGGAATGGTTCAAAACATAGTCAGTAAGAAGAGTTAGTCTTCTTGTACTTAGGTCGGCATTGTGCCTTTTGTATTTAATTCCGATGCAATTTCTGTGTTTCATCGTCCATAACAAGGTCCAAGGGATACAGTAAACCTGAAGTGAAGCATCGGAATTGATAACTAGTGTCACAGGAATGGTTCAAACATAGTCAGTAAGAAGAGTCAGTCTTCTTGAACTTAAGTCGGCTTTGTGCCTTTTGTATTTAATTCCGATGCAATTTCTGTGTTTCATCGTCAATAAGAAGGTCCAAGGGATACAGTAAACATGGAGTGAAGCATCGGAATCTATAACTAGTGTCAATGGATTGGTTCAAAACATAGTCAGTAAGAAGAGTCAGTCTTCTTGTACTTAAGTCGGCATTGTGCCTTTTGTATTTAATTCCGATGCAATTTCTGTGTTTCATCATCAATAAGAAGGTCCAAGGGATATAGAAAAAACCTGGAGTGAAGCATCGGAATCTATAACTAGTGTCACAGGAATTGTTCAAAACATAGACAGTAAGAAGAGTCAGTCTTCTTGTACTTACGTCGACATTGTGCCTTTTCTATTTAATTCCGATGCAATTTCTGTGTTTCATCGTCAACAAGAAGGTCAGAGGGAAACAATAAACCTGAAGTGAAGCATCGGAATCTATAACTAATGTCACAGGAATGGTTCAAAACAAAGTCAGTAAGAAGAGTCAGTCTTCTTGTCCTTAAGTCGGCATTGTGCCTTTTGTATTTCATTCCGATGAAATTTCTGTGTTTCATCGTCAATAAGAAGGTCCAAGGGATACGGTAAACCTGAAGTGAAGCTTCGGAATCTATAGCTAGTGTCACAGGAATGCCTCAAAACATAGTCAGTAAGAAGAGTCAGTCTTCTTGTCCTTATGTCGGCATTGTGACTTTTGAAATTAATTCCGATGCAATTTCTGTGTTTCATCGTCAATAAGAAGGTCCAAGGGATACAGTAAACCTGGAGTGAAGCATCGGAATCTATAACTAGTGTCACAGGAATGGTTCAAAACATAGAGAGTAAGAAGAGTCAGTCTTCTTGACCTTAATTCTGCTTTGTGCCTTTTGTATTTAATTCCGATGCAATTTATGTGAATCATCGTCAATAAGAAGGTCCAAGGTATACTGTAAGCCTGAACTGAAGCATCGGATCTATAACTAGTGTCACAGGAATGGTTCAAAACATAGTCAGTAAGAAGAGTCAGGTTTTTGAACTTAAGTCGGCATTGTGCCTTTTCTATTTAATTCCGATGCAATTTCTGTGTTCCATCGTCAATAAGAAGGTCCAAGGGATACAGTAAACCTGGAGTGAAGCATCGGAATCTAAAACTAGTGTCAATGGAATGGTTCAAGACATAGTCAGTAAGAGGAGTCAGTCATCTTGTACTTACGTCGACATTGTGCCTTTTCTATTTAATTCCGATGCAATTTCTGTGTTTCATCGTCCATAAGAATGTCCAAGGGATACAGTAAACCTGAAGTGAAGCATCGGAATTGATAACTAGTGTCACAGGAATGGTTCAAACATAGTCAGTAAGTAGAGTCAGTCTTCTTGAACTTAAGTCGGCGATTTGCCTTTTGTATTTAATTCCGATGCAATTTCTGTGTTTCATCGTCAATAAGAAGGACCAAGGGATACAGTAAATTTGGAGTGAAGCATCGGAATCTATAACTAGTGTCACAGGGATGGTTCAAAACATAGACAGTAAGAAGAGTCAGTCTTCTTGTACTTAAGTCGGCATTGTGCCTTTTCTATTTAATTCCGATGCAATTTCTGTGTTTCATCGTCAATAAGAAGGTCAGAGGGATACAATAAACCTGAAGTGAAGCATCGGAATCTATAACTAGTGTCACAGGAGTGGTTCAAAGCAAAGTCAATAAGAAGAGTCAGTCTTCTTGTCCTTAAGTCGGCATTGTGCCTTTTGTATTTAATTCCGATGCAATTCCTGTGTATCATCGTCAATAAGAAGGTCCAAGGGATATTGTAAACCTGGAGTGAAGCATCGGAATCTATAACTAGTGTCAATGGAATGGTTCAAAACATAGTCAGCAAGGAGAGTCAGTCTTCTTGTACTTATGTCGGCATTGTGCCTTTTCTATTTAATTCCGATGCTATTTCTGTGTTTCATCGTCATTAAGAAGGTCCAAGGGATATAGTAAACCTGGAGTGAAGCATCGGAATCTATAACTAGTGTCACAGGAATGGTTCAAAACATAGAAAGTAAGAAGAGTCAGTCTTCTTGTACTTACGTCGACATTGTGCCTTTTCTATTTAATTCCGATGCAATTTTTGTGTTTCATCGTCAATAAGAAGGTCAGAGGGATACAATAAACCTGAAGGGAAGCATCAGAATCAATAACTAGTGTCACAGGAATGGTTCAAAACAAAGTCAGTAAGAAGAGTCAGTCTGCTTGCCCCTAAGTCGGCATTGTGCCTTTTGTATTTAATTCCGATGCAATTTCTGTGTTTCATCGTCAATAAGAAGGTCCAAAGGATACAGTAAACCTGGAGTGAAGCATCGGAATCTATAACTAGTGTCACAGGAATGGTTCAAAACATAGTCAGTAAGAAGCGTCAGGTTTTTGTCCTTAAGTCGGCTTTGTGCCTTTTCTATTTAATTCCGATGCAATTTCTGTGTTTCATCGTCAATAAGAAGGTCCAGAGGATACAGTAACCCTGGAGTGAAGCATCGGAATCTATAACTAGTGTCACAGGAATGGTTCAAAACATAGTCAGTAAGATGAGTCAGTCTTCGTGTACTTAAGTCGGGATTGTGCCTTTTCTTTTTACTTCCGATGCAATTTCTGTGTTTCATCGTAAAGAAGAAGGTTTAAGGGATACAGTAAACCTGGAGTGAAGCATCGGAATCTATAACTAGTGTCACAGGAATTGTTCAGAACATAGCCAGTAAGAAGAGTCAGTCTTCTTGTACTTAAGTCGACATTGTGCCTTTTCATTTAATTCCGAAGCAATTTCTGCGTTTGATCGTCAATAAGAAGGTCAGAGGGATACAATGAACCTGAATTTAAGCATCGGAATCTATAACTAGTGTCACAGAAATGGTTCAAAGCAAAGTCAGTAAGAAGAGTCAGTCTTCTTGCCCTTAAGTCGGCTTTGTGGCTTTTGTATTTAATTCCGATGCAATTTCTGTGTTTCATCGTCAATAAGAAGGTCCAAGGGATACAGTAAACTTGGAGTGAAGCATCGGAATCTATAACTAGTGTCAATGGAATGGTTCAAAACATAGTCAGTAAGAAGAGTCAGTCTTCTTGTACTTAAGTCGGCATTGTGTCTTTTGTATTTCATTCCGATGCAATTTCTGTGTTTCATCATCAATTAGAAGGTCCAAGGGATATAGTAAACCTGGAGTGAAGCATCGGAATCTATAACTAGTGTCACAGGAATGGTTCAAAACATAGACAGTAAGAAGAGTCAGTCTTCTTGTACTTACGTCGACATTGTGCCTTTTCTATTTGATTCCGATGCAATTTCTGTGTTTCATCGTCAATAAGAAGGTCAGAGGGATACAATAAACCTGATGTGAAGCATCGGAATCTATAACTAATGTCACAGGAATGGTTCAAAACAAAGTCAGTAAGAAGAGTCAGTCTTCTTCTCCTTAAGTCGGCATTGTGCCTTTTGTAATTAATTCCGATGCAATTTCTGTGTTTCATCGTCAATAAGAAGGTCCAAGGGATACAGTAAACCTGAAGTGAAGCTTCGGAATCTATAACTAGTGTCACAGGAATGGTTCAAAACATAGTCAGTAAGAAGAGTCAGTCTTCTTGTCCTTATGTCGGCATTGTGCCTTTTGAAATTAATTCCGATGGAATTTCTGTGTTTCATCGTCAATAAGAAGGTCCAAGGGATACAGTAAACCTGGAGTGAAGCATCGGAATCTATAACTAGTGTCACAGGAATGGTTCAAAACATAGACAGTAAGAAGAGTCAGTCTTCTTGTACTTAAGTCGGCATTGTGTCTTTTGTATTTAATTCCGATGCAATTTCTGTGTTTCATCGTCCATAAGAAGGTCCAAGGGATACAGTAAACCTGAAGTGAAGCATCGGAATTGATAACTAATGTCACAGGAATGGTTCAAACATAGTCAGTAAGAAGAGTCAGTCTTCTTGTACTTAAGTCGGCGATGTGCCTTTTGTATTTAATTCCGATGCAATTTCTGTGTTTCATCGTCAATAAGAAGGACCAAGGGATACAGTAAACTTGGAGTGAAGCATCGGAATCTATAACTAGTGTCACCGGGATGGTTCAAACATAGGCAGTAAGAAGAGTAAGGCTTCTTGTACTTAAGTCGGCATTGTGCCTTTTCTATTTAATTCCGATGCAATTTCTGTGTTTCATCGTCAATAAGAAGGTCAGAGGGATACAGTAAACCTGAAGTGAAGCATCGGAATCAATAACTAGTGTCACAGGAATGGTTCAAAACATAGTCAGAAAGAAGAGTTAGTCTTCTTGAACTTAAGTCGGCATTGTGCCTTTTGTATTTAATTCCGATGCAATTTCTGTGTTTCATCGTCACTAAGAAGGTCAAAGGGATCCAGTAAACCTGGAGTGAAGCATCGGAATCTGTAACTAGTGTCACAGGAATGGTTCAAAACATAGTCAGTAAGAGGAGTCAGTCTTCTTGTACTTAAGTCGGCATTGTGCATTTTCTATTTAATTCCGACGCAATTTCTGTGTTTCATCGTCAATAAGAAGGTCAAAGGGATACAATAAACCTGAAGTGAAGCATCGGAATCTATAACTAGTGTCACAGGAATGGTTCAAAGCAAAGTCAATAAGAAGAGTCAGTCTTCTTGTCCTTAAGTCGGCATTGTGCCTTTTGTGTTTAATTCCGATGCAATTCCTGTATTTCATCGTCAATAAGAAGGTCCAAGGGATATAGTAAACCTGGAGTGAAGCATCGGAATCTATAACTAGTGTCAAAGGAATGGGTCAAAACATAGACAGTAAGAAGAGTCAGTCTTCTTGTACTTACGTCGACATTGTGCCTTTTCTATTTAATTCCGATGCAATTTTTGTGTTTCATCGTCAATAAGAAGGTCAGAGGGATACAATAAACCTGAAGTGAAGCATCTGAATCAATAACTAGTGTCACAGGAATGGTTCAAAACAAAGTCAGTAAGAAGAGTCAGTCTGCTTGTCCTTAAGTCGGCATTGTGCCTTTTGCATTTAATTCCGATGCAATTTCTGTGTTTCATCGTCAATAAGAAGGTCCAAGGGATACAGTAAACCTGAAGTGAAGCTTTGGAATCTATAGCTAGTGTCACAGGAATGCTTCAAAACATAGTCAGTAAGAAGAGTCAGTCTTCTTGTCCTTATGTCGGCATTGTGCATTTTGTAATTAATTCCGATGCAATTTCTGTGTTTCATCGTCAATAAGAAGGTCCAAGGGATACAGTAAACCTGGAGTGAAGCATCGGAATCTATAACTAGTGTCACAGGAATGGTTCTAAACATAGACAGTAAGAAGAGTCAGTCTTCTTGTCCTTAAGTCGGCATTGTGACTTTTCTATTTAATTCCGATGCAATTTCTGTGTTTCATCGTCAATAAGAAGGTCCAAGGGATACAGTGAACCTGGAGTGAAGCATCGGAATCTATAACTAGTGTCACAGGAGTGGTTCAAAACATAGACAGTAAGAAGAGTCAGACTTCTTGTACTTAATTCTGCTTTGTGCATTTTGTATTTAATTCCGATGCAATTTCTGTGTTTCATCGTCAATAAGAAGGTCCAAGGGATACAGTAAACCTGAAGTGAAGCATCGGAATTTATAACTAGTGTCACAGGAATGGTTCAAAACATAGTCAGTAAGAAGAGTCAGTCTTCTTGTACTTATGTCGGCATTGTGCCTTTTGTATTTAATTCCGATGCATTTTCTGTGTTTCATCGTCAATAAGAAGGTCCAAGGGATACAGTAAACCTGGAGTGAAGCATCGGAATCTATAACTAGTGTCACAGGAATGGTTCAAACATAGACAGTAAGAAGAGTCACACTTCTTGTACTTACGTCGACATTGTGCCTTTTGTATTTAATTCCGATGCAATTTCTGTGTTCCATCGTCAATAAGAAGGACCAAGGGATACAGTAAACTTGGAGTGAAGCATCGGAATCTATAACTAGTGTCACAGGGATGGTTCAAAACATAGACAGTAAGAAGAGTCAGTCTTCTTGTACTTAAGTCGGCATTGTGCCTTTTCTATTTAATTCCGATGAAATTTCTGTGTTTCATCGTCAATAAGAAGGTCAGAGGGATACAGTAAACCTGAAGTGAAGCATCGGAATCAATAACTAGTGTCACAGGAATGGTTCAAAACATAGTCAGTAAGAAGAGTTAGTCTTCTTGTACTTAGGTCGGCATTGTGCCTTTTGTATTTAATTCCGATGCAATTTCTGTGTTTCATCGTCCATAAGAAGGTCCAAGGGATACAGTAAACCTGAAGTGAAGCATCGGAATTGATAACTAGTGTCACAGGAATGGTTCAAACATAGTCAGTAAGAAGAGTCAGTCTTCTAGAACTTAAGTCGGCGATGTGCCTTTTGTATTTAATTCCGATGCAATTTCTGTGTTTCATCGTCAATAAGAAGGTCCAAGGGATATAGTAAAACTGGACTGAAGCATCGGAATCTATAACTAGTGTCACAGGAATGGTTCAAAACATAGAGAGTGAGAAGAGTCAGACTTCTTGTACTTACGTCGACATTGTGCCTTTTCTATTTAATTCCGATGCAATTTCTGTGTTTCATCGTCAATAAGAAGGTCAGAGAGATACAATAAACATGAAGTGAAGCATCGGAATCTATAGCTAGTGTCACAGGAATGGTTCAAAACATAGTCAGTAAGAAGAGTTAGTCTTCTTGTACTTAGGTCGGCATTGTGCCTTTTGTATTTCATTCCGATGCAATTTCTGTGTTTCATCGTCCATAACAAGGTCCAAGGGATACAGTAAACCTGAAGTGAAGCATCGGAATTGATAACTAGTGTCACAGCAATGGTTCAAACATAGTCAGCAAGAAGAGTCAGTCTTCTTGAACTTAAGTCGGCGATGTGCCTTTTGTATTTAATTCCGATGCAATTTCTGTGTTTCATCGTCAATAAGAAGGACCAAGGGATACAGTAAACTTGGAGTGAAGCATCGGAATCTATAACTAGTGTCACAGGGATGGTTCAAAACATAGACAGTAAGAAGAGTCAGTCATCTTGTACTTAAGTCGGCATTGTGCCTTTTCTATTTAATTCCGATGCAATTTCTGTGTTTCATCGTCAATAAGAAGGTCAGAGGGATACAGTAAACCTGTAGTGAAGCATCGGAATCAATAACTAGTGTCACAGGAATGGTTCAAAACATAGTCAGAAAGAAGAGTTAGTCTTCTTGTACTTAAATCGGCATTGTGCCTTTTGTATTTAATTCCGATGCAATTTCTGTGTTTCATCGTCACTAAGAAGGTCCAAGGGATGCAGTAGACCTGGAGTGAAGCATCGCAATCTATAACTAGTGTCACAGGAATGGTTCTAAGCATAGTCAGTAAGAGGAGTCAGTCTTCTTGTACTTAAGTCGGCATTGTGCATTTTCTATTTAATTCCGACGCAATTTCTGTGTTTCATCGTCAATAAGAAGGTCAGAGGGATACAATAAACCTGAAGTGAAGCATCGGAATCTATAACTAGTGTCACAGGAATGGTTCAAAGCAAAGTCAATAAGAAGAGTCAGTCTTCTTGTCCTTAAGTCGGCATTGTGCCTTTTGTATTTAATTCCGATGCAATTCCTGTGTTTCATCGTCAATAAGAAGGTCCAAGGGATATAGTAAACCTGGAGTGAAGCATCGGAATCTATAACTAGTGTCAAAGGAATGGTTCAAAACATAGACAGTAAGAAGAGTCAGTCTTCTTGTACTTACGTCGACATTGTGCCTTTTCTATTTAATTCCGATGCAATTTTTGTGTTTCATCGTCAATAAGAAGGTCAGAGGGATGCAATAAACCTGAAGTGAAGCATCTGAATCAATAACTAGTGTCACAGGAATGGTTCAATACAAAGTCAGTAAGAAGAGTCAGTCTGCTTGTCCTTAAGTCGGCATTGTGCTTTTTGTATTTAATTCCGATGCAATTTCTGTGTTTCATCGTCAATAAGAAGGTCCAAGGGATACAGTAAACCTGAAGTGAAGCTTTGGAATCTATAGCTAGTGTCACAGGAATGCTTCAAAGCATACTCAGTAAGAAGAGTCAGTCTTCTTGTCCTTATGTCGGCATTGTGCATTTTGTAATTAATTCCGATGCAATTTCTGTGTTTCATCGTCAATAAGAAGGTCCAAGGGATACAGTAAACCTGGAGTGAAGCATCGGAATCTATAACTAGTGTCACAGGAATGGTTCTAAACATAGACAGTAAGAAGAGTCAGTCTTCTTGTCCTTAAGTCGGCATTGTGCCTTTTCTATTTAATTCCGATGCAATTTCTGTGTTTCATCGTCAATAAGAAAGTCCAAGGGATACAGTGAACCTGGAGTGAAGCATCGGAATCTATAACTAGTGTCACAGGAGTGGATCAAAACATAGACAGTAAGAAGAGTCAGTCTTCTTGTACTTATGTCGGCATTGTGCCCTTTGTATTTCATTCCGATGCATTTTCTGTGTTTCATCGTCAATAAGAAGGTCCAAGGGTTACAGTAAACCTGGAGTGAAGCATCGGAATCTATAACTAGTGTCACAGGAATGGTTCAAAACATAGACAGTAAGAAGAGTCAGTCTTCTTGTACTTAAGTCGGCATTGTGCCTTTTCTATTTAATTCCGATGAAATTTCTGTGTTTCATCGTCAATAAGAAGGTCAGAGGGATACAGTAAACCTGAAGTGAAGCATCGGAATCAATAACTAGTGTCACAGGAATGGTTCAAAACATAGTCAGTAAGAAGAGTTAGTCTTCTTGTACTTAGGTCGGCATTGTGCCTTTTGTATTTAATTCCGATGCAATTTCTGTGTTTCATCGTCCATAAGAAGGTCCAAGGGATACAGTAAACCTGAAGTGAAGCATCGGAATTGATAACTAGTGTCACAGGAATGGTTCAAACATAGTCAGTAAGAAGAGTCAGTCTTCTTGAACTTAAGTCGGCGATGTGCCTTTTGTATTTAATTCCGATGCAATTTCTGTGTTTCATCGTCAATAAGAAGGTCCAAGGGATATAGTAAAACTGGAGTGAAGCATCGGAATCTATAACTAGTGTCACAGGAATGGTTCAAACATAGAGAGTGAGAAGAGTCAGACTTCTTGTACTTACGTCGACATTGTGCCTTTTCTATTTAATTCCGATGCAATTTCTGTGTTTCATCGTCAATAAGAAGGTCAGAGAGATACAATAAACATGAAGTGAAGCATCGGAATCTATAGCTAGTGTCACAGGAATGGTTCAAAACATAGTCAGTAAGAAGAGTTAGTCTTCATGTACTTAGGTCGGCATTGTGCCTTTTGTATTTAATTCCGATGCAATTTCTGTGTTTCATCGTCCATAAGAAGGTCCAAGGGATACAGTAAACCTGAAGTGAAGCATCGGAATTGATAACTAGTGTCACAGGAATGGTTCAAACATAGTCAGTAAGAAGAGTCAGTCTTCTTGAACTTAAGTCGGCGATGTGCCTTTTGTATTTAATTCCGATGCAATTTCTGTGTTTCATCGTCAATAAGAAGGACCAAGGGATACAGTAAACTTGGAGTGAAGCATCGGAATCTATAACTAGTGTCACAGGGATGGTTCAAAACATAGACAGTAAGAAGAGTCAGTCTTCCTGTACTTATGTCGGCATTGTGCCTTTTCTATTTAATTCCGATGCAATTTCTGTGTTTCATCGTCAATAAGAAGGTCAGAGGGATACAGTAAACCTGAAGTGAAGCATCGGAATCAATAACTAGTGTCACAGGAATGGTTCAAAACATAGTCAGAAAGAAGAGTTAGTCTTCTTGTACTTAAGTCGGCATTGTGCCTTTTGTATTTAATTCCGATGCAATTTCTGTGTTTCATCGTCACTAAGAAGGTCCAAGGGATGCAGTAAACCTGGAGTGAAGCATCGGAATCTATAACTAGTGTCACAGGAATGGTTCAAAGCATAGTCAGTAAGATTAGTCAGTCTTCTTGTACTTAAGTCGGCATTGTGCATTTTCTATTTAATTCCGACGCAATTTCTGTGTTTCATCGTCAATAAGAAGGTCAGAGGGATACAATAAACCTGAAGTGAAGCATCGGAATCTATAACTAGTGTCACAGGAATGGTTCAAAGCAAAGTCAATAAGAAGAGTCAGTCTTCTTGTCCTTAAGTCGGCATTGTGCCTTTTGTATTTAATTCCGATGCAATTCCTGTGTTTAATCGTCAATAAGAAGGTCCAAGGGATATAGTAAACCTGGAGTGAAGCATCGGAATCTATAACTAGTGTCAATGGAATGGTTCAAAACATAGTCAGCAAGGAGAGTCAGTCTTCCTGTACTTATGTCGGCATTGTGCCTTTTCTATTTAATTCCGATGCAATTTCTGTGTTTCATCGTCAATAAGAAGGTCCAAGGGATATAGTAAACCTGGAATGAAGCATCGGAATCTATAACTAGTGTCACAGGAATGGTTCAAAACATAGACAGTAAGAAGAGTCAGTCTTCTTGTACTTACGTCGACATTGTGCCTTTTCTATTTAATTCCGATGAAATTTTTGTGTTTCATCGTCAATAAGAAGGTCAGAGGGATACAGTAAACCTGAAGTGAAGCATCGGAATCAATAACTAGTGTCACAGGAATGGTTCAAACATAGTAAGAAAGAAGAGTTAGTCTTCTTGTACTTAAGTCGGCATTGTGCCTTTTGTATTTAATTCCGATGCAATTTCTGTGTTTCATCGTCACTAAGAAGGTCCAAGGGATGCAGTAAACCTGGAGTGAAGCATCGGAATCTATAACTAGTGTCACAGGAATGGTTCAAATCATAGTCAGTAAGAGGAGTCAGTCTTCTTGTCCTTAAGTCGGCATTGTGCCTTTTCTATTTAATTCCGAAGCAATTTCTGTTTTTCATCGTCAATACGAAGGTCCAAGGGATACAGTGAACCTGGAGTGAAGCATCGGAATCTATAACTAGTGTCACAGGAGTGGTTCAAAACATAGACAGTAAGAAGAGTCAGACTTCTTGTACTTAATTCTGCTTTGTGCATTTTGTATTTAATTCCGATGCAATTTCTGTGTTTCATCGTCAATAAGAAGGTCCAAGGGATACAGTAAACCTGAAGTGAAGCATCGGAATTTATAACTAGTGTCACAGGAATGGTTCAAAACATAGTCAGTAAGAAGAGTCAGTCTACTTGTACTTATGTCCGCATTGTGCCTTTTGTATTTAATTCCGATGCATTTTCTGTGTTTCATCGTCAATAAGAAGGTCCAAGGGATACAGTAAACCTGAAGTGAAGCATCGGATCTATAACTAGTGTCACAGGAATGGTTCAAACATAGACAGTAAGAAGAGTCACACTTCTTGTACTTACGTCGACATTGTGCCTTTTGTATTTAAATCCGATGCAATTTCTGTGTTTCATCGTCAATAAGAAGGACCAAGGGATACAGTAAACTTGGAGTGAAGCATCGGAATCTATAACTAGTGTCACACGGATGGTTCAAAACATAGACAGTAAGAAGAGTCAGTCTTCTTGTACTTAAGTCGGCATTGTGCCTTTTCTATTTAATTCCGATGAAATTTCTGTGTTTCATCGTCAATAAGAAGGTCAGAGGGATACAGTAAACCTGAAGTGAAGCATCGGAATCAATAACTAGTGTCACAGGAATGGTTCAAAACATAGTCAGTAAGAAGAGTTAGTCTTCTTGTACTTAGGTCGGCATTGTGCCTTTTGTATTTAATTCCGATGCAATTTCTGTGTTTCATCGTCCATAAGAAGGTCCAAGGGATACAGTAAACCTGAAGTGAAGCATCGGAATTGAATACTAGTGTCACAGGAATGGTTCAAACATAGTCAGTAAGAAGAGTCAGTCTTCTAGAACTTAAGTCGGCGATGTGCCTTTTGTATTTAATTCCGATGCAATTTCTGTGTTTCATCGTCAATAAGAAGGTCCAAGGGATATAGTAAAACTGGAGTGAAGCATCGGAATCTATAACTAGTGTCACAGGAATGGTTCAAAACATAGAGAGTGAGAAGAGTCAGACTTCTTGTACTTACGTCGACATTGTGCCTTTTCTATTTAATTCCGATGCAATTTCTGTGTTTCATCGTCAATAAGAAGGTCAGAGAGATACAATAAACATGAAGTGAAGCATCGGAATCTATAGCTAGTGTCACAGGAATGGTTCAAAACATAGTCAGTAAGAAGAGTTAGTCTTCTTGTACTTAGGTCGGCATTGTTTTTTTTGTATTTAATTCCGATGCAATTTCTGTGTTTCATCGTCCATAACAAGGTCCAAGGGATACAGTAAACCTGAAGTGAAGCATCGGAATTGATAACTAGTGTCACAGGAATGGTTCAAACATAGTCAGTAAGAAGAGTCAGTCTTCTTGAACTTAAGTCGGCGATGTGCCTTTTGTATTTAATTCCGATGCGATTTCTGTGTTTCATCGTCAATAAGAAGGACCAAGGGATACAGTAAACTTGGAGTGAAGCATCGGAATCTATAACTAGCGTCACAGGGATGGTTCAAAACATAGACAGTAAGAAGAGTCAGTCTTCTTGTACTTAAGTCGGCATTGTGCCTTTTCTATTTAATTCCGATGCAATTTCTGTGTTTCATCGTCAATAAGAAGGTCAGAGGGATACAGTAAACCTGAAGTGAAGCATCGGAATCAATAACTAGTGTCACAGGAATGGTTCAAAACATAGTCAGAAAGAAGAGTTAGTCTTCTTGTACTTACATCGGCATTGTGCCTTTTGTATTTAATTCCGATGCAATTTCTGTGTTTCATCGTCACTAAGAAGGTCCAAGGGATGCAGTAGACCTGGAGTGAAGCATCGGAATCTATAACTAGTGTCACAGGAATGGTTCAAAGCATAGTCAGTAAGAGGAGTCAGTCTTCTTGTACTTAAGTCGGCATTGTGCATTTTCTATTTAATTCCGACGCAATTTCTGTGTTTCATCGTCAATAAGTAGGTCAGAGGGATACAATAAACCTGAAGTGAAGCATCGGAATCTATAACTAGTGTCACAGGAATGGTTCAAAGCAAAGTCAATAAGAAGAGTCAGTCTTCTTGTCCTTAAGTCGGCATTGTGCCTTTTGTATTTAATTCCGATGCAATTCCTGTGTTTCATCGTCAATAAGAAGGTCCAAGGGATATAGTAAACCTGGAGTGAAGCATCGGAATCTATAACTAGTGTCAAAGGAATGGTTCAAAACATAGACAGTAAGAAGAGTCAGTCTTCTTGTACTTACGTCGACATTGTGCCTTTTCTATTTAATTCCGATGCAATTTTTGTGTTTCATCGTCAATAAGAAGGTCAGAGGGATACAATAAACCTGAAGTGAAGCATCTGAATCAATAACTAGTGTCACAGGAATGGTTCAAAACAAAGTCAGTAAGAAGAGTCAGTCTGCTTGTCCTTAAGTCGGCATTGTGCTTTTTGTATTTAATTCCGATGCAATTTCTGTGTTTCATCGTCAATAAGAAGGTCCAAGGGATACAGTAAACCTGAAGTGAAGCTTTGGAATCTATAGCTAGTGTCACAGGAATGCTTCAAAGCATACTCAGTAAGAAGAGTCAGTCTTCTTGTCCTTATGTCGGCATTGTGCATTTTGTAATTAATTCCGATGCAATTTCTGTGTTTCATCGTCAATAAAAAGGTCCAAGGGATACAGTAAACCTGGAGTGAAGCATCGAAATCTATAACTAGTGTCACAGGAATGGTTCTAAACATAGACAGTAAGAAGAGTCAGTCTTCTTGTCCTTAAGTCGGCATTGTGCCTTTTCTATTTAATTCCGATGCAATTTCTGTGTTTCATCGTCAATAAGAAAGTCCAAGGGATACAGTGAACCTGGAGTGAAGCATCGGAATCTATAACTAGTGTCACAGGAGTGGTTCAAAACATAGACAGTAAGAAGAGTCAGACTTCTTGTACTTAATTCTGCTTTGTGCATTTTGTATTTAATTCCGATGCAATTTCTGTGTTTCATCGTCAATAAGAAGGTCCAAGGGATACAGTAAACCAGAAGTGAAGCATCGGAATTTATAACTAGTGTCACAGGAATGGTTCAAAACATAGTCAGTAAGAAGAGTCAGTCTTCTTGTACTTATGTCGGCATTGTGCCTTTTGTATTTCATTCCGATGCATTTTTTGTGTTTCATCGTCAATAAGAAGGTCCAAGGGATACAGTAAACCTGGAGTGAAGCATCGGAATCTATAACTAGTGTCACAGGAATGGTTCAAAACATAGACAGTAAGAAGAGTCACACTTCTTGTACTTACGTCGACATTGTGCCTTTTGTATTTAATTCCGATGCAATTTCTGTGTTTCATCGTCAATAAGAAGGACCAAGGGATACAGTAAATTTGGAGTGAAGCATCGGAATCTATAACTAGTGTCACAGGGATGGTTCAAAACATAGACAGTAAGAAGAGTCAGTCTTCTTGTACTTAAGTCGGCATTGTGCCTTTTCTATTTAATTCCGATGAAATTTCTGTGTTTCATCGTCAATAAGAAGGTCAGAGGGATACAGTAAACCTGAAGTGAAGCATCGGAATCAATAACTAGTGTCACAGGAATGGTTCAAAACATAGTCAGTAAGAAGAGTTAGTCTTCTTGTACTTAGGTCGGCATTGTGCCTTTTGTATTTAATTCCGATGCAATTTCTGTGTTTCATCGTCCATAAGAAGGTCCAAGGGATACAGTAAACCTGAAGTGAAGCATCGGAATTGATAACTAGTGTCACAGGAATGGTTCAAACATAGTCAGTAAGAAGAGTCAGTCTTCTTGAACTTAAGTCGGCGATGTGCCTTTTGTATTTAATTCCGATGCAATTTCTGTGTTTCATCGTCAATAAGAAGGTCCAAGGGATATAGTAAAACTGGAGTGAAGCATCGGAATCTATAACTAGTGTCACAGGAATGGTTCAAACATAGAGAGTGAGAAGAGTCAGACTTCTTGTACTTACGTCGACATTGTGCCTTTTCTATTTAATTCCGATGCAATTTCTGTGTTTCATCGTCAATAAGAAGGTCAGAGAGATACAATAAACATGAAGTGAAGCATCGGAATCTATAGCTAGTGTCACAGGAATGGTTCAAAACATAGTCAGTAAGAAGAGTTAGTCTTCATGTACTTAGGTCGGCATTGTGCCTTTTGTATTTAATTCCGATGCAATTTCTGTGTTTCATCGTCCATAAGAAGGTCCAAGGGATACAGTAAACCTGAAGTGAAGCATCGGAATTAATAACTAGTGTCACAGGAATGGTTCAAACATAGTCAGTAAGAAGAGTCAGTCTTCTTGAACTTAAGTCGGCGATGTGCCTTTTGTATTTAATTCCGATGCAATTTCTGTGTTTCATCGTCAATAAGAAGGACCAAGGGATACAGTAAACTTGGAGTGAAGCATCGGAATCTATAACTAGTGTCACAGGGATGGTTCAAAACATAGACAGTAAGAAGAGTCAGTCTTCTTGTACTTAAGTCGGCATTGTGCCTTTTCTATTTAATTCCGATGCAATTTCTGTGTTTCATCGTCAATAAGAAGGTCAGAGGGATACAGTAAACCTGAAGTGAAGCATCGGAATCAATAACTAGTGTCACAGGAATGGTTCAAAACATAGTCAGAAAGAAGAGTTAGTCTTCTTGTACTTAAGTCGGCATTGTGCCTTTTGTATTTAATTCCGATGCAATTTCTGAGTTTCATCGTCACTAAGAAGGTCCAAGGGATGCAGTAAACCTGGAGTGAAGCATCGGAATCTATAACTAGTGTCACAGGAATGGTTCAAAGCATAGTCAGTAAGATTAGTCAGTCTTCTTGTACTTAAGTCGGCATTGTGCATTTTCTATTTAATTCCGACGCAATTTCTGTGTTTCATCGTCAATAAGAAGGTCAGAGGGATACAATAAACCTGAAGTGAAGCATCGGAATCTATAACTAGTGTCACAGGAATGGTTCAAAGCAAAGTCAATAAGAAGAGTCAGTCTTCTTGTCCTTAAGTCGGCATTGTGCCTTTTGTATTTAATTCCGATGCAATTCCTGTGTTTCATCGTCAATAAGAAGGTCCAAGGGATATAGTAAACCTGGAGTGAAGCATCGGAATCTATAACTAGTGTCAATGGAATGGTTCAAAACATAGTCAGCAAGGAGAGTCAGTCTTCCTGTACTTATGTCGGCATTGTGCCTTTTCTGTTTAATTCCGATGCAATTTCTGTGTTTCATCGTCAATAAGAAGGTCCAAGGGATATAGTAAACCTGGAATGAAGCATCGGAATCTATAACTAGTGTCACAGGAATGGTTCAAAACATAGACAGTAAGAAGAGTCAGTCTTCTTGTACTTACGTCGACATTGTGCCTTTTCTATTTAATTCCGATGAAATTTTTGTGTTTCATCGTCAATAAGAAGGTCAGAGGGATACAGTAAACCTGAAGTGAAGCATCGGAATCAATAACTAGTGTCACAGGAATGGTTCAAACATAGTAAGAAAGAAGAGTTAGTCTTCTTGTACTTAAGTCGGCATTGTGCCTTTTGTATTTAATTCCGATGCAATTTCTGTGTTTCATCGTCACTAAGAAGGTCCAAGGGATGCAGTAAACCTGGAGTGAAGCATCGGAATCTATAACTAGTGTCACAGGAATGGTTCAAATCATAGTCAGTAAGAGGAGTCAGTCTTCTTGTCCTTAAGTCGGCATTGTGCCTTTTCTATTTAATTCCGAAACAATTTCTGTTTTTCATCGTCAATAAGAAGGTCCAAGGGATACAGTGAACCTGGAGTGAAGCATCGGAATCTATAACTAGTGTCACAGGAGTGGTTCAAAACATAGACAGTAAGAAGAGTCAGACTTCTTGTACTTAATTCTGCTTTGTGCATTTTGTATTTAATTCCGATGCAATTTCTGTGTTTCATCGTCAATAAGAAGGTCCAAGGGATACAGTAAACCTGAAGTGAAGCATCGGAATTTATAACTAGTGTCACAGGAATGGTTCAAAACATAGTCAGTAAGAAGAGTCAGTCTTCTTGTACTTATGTCCGCATTGTGCCTTTTGTATTTAATTCCGATGCATTTTCTGTGTTTCATCGTCAATAAGAAGGTCCAAGGGATACAGTAAACCTGAAGTGAAGCATCGGATCTATAACTAGTGTCACAGGAATGGTTCAAAACATAGTCAGTAAGAAGCGTCAGGTTTTTGTCCTTAAGTCGGCATTGTGCTTTTCTATTTAATTCCGATGCCATTTCTGTGTTTCATCGTCAATAAGAAGGTCCAAGGGATACAGTAACCCTGGAGTGAAGCATCGGAATCTATAACTAGTGTCACAGGAATGGTTCAAAACATAGTCAATAAGATGAGTCAGTCTTCGTGTACTTAAGTCGGGATTGTGCCTTTTCTTTTTAATTCCGATGCAATTTCTGTGTTTCATCGTAAAGAAGAAGGTTTAAGGGATACAGTAAACCTGGAGTGAAGCATCGGAATCTATAACTAGTGTCACTGGAATGGTTCAAAACATAGCCAGTAAAAAGAGTCAGTCTTCTTGTACTTAAGTCGGCATTGTGCCTTTTCATTTAATTCCGAAGCAATTTCTGTGTTTCATCGTCAATAAGGAGGTCAGAGGGATACAATGAACGTGAATTGAAGCATCGGAATCTATAACTAGTGTCACAGAAATGGTTCAAAGCAAAGTCAGTAAGAAGAGTCAGTCTTCTTGTCCTTAAGTCGGCTTTGTGCCTTTTGTATTTAATTCCGATGCAATTTCTGTGTTTCATCGTCAATAAGAAGGTCCAAGGGATACAGTAAACATGGAGTGAATCATCGGAATCTATAACTAGTGTCAATGGAATGGTTCAAAACATAGTCAGTAAGAAGAGTCAGTCTTCTTGTACTTAAGTCGGCATTGTGTCTTTTGTATTTAATTCCGATGCAATTTCTGTGTTTCATCATCAATAAGAAGGTCCAAGGGATATAGTAAACCTGGAGTGAAGCATCGGAATCTATAACTAGTGTCACAGGAATGGTTCAAAACATAGACAGTAAGAAGAGTCAGTCTTCTTGTACTTACGTCGACATTGTGCCTTTTCTATTTAATTCCGATGCAATTTCTGTGTTTCATCGTCAATAAGAAGGTCCAAGGGATACAGTAAATTTGAAGTGAAGCTTCGGAATCTATAGCTAGTGTCACAGGAATGCTTCAAAACATAGTCAGTAAGAAGAGTCAGACTTCTTGTCCTTATGTCGGCATTGTGCCTTTTGAAATTAATTCCGATGCAATTTCTGTGTTTCATCGTCAATAAGAAGGACCAAGGGATACAGTAAACTTGGAGTGAAGCATCGGAATCTATAACTAGTGTCACAGGGATGGTTCAAAACATAGGCAGTAAGAAGAGTCAGTCTTCTTGTACTTAAGTCGGCATTGTGCCTTTTCTATTTAATTCCGATGCAATTTCTGTGTTTCATCGTCAATAAGAAGGTCAGAGGGTTACAGTAAACCTGAAGTGAAGCATCGGAATCAATAACTAGTGTCACAGGAATGGTTCAAAACATAGTCAGAAAGAAGAGTTAGTCTTCTTGTACTTAAGTCGGCATTGTGCCTTTTGTATTTAATTCCGATGCAATTTCTGTGTTTCATCGTCACTAAAAAGGTCAAAGGGATGCAGTAAACCTGGAGTGAAGCATCGGAATCTATAACTAGTGTCACAGGAATGGTTCAAAACATAGTCAGTAAGAGGAGTCAGTCTTCTTGTACTTAAGTCGGCATTGTGCATTTTCTATTTAATTCCGACGCAATTTCTGTGTTTCATCATCAATAAGAAGGTCAGAGGGATACAATAAACCTGAAGTGAAGCATCGGAATCTATAAGTAGTGTCACAGGAATGGTTCAAAGCAAAGTCAATAAGAAGAGTCAGTCTTCTTGTCCTTAGGTCGGCATTGTGCCTTTTGTGTTTAATTCCGATGCAATTCCTGTGTTTCATCGTCAATAAGAAGGTCCAAGGGATATAGTAAACCTGGAGTGAAGCATCGGAATCTATAACTAGTGTCACAGGAATGGTTCAAAACATAGACAGTAAGAAGAGTCAGTCTTCTTGTACTTACGTCGACATTGTGCCTTTTCTATTTAATTCCGATGCAATTTTTGTGTTTCATCGTCAATAAGAAGGTCACAGGGATACAATAAACCTGAAGTGAAGCATCTGAATCAATAACTAGTGTCACAGGAATGGTTCAAAACAAAGTCAGTAAGAAGAGTCAGTCTGCTTGTCCTTAAGTCGGCATTGTGCCTTTTGTATTTAATTCCGATGCAATTTCTGTGTTTCATCGTCAATAAGAAGGTCCAAGGGATACAGTAAACCTGAAGTGAAGCTTTGGAATCTATAGCTAGTGTCACAGGAATGCTTCAAAACATAGTCAGTAAGTAGAGTCAGTCTTCTTGTCCTTATGTCGGCATTGTGCCTTTTGTAACTAATACCGATGCAATTTCTGTGTGTCATCGTCAATAAGAAGGTCCAAGGGATACAGTAAACCTGGAGTGAAGCATCGGAATCTATAACTAGTGTCACAGGAATGGTTCTAAACATAGACAGTAAGAAGAGTCAGTCTTCTTGTCCTTAAGTCGGCATTGTGCCTTTTCTATTTAATTCCGATGCAATTTCTGTGTTTCATCGTCAATAAGAAGGTCCAAGGGATACAGTGAACCTGGAGTGAAGCATCGGAATCTATAACTAGTGTCACAGGAGTGGTTCAAAACATAGACAGTAAGAAGAGTCAGACTTCTTGTACATAATTCTGCTTTGTGCATTTTGTATTTAATTCCGATGCAATTTCTGTGCTTCATCGTCAATAAGAAGGTCCAAGGGATACAGTAAACCTGAAGTGAAGCATCGGAATTTATAACTAGTGTCACAGGAATGGTTCAAAGCATAGTCAGTAAGAAGAGTCAGTCTTCTTGTACTTATGTCGGCATTGTGCCTTTTGTATTTAATTCCGATGCATTTTCTGTGTTTCATCGTCAATAAGAAGGTCCAAGGGATACAGTAAACCTGGAGTGAAGCATCGGAATCTATAACTAGTGTCACAGGAATGGTTCAAAACATAGACAGTAAGAAGAGTCAGACTTCTTGTACTTACGTCGACATTGTGCCTTTTGTATTTAATTCCGATGCAATTTCTGTGTTTCATCGTCAATAAGAAGGACCAAGGGATACAGTAAACTTGGAGTGAAGCATCGGAATCTATAACTAGTGTCACAGGGATGGTTCAAAACATAGACAGCAAGAAGAGTCAGTCTTCTTGTACTTAAGTCGGCATTGTGCCTTTTCTATTTAATTCCGATTCAATTTCTGTGTTTCATCGTCAATAAGAAGGTCAGAGGGATACAGTAAACCTGAAGTGAAGCATCGGAATCAATAACTAGTGTCACAGGAATGGTTCAAAACATAGTCAGAAAGAAGAGTTAGTCTTCTTGTAATTAACTCGGCATTGTGCCTTTTGTATTTAATTCCGATGCAATTTCTGTGTTTCATCGTCAATAAGAAGGTCAGAGGGATACAATAAACCTGAAGTGAAGCATCTGAATCAATAACTAGTGTCACAGGAATGATCCAAAACAAAGTCAGTAAGAAGAGTCAGTCTGCTTGTCCTTAAGTCGGCATTGTGCCTTTTGTATTTAATTCCGATGCAATTTCTGTGTTTCATCGTCAATAAGAAGGTCCAAGGGATACAGTAAACCTAAAGTGAAGCTTCGGAATCTATAGCTAGTGTCACAGGAATGCTTCAAAACATAGTCAGTAAGAAGAGTCAGTCTTCTTGTCCTTATGTCGGCATTGTGCCTTTTGTAATTAACTCCGATGCAATTTCTGAGTTTCATCGTCAATAAGAAGGTCCAAGGTATACAGTAAACCTGAAGTGAAGCATCGGATCTATAACTAGTGTCACAGGAATGGTTCAAAACATAGTCAGTAAGAAGAGTCAGGTTTTTGGCCTTAAGTCGGCATTGTGCCTTTTCTATTTAATTCCGATGCAATTTCTGTGTTTCATTGTCAATAAGAAGGTCAGAGGGATACAGTAAACCTGAAGTGAAGCATCGGAATCCATAACTAGTGTCACAGGAATGGTTCAAAACATAGTCAGTAAGAAGAGTTAGTCTTCTTGTACTTAAGTCGGCATTGTGCCTTTTGTATTTAATTCCAATGCAATTTCTGTGTTTCATCGTCCATAAGAAGGTCCAAGGGATACAGTAAACCTGAAGTGAAGCATCGGAATTGATAACTAGTGTCACAGGAATGGTTCAAACATAGTCAGTAAGAAGAGTCAGTCTTCTTGTACTTATGTCGGCGATGTGCCTTTTGTATTTAATTCCGATGCAATTTCTGTGTTTCATCGCCAATAAGAAGGACCATGGGATACAGTAAACTTGGAGTGAAGCATCGGAATCCATAACTAGTGTCACAGGGATGGTTCAAAACATAGGCAGTAAGAAGAGTCAGTCTTCTTGTACTTAAGTCGGCATTGTGCCTTTTCTATTTAATTCCGATGCAATTTCTGTGTTTCATCGTCAATAAGAAGGTCAGAGGGATACAGTAAACCTGAAGTGAAGCATCGGAATCAATAACTAGTGTCACAGGAATGGTTCAAAACATAGTCAGAAAGAAGAGTTAGTCTTCTTGTACTTAAGTCGGCATTGTGCCTTTTGTATTTAATTCCGATGCAATTTCTGTGTTTCATCGTCACTAAGAAGGTCAAAGGGATGCAGTAAACCTGGAGTGAAGCATCGGAATCTATAACTAGTGTCACAGGAATGGTTCAAAACATAGTCAGTAAGAGGAGTCAGTCTTCTTGTACTTAAGTCGGCATTGTGCATTTTCTATTTCATTCCGACGCAATTTCTGTGTTTCATCGTCAATAAGAAGGTCAGAGGGATACAATAAACCTGAAGTGAAGCATCAGAGTCTATAACTAGTGTCACAGGAATGGTTCAAAGCAAAGTCAATAAGAAGAGTCAGTCTTCTTGTCCTTAAGTCGGCATTGTGCCTTTTGTGTTTAATTCCGATGCAATTCCTGTGTTTCATCGTCAATAAGAGGGTCCAAGGGATATAGTAAACCTGGAGTGAAGCATCGGAATCTATAACTAGTGTCACAGGAATGGTACAAAACATAGACAGTAAGAAGAGTCAGTCTTCTTGTACTTACGTCGACATTGTGCCTTTTCTATTTAATTCCGATGCAATTTTTGTGTTTCATCGTCAATAAGAAGGTCAGAGGGATACAATAAACCTGAAGTGAAGCATCTGAATCAATAACTAGTGTCACAGGAATGGTTCAAAACAAAGTCAGTAAGAAGAGTCAGTCTGCTTGTCCTTAAGTCGGCATTGTGCCTTTTGTATTTAATTCCGATGCAATTTCTGTGTTTCATCGTCAATAAGAAGGTCCAAGGGATACAGTAAACCTGAAGTGAAGCTTTGGAATCTATAGCTAGTGTCACAGGAATGCTTCAAAACATAGTCAGTAAGAAGAGTCAGTCTTCTTGTTCTTATGTCGGCATTGTGCCTTTTCTAATTAATTCCGATGCAATTTCTGTGTTTCATCGTCAATAAGAAGGTCCAAGGGATACAGTAAACCTGGAGTGAAGCATCGGAATCTATAACTAGTGTCACTGGAATGGTTCTAAACATAGACAGTAAGAAGAGTCAGTCTTCTTGTCCTTAAGTCGGCATTGTGCCTTTTCTATTTAATTCCGATGCAATTTCTGTGTTTCATCGTCAATAAGAAGGTCCAAGGGATACAGTGAACCTGGAGTGAAGCATCGGAATCTATAACTAGTGTCACAGGAGTGGTTCAAAACATAGACAGTAAGAAGAGTCAGACTTCTTGTACTTAATTCTGCTTTGTGCATTTTGTATTTAATTCCGATGCAATTTCTGTGTTTCATCGTCAATAAGAAGGTCCAAGGGATACAGTAAACCTGAAGTGAAGCATCGGAATTTATAACTAGTGTCACAGGAATGGTTCAAAACATAGTCAGTAAGAAGAGTCAGTCTTCTTGTACTTATGTCGGCATTGTGCCTTTTGTAGTTAATTCCGATGCATTTTCTGTGTTTCATCGTCAATAAGAAGGTCCAAGGGATACAGTAAACCTGGAGTGAAGCATCGGAATCTATAACTAGTGTCACAGGAATGGTTCAAAACATAGACAGTAAGAAGAGTCAGACTTCTTGTACTTACGTCGACATTGTGCCTTTTGTATTTAATTCCGATGCAATTTCTGTGTGTCATCGTCAATAAAAAGACCATGGGATACAGTAAACTTGGAGTGAAGCATCGGAATCTATAACTAGTGTCACAGGGATGGTTCAAAACATAGTCAGTAAGAAGAGTCAGGTTTTTGGCCTTAAGTCGGCATTGTGCCTTTTCAATTTAATTCCGATGCAATTTCTGTGTTTCATTGTCAATAAGAAGGTCAGAGGGATACAGTAAACCTGAAGTGAAGCATCGGAATCGATAACTAGTGTCACAGGAATGGTTCAAAACATAGTCAGTAAGAAGAGTTAGTCTTCTTGTACTTAAGTCGGCATTGTGCCTTTTGTATTTAATTCCGATGCTATTTCTGTGTTTCATCGTCACTAAGAAGGTCCAAGGGATGCAGTAAACCTGGAGTGAAGCTTCGGAATCTATAACTAGTGTCACAGGAATGGTTCAAAACATAGTCAGTAAGAAGAGTCAGTCTTCTTATACTTAAGTCGGCATTGTGCCTTTTCTATTTAATTCCGACGCAATTTCTGTGTTTCATCGTCAATAAGAAGGTCAGAGGGATACAATAAACATGAAGTGAAACATCGGAATCTATAACTAGTGTCACAGGAATGGTTCAAAGCAAAGTCAGTAAGGAGAGTCAGTCTTCTTGTACTTAAGTCGGCATTGTGCCTTTTGTATTTAATTCCGATGCAATTCCTGTGTTTCATCGTCAATAAGAAGGTCCATGGGATATAGTAAACCTGGAGTGAAGCATCGGAATCTATAACTAGTGTCAATGGAATGGTTCAAAACATAGTCAGCAAGGTGAGTCAGTCTTCTTGTACTTATGTCGGCATTGTGCCTTTTCTATTTAATTCCGATGCAATTTCTGTGTTTCATCGTCAATAAGAAGGTCCAAGGGATATAGTAAACCTGGAGTGAAGCATCGGAATCTATAACTAGTGTCACAGGAATGCTTCAAAACATAGTCAGCAAGAAGAGTCAGTCTTCTTGTCCTTATGTCGGCATTGTGCCTATTGTAATTAATTCCGATGCAATTACTGTGTCATCGTCAATAAGAAGGTCCAAGGGATACAGTAAACCTGGAGTGAAGCATCGGAATCTATAACTAGTGTCACAGGAATGGTTCAAAACATAGACGGTTAGAAGAGTCAGTCTTCTTGACCTTAATTCTGCTTTGTGCCATTTGTATTTAATTCCGATGCAATTTCTGTGTTTCATCGTCAATAAGAAGGTCCAAGGTATACAGTAAGCCTGAAGTGAAGCATCGGATCTATTACTTGAGTCACAGGAATGGTTCAAAACATAGTCAGTAAGAAGAGTCAGGTTTTTGTACTTAAGTCGGCATTGTGCCTTTTCTATTTAATTCCGATGCAATTTCTGTGTTTCATCGTCAATAAGAAGGTCCAAGGGATACAGTAAACCTGGAGTGAAGCATCGGTATCTATAACTAGTGTCAATGGAATGGTTCAAGAAATGGTCAGTAAGAGGAGTCAGTCTTCTTGTACTTAAGTCGGCATTGTGCCTTTTCTTTTTAATTCCGATGCAATTTCTATGTTGCATCGTCAATAAGAAGGTCCAAGGGATATAGTAAAACTGGAGTGAAGCATCTGAATCTATAACTAGTGTCACAGGGATGGTTCAAAGCATAGTCAGTAAGAAGAGTTAGTCTTCTTGTACTTAATTCGGCATTGTGCCTTTTCTATTTAATTCCGATCCAATTTCTGTGTTTCATCGGCAATAAGAAGGTCAGAGGGATACAGTAAACCTGAAGTGAAGCATCGGAATCGATAACTAGTGTCACAGGAATGGTTCAAAACATAGTCAGAAAGAAGAATTAGTCTTTTTGTACTCAAGTCGGCATTGTGCATTTTGTATTTAATTCCGATGCAATTTCTGTGTTTCATCGTCACTAAGAAGGTCCAAGGGATGCAGTAAACCTGGAGTGAAGCATCGGAATCTATAACTAGTGTCACAGGAATGGTTCAAAACATAGTCAGTAAGAGGAGTCAGTCTTCTTGTACTTAAGTCGGCATTGTGCATTTTCTATTTCATTCCGACGCAATTTCTGTGTTTCATCGTCAATAAGAAGGTCAGAGGGATACAATAAACCTGAAGTGAAGCATCAGAGTCTATAACTAGTGTCACAGGAATGGTTCAAAGCAAAGTCAATAAGAAGAGTCAGTCTTCTTGTCCTTAAGTCGGCATTGTGCCTTTTGTGTTTAATTCCGATGCAATTCCTGTGTTTCATCGTCAATAAGAGGGTCCAAGGGATATAGTAAACCTGGAGTGAAGCATCGGAATCTATAACTAGTGTCACAGGAATGGTACAAAACATAGACAGTAAGAAGAGTCAGTCTTCTTGTACTTACGTCGACATTGTGCCTTTTCTATTTAATTCCGATGCAATTTTTGTGTTTCATCGTCAATAAGAAGGTCAGAGGGATACAATAAACCTGAAGTGAAGCATCTGAATCAATAACTAGTGTCAAAGGAATGGTTCAAAACAAAGTCAGTAAGAAGAGTCAGTCTGCTTGTCCTTAAGTCGGCATTGTGCCTTTTGTATTTAATTCCGATGCAATTTCTGTGTTTCATCGTCAATAAGAAGGTCCAAAGGATACAGTAAACCTGAAGTGAAGCTTTGGAATCTATAGCTAGTGTCACAGGAATACTTCAAAACATAGTCAGTAAGAAGAGTCAGTCTTCTTGTTCTTATGTCGGCATTGTGCCTTTTGTAATTAATTCCGATGCAATTTCTGTGTTTCATCGTCAATAAGAAGGTCCAAGGGATACAGTAAACCTGGAGTGAAGCATCGGAATCTATAACTAGTGTCACAGGAATGGTTCTAAACATAGACAGTAAGAAGAGTCAGTCTTCTTGTCCTTAAGTCGGCATTGTGCCTTTTCTATTTAATTCCGATGCAATTTCTGTGTTTCATCGTCAATAAGAAGGTCCAAGGGATACAGTGAACCTGGAGTGAAGCATCGGAATCTATAACTAGTGTCACAGGAGTGGTTCAAAACATAGACAGTAAGAAGAGTCAGACTTCTTGTACTTAATTCTGCTTTGTGCATTTTGTATTTAATTCCGATGCAATTTCTGTGTTTCATCGTCAATAAGAAGGTCCAAGGGATACAGTAAACCTGAAGTGAAGCATCGGAATTTATAACTAGTGTCACAGGAATGGTTCAAAACATAGTCAGTAAGAAGAGTCAGTCTTCTTGTACTTATGTCGGCATTGTGCCTTTTGTATTTAATTCCGATGCATTTTCTGTGTTTCATCGTCAATAAGAAGGTCCAAGGGATACAGTAAACCTGGAGTGAAGCATCGGAATCTATAACTAGTGTCACAGGAATGGTTCAAAACATAGACAGTAAGAAGAGTCAGACTTCTTGTACTTACGTCGACATTGTGCCTTTTGTATTTAATTCCGATGCAATTTCTGTGTTTCATCGTCAACAAAAAGACCATGGGATACAGTAAACTTGGAGTGAAGCATCGGAATCTATAACTAGTGTCACAGGGATGGTTCAAAACATAGTCAGTAAGAAGAGTCAGGTTTTTGGCCTTAAGTCGGCATTGTGCCTTTTCAATTTAATTCCGATGCAATTTCTGTGTTTCATTGTCAATAAGAAGGTCAGAGGGATACAGTAAACCTGAAGTGAAGCATCGGAATCGATAACTAGTGTCACAGGAATGGTTCAAAACATAGTCAGTAAGAAGAGTTAGTCTTCTTGTACTTAAGTCGGCATTGTGCCTTTTGTATTTAATTCCGATGCTATTTCTGTGTTTCATCGTCAATAAGAAGGTCCATGGGATATAGTAAACCTGGAGTGAAGCATCGGAATCTATAACTAGTGTCAATGGAATGGTTCAAAACATAGGCAGCAAGGTGAGTCAGTCTTCTTGTACTTATGTCGGCATTGTGCCTTTTCTATTTAATTCCGATGCAATTTCTGTGTTTCATCGTCAATAAGAAGGTCCAAGGGATATAGTAAACCTGGAGTGAAGCATCGGAATCTATAACTAGTGTCACAGGAATGCTTCAAAACATAGTCAGCAAGAAGAGTCAGTCTTCTTGTCCTTATGTCGGCATTGTGCCTATTGTAATTAATTCCGATGCAATTTCTGTGTCATCGTCAATAAGAAGGTCCAAGGGATACAGTAAACCTGGAGTGAAGCATCGGAATCTATAACTAGTGTCACAGGAATGGTTCAAAACATAGACGGTTAGAAGAGTCAGTCTTCTTGACCTTAATTCTGCTTTGTGCCATTTGTATTTAATTCCGATGCAATTTCTGTGTTTCATCGTCAATAAGAAGGTCCAAGGTATACAGTAAGCCTGAAGTGAAGCATCGGATCTATTACTTGTGTCACAGGAATGGTTCAAAACATAGTCAGTAAGAAGAGTCAGGTTTTTGTACTTAAGTCGGCATTGTGCCTTTTCTATTTAATTCCGATGCAATTTCTGTGTTTCATCGTCAATAAGAAGGTCCAAGGGATACAGTAAACCTGGAGTGAAGCATCGGTATCTATAACTAGTGTCAATGGAATGGTTCAAGACATGGTCAGTAAGAGGAGTCAGTCTTCTTGTACTTAAGTCGGCATTGTGCCTTTTCTTTTTAATTCCGATGCAATTTCTATGTTGCATCGTCAATAAGAAGGTCCAAGGGATATAGTAAAACTGGAGTGAAGCATCTGAATCTATAACTAGTGTCACAGGGATGGTTCAAAGCATAGTCAGTAAGAAGAGTTAGTCTTCTTGTACTTAATTCGGCATTGTGCCTTTTCTATTTAATTCCGATCCAATTTCTGTGTTTCATCGTCAATAAGAAGGTCAGAGGGATACAGTAAACCTGAAGTGAAGCATCGGAATCGATAACTAGTGTCACAGGAATGGTTCAAAACATAGTCAGAAAGAAGAATTAGTCTTTTTGTACTCAAGTCGGCATTGTGCATTTTGTATTTAATTCCGATGCAATTTCTGTGTTTCATCGTCACTAAGAAGGTCCAAGGGATGCAGTAAACCTGGAGTGAAGCATCGGAATCTATAACTAGTGTCACAGGAATGGTTCAAAACATAGTCATTAAGAAGAGTCAGTCTTCTTGTACTTAAGTCGGCATTATGCATTTTCTCTTTCATTCCGACGCAATTTCTGTGTTTCATCGTCAATAAGAAGGTCAGAGGGATACAATAAACCTGAAGTGAAGCGTCGGAATCTATAAGTAGTGTCACAGGAATGGTTCAAAGCAAAGTCAGTAAGAAGAGTCAGTCTTCTTGTCCTTATGTCGGCATTGTGCCTAATGTAATTAATTCCGATGCAATTTCTGTGTCATCGTCAATAAGAAGGTCCAAGGGATATAGTAAACCTGGAGTGAAGCATCGGAATCTATAACTAGGGTCAATGGAATGGTTCAAAACATAGTCAGTAAGGAGAGTCTGTCTTCTTGTACTTTAGTCGTCATTGTGCCATTTGTATTTAATTCCGATGCAATTTCTGTGTTTCATTGTCAATAAGAAGGTCCAAGGTATATGGTAAACCTGAAGTGAAGCTTCGGAATCAATAGCTAGTGTCACAGGAATGCTTCAAAACATAGTCAGTAAGAAGAGTCAGTCTTCTTGTCCTTATGTCGGAATTGTGCCTTTTGTAATTACTTCCGATGCAATTTCTGTGTCATCGTCAATAAGAAGGTCCAAGGGATACAGAAAACCTGGAGTGAAGCATCGGAATCTATAACTAGTGTCACAGGAATGGTTCAAAACATAGACAGTAAGAAGAGTCAATCTTCTTGACCTTAATTCTGCTTTGTGCCTTTTGTATTTAATCCCGATGCAATTTCTGTGTTTCATCGTCAATAAGAAGGTCCAAGGTATACAGTAAACCTGAAGTGAAGCATCGGATCTATAACTAGTTTCACAGGAATGGTTCAAAACATAGTCAGTAAGAAGAGTCAGGTTTTTGTCCTTAAGTCGGCATTGTGCCCTTTCTATTTAATTCCGATGCAATTTATGTGTTTCATCGGCAATAAGAAGGTCCAAGGGATACAGTAAACCTGGAGTGAAGCATCGGAATCTATAACTAGTGTCACAGGAATGGTTCAAATCATAGTCAGTAAGATGAGTCAGTCTTCCTGTACTTAAGTCGGCATTGTGCCTTTTCTTTTTAATTCCAATGCAATTTCTGTGTTTCATCGTCAACAAGAAGGTTTAAGGGATACAGTAAAAATGGAGTGAAGCATCGGAATCTATAACTAGTGTCACAGGAATGGTTCAAAACATAGTCAGTAAGAAGAGTCAGTCTTCTTGTACTTAAGTCGGCATTGTGCCTTTTCATTTAATTCCGAAGCAATTTCTGTGTTTCATCGTCAAAAAGAAGGTCAGAGGGATACTATGAACCTGAAGTGAAGCATCGGAATCTATAACTAGTGTCACAGGAATGGTTCAAAGCAAAGTCAGTAAGAAGAGTCAGTCTTCTTGTCCTTAAGTCGGCTTTGTGCCTTTTGTATTTAATTCCGATGCAATTTCTGTGTTTCATCGTCAATAAGAAGGTCCAAGGGATACAGTAAACATGGAGTGAAGCATCGGAATCTATAACTAGTGTCAATGGAATGGTTCAAAACATAGTTAGTAAGAAAAGTCAGTCTTCTTGTACTTAAGTCGGCATTGTGCCTTTTGTATTTAATTCCGATGTAATTTCTGTGTTTCATCATCAATAAGAAGGTCCAAGGGACATAGTAAACCTGGAGTGAAGCATCGGAATCTATAACTAGTGTCACAGGAATGGTCAAAACATAGACAGTAAGAAGAGTCAGTCTTCTTGTACTTACGTCGACATTGTGCCTTTTCAATTTAATTCCGATGCAATTTCTGTGTTTCATCGTCAATAAGAAGGTCCAAGGGATACAGTAAACCTGAAGTGAAGCTTCGGAATCTATAGCTTGTGTCACAGGAATGCTTCAAAACATAGTCAGTAAGAAGAGTCAGTCTTCTTGTCCTTATGTCGGCATTGTGCCTTTTGAAATTAATTCCGATGCAATTTCTGTGTTTCATCGTCAATAAGAAGGTCCAAGGGATACAGTAAACCTGGAGTGAAGCATCGGAATCTATAACTAGTGTCACAGGAATGGTTCAAAACATAGACAGTAAGAAGAGTCAGTCTTCTTGACCTTAATTCTGCTTTGTGCCTTTTGTATTTAATTCCGATGCAATTTCTGTGTTTCATCGTCAATAAGAAGGTCCAAGGTATACAGTAAGCCTGAAGTGAAGCATCGGATCTATAACTAGTGTCACAGGAATGGTTCAAAACCTTGTCAGTAAGAAGAGTCAGGTTTTTGTACTTAAGTCGGCATTGTGCATTTTCTATTTAATTCCGATGCAATTTCTGTGTTTCATCGTCAATAAGAAGGTCCAAGGGATACAGTAAACCTGGAGTGAAGCATCGGAATCTATAACTAGTGTCAATGGAATGGTTCAAGACACAGTCAGTAAGAGGAGTCAGTCTTCTTGTACTTAAGTCGGCATTGTGCCTTTTCTTTTTAATTCCGATGCAATTTCTGTGTTGCATCGTCAATAAGAAGGTCCAAGGGATATAGTAAAACTGGAGTGAAGCATCGGAATCCATAACTAGTGTCACAGGAATGGTTCCAAACATAGACAGTAAGAAGAGTCAGACTTCTTGTACTTACGTCGGCATTGTGCCTTTTATATTTAATTCCGATGCAATTTCTGTGTTTAATCGTCAATAAGAAGGTCAGAGGGATACAATAAACATGAAGTGAAGCATCGGAATCTATAGCTAGTGTCACAGGAATGGTTCAAAACATAGTCAGTAAGAAGAGTTAGTCTTCTTGTGCTTAGGTCGGCATTGTGCCCTTTATATTTAATTCCGATGCAATTTCTGTGTTTCATCGTCCATAAGAAGGTCCAAGGGATACAGTAAACCTGAAGTGAAGCATCGGAATTGATAACTAGTGTCACAGGAATGGTTCAAAACATAGTCAGTAAGAAGAGTCAGTCTTCTTGCACTTAAGTCGGCGATGTGCATTTTGTATTTAATCCCGATGCAATTTATGTGTTTCATCGTCAATAAGAAGGACCAAGGGATACAGTAAACTTGGAGTGAAGCATCGGAATCTATAACTAGTGTCACAGGGATGGTTCAAAACATAGACAGTAAGAAGAGTCAGTCTTCTTGTACTTAAGTCGGCATTGTGCCTTTTCTATTTAATTCCGATGCAATTTCTGTGTTTCATCGTCAGTAAGAAGGTCAGAGGGATACAGTAAACCTGAAGTGAAGCATCGGAATCAATAACTAGTGTCACAGGAATGGTTCAAATCATAGTCAGAAAGAAGAGTTAGTCTTCTTGTACTTAAGTCGGCATTGTGCCTTTTGTATTTAATTCCGATGCAATTTCTGTGTTTCATCGTCACTAAGATGGTCCAAGGGATGCAGTAAACCTGGAGTGAAGCATCGGAATCTATAACTAGTGTCACAGGAATGGTTCAAAACATAGTCAGTAAGATGAGTCAGTCTTCTTGTACTTAAGTCGGCATTGTGCATTTTCTATTTAATTCCGACGCAATTTCTGTGTTTCATCGTCAATAAGAAGGTCAGAGGGATACAATAAACCTGAAGTGAAGCATCGGAATCTATAACTAGTGTCATTCGAATGGTTCAAAACATAGTCAGTAAGAAGAGTGAGGTTTTTGTCCTTAAGTCGGCATTGTGCCTTTTCTATTTAATTCCGATGCAATTTCTGTGTTTCATAGCCAATAACAAGGTCAGAGGGATACAGTAAACCTTAAGTGAAGCATCGGAATCCATAACTAATGTCACAGGAATGGTTCAAAACATAGACAGTAAGAAGTGTCAGTCTTCTTGACCCTAATTCTGCTTTGTGCCTTTTGTATTTAATTCCGATGCAATTTCTGTGTTTCATCGTCAATAAGAAGGTCAGAGGGATTCAATAAACCTGAAGTGAAGTATCGGAATCTATAACTAGTGTTACAGGAATGGTTCAAAGCAAAGTCAGTAAGAAGAGTCAGTCTCCTTGTCCTTATGTCGGCATTGTGCGTTTTGTATTTAATTCCGATGCAATTTCTGTGTTTCATCGTCACTAAGAAGGTCCAAGGGATACAGTAAACCTGGAGTGAAGCATCGGAATCTATAACTAGTGTTACAGGAATGGTTCAAAACATAGACAGTAAGAAGAGTCAGTCTTCTTGACCCTAATTCTGCTTTGTGCCTTTTGTATTTAATTCCGATGCAATTTCTGTGTTTCATCGTCAATAAGAAGGTCCAAGGGATACAGTAAACCTGGAGTGAAGCATCGGAATCTATAACTAGTGACACAGGAATGGTTCAAAACATAGTCAGTAAGAAGAGTGAGGTTTTTCTCTTTAAGTCGGCATTGTGCCTTTTCTATTTAATTCCGATGCAATTTCTGTGTTTCATAGCCAATAACAAGGTCAGAGGGATACAGTAAACCTGAAGTGAAGCATCGGAATCCATAACTAGTGTCACAGGAATGGTTCAGAACATAGTCGGTAAGAAGAGTTAGTCTTGTTGTACTTAAGTCGGCATTGTGCCTTTTGTATTTAATTCCGATGCCATTTCTGTGTTTCATCGTCACTAAGAAGGTCCAAGGGATGCAGTAAACCTGGAGTGAAGCATCGGAATCTATAACTAGTGTCACAGGAATGGTTCAAAGCATAGTCAGTAAGAAGAGTCAGTCTTCTTGTACTTAAGTCGGCATTGTGCCTTTTCTATTTAATTCCGACGCAATTTCTGTGTTTCATCGTCAATAAGACGGTCAGAGGGATACAATAAACCTGAAGTGAAGCATCGGAATCTATAACTAGTGTCACAGGAATGGTTCAAAGCAAAGTCAGTAAGAAGAGTCAGTCTTCTTGTCCTTAAGTCGGCATTGTGCCTTTTGTATTTAATTCCGATGCAATTCCTGTGTTTCATCGTCAATAAGAAGGTCCAAGGAATATAGTAAACCTGGAGTGAAGCATCGGAATCTATAACTAGTGTCAATGAAATGGTTCAAAACATAGTCAGCAAGGAGAGTCAGTCTTCTTGTACTTATGTCGGCGTTGTGCCTTTTCTATTTAATTCCCATGCAATTTCTGTGTTTCATCGTCAATAAGACGGTCCAAGGGATATAGTAAACCTGGAGTGAAGCATCGGAATCTATAACTAGTGTCACAGGAATGGTTCAAAACATAGACAGTAAGAAGACTCAGTCTTCTTGTACTTACGCCGACATTGTGCCTTTTCTATTTAATTCCGATGCAATTTTTGTGTTTCATCGTCAATAAGAAGGTCAGAGGGATACAATAAACCTGAAGTGAAGCATCTGAATCAATAACTAGTGTCACAGGAATGGTTCAAAACAAAGTCAGTAAGAAGAGTCAGTCTGCTTGTGCTTAAGTCGGCATTGTGCCTTTTGTATTTAATTCCGATGCAATTTCTGTGTATCATCGTCAATAAGAAGACCCAAGGGATACAGTAAACCTGAAATGAAGCTTCAGAATCTATAGCTAGTGTCACAGGAATGCTTCAAAGCATAGTCGGTAAGAAGAGTCAGTCTTCTTGTCTTTATGTCGGCATTGTGCCATTTGTAATTAATTCCGATGCAATTTCTGTGTTTCATCGTCAATAAGAAGGTCCAAGGGATACAGTAAACCTGGAGTGAAGCATCGGAATCTATAACTAGTGTCACAGGAATGGTTCAAAGCATAGACAGTAAGAAGAGTCAGTCTTCTTGACCCTAATTCTGCTTTGTGCCTTTTGTATTTAATTCCGATGCAATTTCTGTGTTTCATCGTCAATAAGAAGGTCCAAGGTATACAGTAAACCTGAAGTGAAGCATCGGATCTATAACTAGTGTCACAGGAATGGTTCAAAACATAGTCAGTAAGAAGAGTCAGGTTCTTGTCCTTAAGTCGGCATTGTGCCTTTTCTATTTAATTCCCATGCAATTTCTGTGTTTCATCGTCAATAAGAAGGTGCAAGGGATACAGTAAACCTGGAGTGAAGCATCGGAATCTATAACTAGTGTCAATGGAATGGTTCAAGACATAGTCAGTAAGAGGAGTCAGTCTTGTTGTACTTAAGTCGGCATTGTGCCTTTTCTTTTTAATTCCGATGCAATTTCTGTGTTTCATCGTCCAAAAGAAGGTCCAAGGGATACAGTGAACCTGGACTGAAGCATCGGAATCTATAACTAGTGTCACAGGAATGGTTCAAATCATAGACAGTAAGAAGAGTCAGACTTCCTTTACTTATGTCGTCATTGTGCCTTTTGTATTCAATTCCGATGCAATTTCTGTGTTTCTTCCTCACTAAGAAGGTCCAAGGGATACAGTAAACCTGGAGTGAAGCATCGGAGTCTATAACTAGTGTCACAGGAGTGGTTCAAAAATAGACAGTAAGAAGAGTCAGTCTTCTTAAACTTAATTCGGCGTTGTGCCTTTTGTATTTAATTCCGATGCAATTTCTGTGTTTCATCGTCAATATGAAGGTCAGAGGGATACAGTAAAAATGAAGTGAAGCATCAGAATTTATAACTAGTGTCACAGGAATGGTTCAAAACATAGTCAGTAAGAAGAGTCAGTCTTCTTGTACTTAAGTCGGCATTGTGCCTTTTGTATTTATTTCCGATGCAATTTCTGTGTTTCGTCGTCAATAAGAAGGTCAGAGGGATACAATAAACATGAAGTGAAGCATCGGAATCTATAGCTAGTGTCACAGGAATGGATCAAAGCATAGACAGTAAGAAGAGTCAGTCTTCTTGTACTTAAGTTGGCATTGTGCCTTTTGTATTTAATTCCGATGCAATTTCTGTGTTTCATCGTCAATAAGAATGTCCAAGGGATACAGTAAACCTGAAGTGAAGCATCGGAATCAATAACTAGTGTCACAGGAATGGTTCAAAACATAGTCAGAAAGAAGAGTTAGTCTTCTTGTACTTAAGTCGGCATTGTGCCTTTTTTATTTAATTCCGATGCAATTTCTGTGTTTCATCGTCACTAAGAAGGTCCAAGGGATGCAGTAAACCTGGAGTGAAGCATCGGAATCTATAACTAGTGTCACAGGAATGGTTCAAAACATAGTCAGTAAGAAGAGTCAGTCTTCTTGTACTTAAGTCGGCATTGTGCATTTTCTATTTAATTCCGACGCAATTTCTGTGTTTCATCGTCAATAAGAAGGTCAGAGGGATACAATAAACCTGAAGTGAAGCATCGGAATCTATAACTAGTGTCACAGGAATGGTTCAAAGCAAAGTCAGTAAGAACAGTCAGTCATCTTGTCCTTAAGTCGGCATTGTGCCTTTTGTATTTAATTCCGATGCAATTCCTGTGTTTCATCGTCAATAAGAAGGTCCAAGGGATATAGTAAACCTGGAGTGAAGCATCGGAATCTATAACTAGTGTCAATGGAATGGTTCAAAACATAGTCAGCAAGGAGAGTCAGTCTTCTTGTACTTATGTCGGCATTGTGCCTTTTCTATTTAATTCCGATGCAATTTCTGTGTTTCATCGTCAATAAGAAGGTCCAAGGGATATAGTAAACCTGGAGTGAAGCATCGGAATCTATAACTAGTGTCACAGGAATGGTTCAAAACATAGACAGTAAGAAGAGTCAGTCTTCTTGTACTTACGTCGACATTGTGCCTTTTCTATTTAATTCCGATGCAATTTTTGTGTTTCATCGTCAATAAGAAGGTCAGAGGGATACAATAAACCTGAAGTGAAGCATCTGAATCAATAACTAGTGTCACAGGAATGGTTCAAAACAAAGTCAGTAAGAGGAGTCAGTCTGCTTGTCCTTAAGTCGGCATTGTGCCTTTTGTATTTAATTCCGATGCAATTTCTGTGTTTCATGGTCAATAAGAATGTCCAAGGGATAAAGTAAACCTGAAGTGAAGCATCGGAATCTATAACTTGTGTCACAGGAATGGTTCAAAACATAGTCAGTAAGGAGAGTCAGTCTTCTTGTACTTATGTCGGCATTGTGCCTTTTGTATTTAATTCCGATGCATTTTCTGTGTTTCATCGTCAATAAGAAGGTCCAAGGGATACAGTAAACCTGAAGTGAAGCATCGGAATTTATAACTAGTGTCACAGGAAGGGTTCAAAACATAGTCAGTAAGGAGAGTCAGTCTTCTTGTACTTTAGTCGGCATTGTGCCTTTTGTATTTAATTCCGATGCAATTTCTGTGATTCATCGTCAATAAGAAGGACCAAGGGATACAGTAAACCTGGAGTGAAGCATCGGAATCTGTAACTAGTGTCACAGGGATGGTTCAAAACATAGACAGTAAGAAGAGTCAGTCTTCTTGTACTTAAGTCGGCATTGTGCCTTTTCTATTTAATTCCGATGCAATTTCTGTGTTTCATCGTCAATAAGAAGGTCAGAGGGATACAGTAATCCTTAAGTGGAGCATCGGAATCTATAACTAGTGTCACAGGAATGGTTCAAACATGGTCAGTAAGAAGAGTCAGTCTTCTTGTCCTTAAGTCGGCATTGTGCCTTTTCTATTTAATTCCGATGCAATTTCTGTGTTTCATCGTCAATAAGAAGGTCCAAGGGATACTGTAAACCTGGAGTGAAGCATCGGAATCTATAACTAGTGTCACAGGAATGGTTCAAAACATAGACAGTAAGAAGAGTCAATCTTCTTGACCTTAATTCTGCTTTGTGCCTTTTGTATTCAATTCCGATGCAATTTCTGTGTTTCATCGTCAATAAGAAGGTCCAAGGTATACAGTAAATCTGAAGTGAAGCATCGTATCTATAACTAGTGTCACATGAATGATTCAAAACACAGTCAGTAAGAAGAGTCAGGTTTTTGTCCTTAAGTCGGCATTGTGCCTTTAGTATTTAATTCCGAAGCAATTTCTGTGTTTCATCGTCAATAAGAAGGTCAGAGGGATACAATGAACCTGAAGTGAAGCATCGGAATCTATAACTAGTGTCACAGGAATGGTTCAAAGCAAAGTCAGTAAGATGAGTCAGTCTTCTTGTCCTTAAGTCGGCTTTGTGCCTTTTGTATTTAATTCCGATGCAATTTCTGTGTTTCATCGTCAATAAGAAGGTCCAAGGGATACAGTAAACATGGAGTGAAGCATCGGAATCTATAACTAGTGTCAATGGAATGGTTCAAAACATAGTCAGTAAGAAAAGTCAGTCTTCTTGTACTTAAGTCGGCATTGTGCCTTTTGTATTTAATTCCGATGCAATTTCTGTGTTTCATCATCAATAAGAAGGTCCAAGGGATATAGTAAACCTGGAGTGAAGCATCGGAACCTATAACTAGTGTCACAGGAATGGTTCAAAACATAGACAGTAAGAAGAGTCAGTCTTCTTGTACTTACGTTGACATTGTGCCTTTTCAATTCAAATCCGATGCAATTTCTGTGTTTCATCGTCAATAACAATAAACCTGAAGTGAAGCATCGGAATCTATAACTAATGTCAATGGAATGGTTCAAAACATAGTCAGTAAGAAGAGTCAAGTTTTTGTACTTAAGTCGGCATTGTGCCTTTTCTATTTAATTCCGATGCAATTTCTGTGTTTCATCGTCAATAAGAAGGTCCAAGGGATACAGTAAACCTGGAGTGAAGCATCGGAATCTATAACTAGTGTCAATGGAATGGTTCAAGACATAGTCAGTAAGAGGAGTCAGTCTTCCTGTACTTAAGTCGGCATTGTGCCTTTTCTTTTTAATTCCGATGCAATTTCTGTGTTTCATCGTCAATAAGAAGGTCAGAGGGATACAATAAACATGAAGTGAAGCATCGGAATCTATAGCTAGTGTCACAGGAATCGTTCAAAACATAGTCAGTAAGAAGAGTCAGGTTTTTGTACTTAAGTCGGCATTGTGCCTTTTCTATTTAATTCCGATGCAATTTCTGTGTTTCATCGTCAATAAGAAGGTCCAAGGGATACAGTAAACCTGGAGTGAAGCATCGGAATCTATAACTAGTGTCAATGGAATGGTTCAAAACATAGTCAGCAAGGAGAGTCAGTCTTCTTGTACTTATGTCGGCATTGTGCCTTTTCTATTTAATTCCGTTGCAATTTCTGTGTTTCATCGTCAATAAGAAGGTCCAAGGGATATAGTAAACCTGGAGTGAAGCATCGGAATCTATAACTAGTGTCACAGGAATGGTTCAAAGCATAGACAGTAAGAAGAGTCAGTCTTCTTGTACTTACGTCGACATTGTGCCTTTTCTATTTAATTCCAATGCAATTTTTGTGTTTCATCGTCAATAAGAAGGTCAGAGGGATACAGAAATCCTTAGGTGGAGCATCGGAATCTATAACTAGTGTCACAGGAAGGGTTCAAAACATAGTCAGTAAGGAGAGTCAGTCTTCTTGTACTTTAGTCGGCATTGTGCCTTTTGTATTTAATTCCGATGCAATTTCTGTGATTCATCGTCAATAAGAAGGTCAGAGGGATACAATAAACATGAAGTGAAGCATCGGAATCTATAGCTAGTGTCACAGGAATCGTTCAAATCATAGTCAGTAAGAAGAGTCAGGTTTTTGTACTTAATTCTGCTTTGTGCCTTTTGTATTTAATTCCGATGCAATTTCTGTGTTTCATCGTCAATAAGAAGGTCCAAGGTATACAGTAAGCCTGAAGTGAAGCATCGGAATCAATAACTAGTGTCACAGGAATGGTTCAAAACATAGTCAGTAAGAAGAGTCAAGTTTTTGTACTTATGTCGGCATTGTGCCTTTTGTATTTAATTCCGATGCAATTTCTGTGTTTCATCGTCAATAAGAATGTCCAAGGGATACAGTAAACCTGAAGTGAAGCATCGGAATCTATAACTTGTGTCACAGGAATGGTTCAAAACATAGTCAGTAAGGAGAGTCAGTCTTCTTGTACCTATGTCGGCATTGTGCCTTTTGTATTTAATTCCGATGCATTTTCTGTGTTTCATCGTCAATAAGAAGGTCCAAGGGATACAGTAATCCTGAAGTGAAGCATCGGAATTGATAACTAGTGTCACAGGAAGGGTTCAAAACATAGTCAGTAAGGAGAGTCAGTCTTCTTGTACTTTAGTCGGCATTGTGCCTTTTGTATTTAATTCCGATGCAATTTCTGTGATTCATCGTCAACAAGAAGGACCAAGGGATACAGTAAACCTGGAGTGAAGCATCGGAATCTGTAACTAGTGTCACAGGGATGGTTCAAAACATAGACAGTAAGAAGAGTCAGTCTTCTTGTACTCAAGTCGGCATTGTGCCTTTTCTATTAAATTCCGATGCAATTTCTGTGTTTCATCGTCAATAAGAAGGTCAGAGGGATACAGAAATCCTTAGGTTGAGCATCGGAATCTATAACTAGTGTCACAGGAATGGTTCAAAACATGGTCAGTAAGAAGAGTCAGTATTCTTGTCCTTAAGTCGGCATTGTGCCTTTTCTATTTAATTCCGATGCAATTTCTGTGTGTCATCGTCAATAAGGAGGTCCAAGGGATACAGTAAACCTGGAGTGAAGCATCGGAATCTATAACTAGTGTCACAGGAATGGTTCAAAACATAGACAGTAAGAAGAGTCAGACTTCTTGTACTTAATTCTGCTTTGTGCATTTTGTATTTAATTCCGATGCAATTTATGCGTTTCATCGTCAATAAGAAGGTCCAAGGGATACAGTAAACCTGAAGTGAAGCATCGGAATTTATAACTAGTGTCACAGGAATGGTTCAAAACATAGTCAGTAAGAAGAGTCAGTCTTCTTGTACTTTAGTCGGCATTGTGTCTTTTGTATTTAATTCCGATGCATTTTCTGTGTTTCATCGTCAATAAGAAGGTCCATAGGATACAGTAAACCTGAAGTGAAGCATCGGAATTTATAACTAGTGTCACAGGAGGGGTTCAAAACATAGTCAGTAAAGAGTGTCAGTCTTCTTGTACTTTAGTCGGCATTGTGCCTTTTGTATTTAATTCCGATGCAATTTCTGTGATTCATCGTCAATAAGAAGGACCAAGGGATATAGTAAACCTGGAGTGAAGCATCGGAATCTGTAACTAGTGTCACAGGGATGGTTCAAAACATAGACAGTAAGAAGAGTCAGTCTTCTTGTACTTAAGTCGGCATTGTACCTTTTCTATTTAATTCCGATGCAATTTCTGTGTTTCATCGTCAATAAGAAGGTCAGAGGGATACAGTAATCCTTAAGTGGAGCATCGGAATCTATAACTAGTGTCACAGGAATGGTTCAAAACATGGTCAGTAAGAAGAGTCAGTATTCTTGTCCTTAAGTCGGCATTGTGCCTTTTTTATTTAATTCCGATGCAATTTCTGTGTTTCATCGTCAATAAGAAGGTCCAAGGGATACAGTAAACCTGGAGTGAAGCATCGGAATCTATACCTAGTGTCACAGGAATGGTTCAAAACATAGACAGTAAGAAGAGTCAGATTTCTTGTACTTAATTCTGCTTTGTGCATTTTGTATTTAATTCCGATGCAATTTATGCGTTTCATCGTCAATAAGAAGGTCCAAGGTATACAGTAAACCTGAAGTGAAGTTTCGGAATCTATAGCTGGTGTCACAGGAATGCTTCAAAACATAGTCAGTAAGAAGAGTCAGTCTTCTTGTCCTTATGTCGGCATTGTGCCTTTTGTAATTAATTCCGATGCAATTTCTGTGTCATCGTCAATAAGAAGGTCCAAGGGATACAGTAAACCTGGAGTGAAGCATCGGAATCTATAACTAGTGTCACAGGAATGGTTCAAATCATAGACAGTAAGAAGAGTCAATCTTCTTGACCTTAATTCTGCTTTGTGCCTTTTGTATTTAATTCCGATGCAATTTCTGTGTTTCATCGTCAATAAGAAGGGCCAAGGTATACAGTAAACCTGAAGTTAAGCATCGGATCTATAACTAGTGTCACAGGAATGGTTCAAAACATAGTCAGTAAGAAGAGTCAGGTTTTTGTCCTTAAGTCGGCATTGTGCCTTTTCTATTTAACTCCGATGCAATTTCTGTGTTTCATCGTCAATAAGAAGGTCCAAGGCATACAGTAAACCAGGAGTGAAGCATCGGAATCTATAACTAGTGTCACAGGAATGGTTCAAAACATAGTCAGTAAGTTGAGTCAGTCTTCTTGTACTTAAGTCGGCATTGTGCCTTTTCTTTTTAATTCCGATGCAATTTCTGTGTTTCATCGTCAACAAGAAGGTTTAAGGGATACAGTAAACCTGGAGTGAAGCATCGGAATCTATAACTAGTGTCACAGGAATGTTTCAAAACATAGTCAGTAAGAAGAGTCAGTCTTCTTGTACTTAAGTCGGCATTGTGCCTTTTCATTTAATTCCGAAGCAATTTCTGTGTTTCATCGTCAATAAGAAGGTCAGAGGGATACAATTAACCTGAAGTGAAGCATCGCAATCTATAACTAGTGTCATAGGAATGGTTCAAAGCAAAGTCAGTAAGAAGAGTCAGTCTTCTTGTCCTTACGTCGGCTTTGTGCCTTTTGTATTTAATTCCGTTGCAATTTCTGTGTTTCATCGTCAATAAGAAGGTCCAAGGGATACAGTAAACATGGAGTGAAGCATCGGAATCTATAACTAGTGTCAATGGAATGGTTCAAAACATAGTCAGTAAGAAAAGTCAGTCTTCTTGTACTTAAGTCGGCATTGTGCCTTTTGTATTTAATTCCGATGCAATTTCTGTGTTTCATCATCAATAAGAAGGTCCAAGGGATATAGTAAACCTGGAGTGAATCATCGGAATCTATAACTAGTGTCACAGGAATGGTTCAAAACATAGACAGTAAGAAGAGTCAGTCTTCTTGTACTTACGTCGACATTGTGCCTTTTCAATTCAATTCCGATGCAATTTCTGTGTTTCATCGTCAATAACAATAAACCTGAAGTGAAGCATCGGAATCTATAACTAATGTCACAGGAATGGTTCAAAACAAAGTCAGTAAGAAGAGTCAGTCTACTTATCCTTAAGTCGGCATTGTGCCTTTTGTATTTCATTCCGATGCAATTTCTGTGTTTCATCGTCAATAAGAAGTTCCAAGGGATACAGTAAACCTGAAGTGAAGCTTCGGAATCTATAGCTAGTGTCACAGGAATGCTTCAAAACATAGTCAGTAAGAAGAGTCAGTCTTCTTGTCCTTATGTCGGCATTGTGCCTTTTGAAATTAATTCCGATTCAATTTCTGTGTTTCATCGTCAATAACAAGGTCCAAGGGATACAGTAAACCTGGAGTGAAGCATCGGAATCTATAACTAGTGTCACAGGAATGGTTCAAAACATAGACAGTAAGAAGAGTCAGTCTTCTTGACCTTAATTCTGCTTTGTGCCTTTTGTATTTAATTCCGATGCAATTTCTGTGTTTCATCGTCAATAAGAAGGTCCAAGGTATACAGTAAGCCTGAAGTGAAGCATCGGATCTATAACTAGTGTCACAGGAATGGTTCACAACATAGTCAGTAAGAAGAGTCAGGTTTTTGTACTTAAGTCGGCATTGTGCCTTTTCTATTTAATTCCGATGCAATTTCTGTGTTTCATCGTCAATAAGAAGGTCCAAGGGATACAGTAAACCTGGAGTGAAGCATCGGAATCTATAACTAGTGTCAATGGAATGGTTCAAGACATAGTCAGTAAGAGGAGTCAGTCATCTTGTACTTAAGTCGGCATTGTGCCTTTTCTTTTTAATTCCGATGCAATTTCTGTGTTGCATCGTCAATAAGAGGGTCCAAGGGATATGGTAAAACTGGAGTGAAGCATCGGAATCTATAACTAGTGTCACAGGAATGGTTCAAAACATAGACAGTAAGAAGAGTTAGACTTCTTGTACTTACGTCGACATTGTGCCTTTTCTATTTAATTCCGATGCAATTTCTGTGTTTAATCGTCAATAAGAAGGTCAGAGGGATACAACAAACATGAAGTGAAGCATCGGAATTGATAACTAGTGTCACAAGAATGGTTCAAAACATAGTCAGTAAGAAGAGTCAGTCTTCTTGTACTTAAGTCGGCATTGTGCCTTTTCTATTTAATTCCGATGCAATTTCTGTGTTTTATCGTCAATAAGAAGGTCCAAGGGATATAGTAAACCTGGAGTGAAGCATGGGAATCTATAACTAGTGTCACAGGAATGGTTCAAAGCATAGACAGTAAGAAGAGTCAGTCTTCTTGTACTTACGTCGACATTGTGCCTTTTCTATTTAATTCCACTGCAATTTTTGTGTTTCATCGTCAATAAGAAGGTCAGAGGGATACAATAAACCTGATGTGAAGCATCTGAATCAATAACTAGTGTCACAGGAATGGTTCAAAGCAAAGTCAGTAAGAAGAGTCAGTCTGCTTGTCCTTAAGTCGGCATTGTGCCTTTTGTATTTATTTCCGATGCAATTTCTGTGTTTCATCGTCAATAAGAATGTCCAAGGGATACAGTAAACCTGAAGTGAAGCATCGGAATCTATAACTTGTGTCACAGGAATTGTTCAAAACATAGTCAGTAAGGAGAGTCAGTCTTCTTGTACTTAAGTCGGCATTGTGCCTTTTGTATTTAATTCCGATGCATTTTCTGTGTTTCATCGTCAATAAGAAGGTCCAAGGGATACAGTAAACCTGAAGTGAAGCATCGGAATTGATAACTAGTGTCACAGGAAGGGTTCAAAACATAGTCAGTAATGAGAGTCAGTCTTCTTGTACTTTAGTCGGCATTGTGCCTTTTGTATTTAATTCCGATGCAATTTCTGTGATTCATCGTCAATAAGAAGGACCAAGGGATACAGTAAACCTGGAGTGAAGCATCGGAATCTGTAACTAGTGTCACAGGGATGGTTCAAAACATAGACAGTAAGAAGAGTCAGTCTTCTTGTACTTAAGTCGGCATTGTGCCTTTTCTATTTAATTCCGATGCAATTTCTGTGTTTCATCGTCAATAAGAAGGTCAGAGGGATACAGAAAATCCTTAAGTGGAGCATCGGAATCTATAACTAGTGTCACAGGAATGGTTCAAAACATGGTCAGTAAGAAGAGTCAGTCTTCTTGTCCTTAAGTCGGCATTGTGCCTTTTCTATTTAATTCCGATGCAATTTCTGTGTTTCATCGTCAATAAGAAGGTCCAAGGGATACATTAAACCTGGAGTGAAGCATCGGAATCTATAGCTAGTGTCACAGGAATGGTTCAAAACATAGACAGTAAGAAGAGTCAGACTTCTTGTACTTAATTCTGCTTTGTGCATTTTGTATTTAATTCCAATGCAATTTCTGTGTTTCATCGTCAATAAGAAGGTCCAAGTGATACAGTAAACCTGAAGTGAAGCATCGGAATTTATAACTAGTGTCACAGGAATGGTTCAAAACATAGTCAGTAAGAAGAGTCAGTCTTCTTGTACTTTAGTCGGCATTGTGCCTTTTGTATTTAATTCCGATGCATTTCCTGTGTTTCATCGTCAATAAGAAGGTCCATAGGATACAGTAAACCTGAAGTGAAGCATCGGAATTTATAACTAGTGTCACAGGAAGGGTTCAAAACATAGTCAGTAAAGAGTGTCAGTCTTCTTGTACTTTAGTCGGCATTGTGCCTTTTGTATTTAATTCCGATGCAATTTCTGTGTTTCATCGTCAATAAGAAGGTCCTTGGGATACAGTAAACCTGGAGTGAAGCATCGGAATCTATAACTAGTGTCACAGGAATGGTTCAAAACATAGTCAGTAAGATGAGTCAGTCTTCTTGTACTTAAGTCGCATTGTGCCTTTTCTTTTTAATTCCGATGCAATTTCTGTGTTTCATCGTCAACAAGAAGGTTTAAGGGATACAGTAAACCTGGAGTGAAGCATCGGAATCTATAACTAGTGTCACAGGAATGGTTCAAAACATAGTCAGTAAGAAGAGTCAGTCTTCTTGTACTTAAGTCGGCATTGTGCCTTTTCATTTAATTCCGAAGCAATTTCTGTGTTTCATCGTCAATAAGAAGGTCAGAGGGATACAATGAACCTGAAGTGAAGCATCGGAATCTATAACTAGTGTCACAGGAATGGTTCAAAGCAAAGTCAGTAAGAAGAGTCAGTCTTCTTGTCCTTAAGTCGGCTTTGTGCCTTTTGTATTTAATTCCGATGCAATTTCTGTGTTTCATCGTCAATAAGAAGGTCCAAGGGATACAGTAAACATGGAGTGAAGCATCGGAATCTATAACTACTGTCAATGGAATGGTTCAAAACATAGTCAGTAAGAAAAGTCAGTCTTCTTGTACTTAAGTCGGCATTGTGCCTTTTGTATTTAATTCCGATGCCATTTCTGTGTTTCATCATCAATAAGAAGGTCCAAGGGATATAGTAAACCTGGAGTGAATCATCGGAATCTATAACTAGTGTCACAGGAATGGTTCAAAACATAGACAGTAAGAAGAGTCAGTCTTCTTGTACTTACGTCGACATTGTGCCTTTTCAATTCAATTCCGATGCAATTTCTGTGTTTCATCGTCAATAACAATAAACCTGAAGTGAAGCATCGGAATCTATAGCTAATGTCACAGGAATGGTTCAAAACAAAGTCAGTAAGAAGAGACAGTCCTCTTGTCCTTAAGTCGGCATTGTGCCTTTTGTATTTAATTCCGATGCAATTACTGTGTTTCATCGTCAATAAGAAGGTCCAAGGGATACAGTAAACCGGAAGTGAAGCTTCGGAATCTATAGCTAGTGTCACAGGAATGCTTCAAAACATAGTCAGTAAGAAGAGTCAGTCTTCTTGCCCTTATGTCGGCATTGTGCCTTTTGAAATTAATTCCGATTCAATTTCTGTGTTTCATCGTCAATAACAAGGTCCAAGGGATACAGTAAACCTGGAGTGAAGCATCGGAATCTATAACTAGTGTCACAGGAATGGTTCAAAACATAGACAGTAAGAAGAGTCAGTCTTCTTGACCTTAATTCTGCTTTGTGCCTTTTGTATTTAATTCCGATGCAATTTCTGTGTTTCATCGTCAATAAGAAGGTCCAAGGTATACAGTAAGCCTGAAGTGAAGCATCGGATCTATAACTAGTGTCACAGGAATGGTTCAAAACATAGTCAGTAAGAAGAGTCAGGTTTTTGTACTTAAGTCGGCATTGTGCCTTTTCTATTTAATTCCGATGCAATTTCTGTGTTTCATCGTCAATAAGAAGGTCCAAGGGATACATTAAACCTGGAGTGAAGCATCGGAATCTATAGCTAGTGTCACAGGAATGGTTCAAAACATAGACAGTAAGAAGAGTCAGACTTCTTGTACTTAATTCTGCTTTGTGCATTTTGTATTTAATTCCAATGCAATTTCTGTGTTTCATCGTCAATAAGAAGGTCCAAGGGATACAGTAAACCTGAAGTGAAGCATCGGAATTAATAACTAGTGTCACAGGAATGGTTCAAAACATAGTCAGTAAGAAGAGTCAGTCTTCTTGTACTTTAGTCGGCATTGTGCCTTTTGTATATAATTCCGATGCATTTTCTGTGTTTCATCGTCAATAAGAAGGTCCATAGGATACAGTAAACCTGAAGTGAAGCATCGGAATTTATAACTAGTGTCACAGGAAGGGTTCAAAACATAGTCAGTAAAGAGTGTCAGTCTTCTTGTACTTTAGTCGGCATTGTGCCTTTTGTATTTAATTCCGATGCAATTTCTGTGTTTCATCGTCAATAAGAAGGTCCAAGGTATACAGTAAACCTGAAGTGAAGCTTCGGAATCTATAGCTAGTGTCACAGGAATGCTTCAAACATAGTCAGTAAGAAGAGTCAGTCTTCTTGTCCTTATGTCGGCATTGTGCCTTTTGTAATTAATTCCGATGCAATTTCTGTGTCATCGTCAATAAGAAGGTCCAAGGGATACAGTAAACCTGGAGTGAAGCATCTGAATCTATAACTAATGTCACAGGAATGGTTCAAATCATAGACAGTAAGAAGAGTCAATCTTCTTGACCTTAATTCTGCTTTGTGCCTTTTGTATTTAATTCCGATGCATTTCTGTGTTTCATCGTCAATAAGAAGGGCCAAGGTATATAGTAAACCTGAAGCATCGGATCTATAACTAGTGTCACAGGAATGGTTCAAAACATAGTCAGTTAGAAGAGTCAGGTTTTTGTCCTTAAGTCGGCATTGTGCCTTTTCTATTTAATTCCGATGCAATTTCTGTGTTTCATCGTCAATAAGAAGGTCCTTGGGATACAGTAAACCTGGAGTGAAGCATCGGAATCTATAACTAGTGTCACAGGAATGGTTCAAAACATAGTCAGTAAGATGAGTCAGTCTTCTTGTACTTAAGTCGGCATTGTGCCTTTTCTTTTTAATTCCGATGCAATTTCTGTGTTTCATCGTCAACAAGAAGGTTTAAGGGATACAGTAAACCTGGAGTGAAGCATCGGAATCTATAACTAGTGTCACAGGAATGGTTCAAAACATAGTCAGTAAGAAGAGTCAGTCTTCTTGTACTTAAGTCGGCATTGTGCCTTTTCATTTAATTCCGAAGCAATTTCTGTGTTTCATCGTCAATAAGAAGGTCAGAGGGATACAATGAACCTGAAGTGAAGCATCGGAATCTATAACTAGTGTCACAGGAATGGTTCAAAGCAAAGTCAGTAAGAAGAGTCAGTCTTCTTGTCCATAAGTCGGCTTTGTGCCTTTTGTATTTAATTCCGATGCAATTTCTGTGTTTCATCGTCAATAAGAAAGTCCAAGGGATACAGTAAACATGGAGTGTAGCATCGGAATCTATAACTAGTGTCAATGGAATGGTTCAAAACATAGTCAGTAAGAAAAGTCAGTCTTCTTGTACTTAAGTCGGCATTGTGCCTTTTGTATTTAATTCCGATGCCATTTCTGTGTTTCATCATCAATAAGAAGGGCCAAGGGATATAGTAAACCTGGAGTGAATCATCGGAATCTATAACTAGTGTCACAGGAATGGTTCAAAACATAGACAGTAAGAAGAGTCAGTCTTCTTGTACTTACGTCGACATTGTGCCTTTTCAATTCAATTCCGATGCAATTTCTGTGTTTCATCGTCAATAACAATAAACCTGAAGTGAAGCATCGGAATCTATAACTAATGTCACAGGAATGGTTCAAAACAAAGTCAGTAAGAAGAGACAGTCCTCTTGTCCTTAAGTCGGCATTGTGCCTTTTGTATTTAATTCCGATGCAATTACTGTGTTTCATCGTCAATACGAAGGTCCAAGGGATACAGTAAACCTGAAGTGAAGCTTCGGAATCTATAGCTAGTGTCACAGGAATGCTTCAAAACATAGTCAGTAAGAAGAGTCAGTCCTCTTGTCCTTATGTCGGCATTGTGCCTTTTGAAATTAATTCCGATTCAATTTCTGTGTTTTATCGTCAATAACAAGGTCCAAGGGATACAGTAAACCTGGAGTGAAGCATCGGAATCTATAACTAGTGTCACAGGAATGGTTCAAAACATAGACAATAAGAAGAGTCAGTCTTCTTGACCTTAATTCTGCTTTGTGCCTTTTGTATTTAATTCCGATGCAATTTCTGTGTTTCATCGTCAATAAGAAGGTCCAAGGTATACAGTAAGCCTGAAGTGAAGCATCGGATCTATAACTAGTGTCACAGGAATGGTTCAAAACATAGTCAGTAAGAAGAGTCAGGTTTTTGTACTTAAGTCGGCATTGTGCCTTTTCTATTTAATTCCGATGCAATTTCTGTGTTTCATCGTCAATAAGAAGGTCCAAGGGATACAGTAAACCTGGAGTGAAGCATCGGAATCTATAACCTGTGTCAATGGAATGGTTCAAGACATAGTCAGTAAGAGGAGTCAGTCTTCTTGTCCTTAAGTCGGCATTGTGCCTTTTCTTTTTAATTCCGATGCAATTTCTGTGTTTCATCGTCAATAAGAAGGTCAGAGGGATACAATAAACATGAAGTGAAGCATCGGAATCTATAACTAGTGTCACAGGAATGGTTCAAAACATAGTCAGTAAGAAGAGTTAGTCTTCTTGTACTTAAGTCGGCGACGTGCATTTTGTATTTAATACCGATGCAATTTCTGTGTTTCATCGTCAATAAGAAGGACCAAGGGATACAGTAAACTTGGAGTGAAGCATCGGAATCTATAACTAGTCTCACAGGGATGGTTCAAAACATAGACAGTAAGAAGAGTCAGTCTTCTTGTACTTAAGTTGGCATTGTGCCTTTTTCTATTTAATTCCGATGCAATTTCTGTGTTTCATCGTCCATAAGAAGGTCCAAGGGATACAGTAAACCTGAAGTGAAGCATCGGAATTGATAACTAGTGTCACAGGAATGGTTCAAAACACAGTTAGTAAGAAGAGTCAGTCTTCTTGTACTTAAGTCGGCGATGTGCCTTTTGTATTTAATTCCGATGCAATTTCTGTGTTTCATCGTCAATAAGAAGGACCAAGGGATACAGTAAACTTGGGGTGAAGCATCGGAATCTATAACTAGTGTCACAGGGATGGTTCAAAACATAGACAGTAAGAAGTGTCAGTCTTCTTGTACTTAAGTCGGTATTGTGCCTTTTCTATTTAATTCCGATGCAATTTCTGTGTTTCATCGTCAAAAAGAAGGTCAGAGGGATACAGTAAACCTGAAGTGAAGCATCGGAATCAATAACCAGTGTCACAAGAATGGTTCAAAGCATAGTCAGAAAGAAGAGTTAGTCTTCTTGTACTTAAGTCGGCATTGTGCCTTTTCTATTTAATTCCGATGCAATTTCTGTGTTTCATCGTCACCAAGAAGGTCCAAGGGATGCAGTAAACCTGGAGTGAAGCATCGGAATCTATAACTAGTGTCACAGGAATGGTTCAAAACATAGTCAGTAAGAAGAGTCAGTCTTCTTGTAGTTAAGTCGGCATTGTGCCTTTTCATTTAATTCCGAAGCAATTTCTGTGTTTCATCGTCAATAAGAAGGTCAGAGGGATACAATGAACCTGAAGTGAAGCATCGGAATCTATAACTAGTGTCACAGGAATGGTTCAAAGCAAAGTCAGTAAGAAGAGTCAGTCTTCTTGTCCATAAGTCGGCTTTGTGCCTTTTGTATTTAATTCCGATGCAATTTCTGTGTTTCATCGTCAATAAGAAAGTCCAAGGGATACAGTAAACATGGAGTGTAGCATCGGAATCTATAACTAGTGTCAATGGAATGGTTCAAAACATAGTCAGTAAGAAAAGTCAGTCTTCTTGTACTTAAGTCGGCATTGTGCCTTTTGTATTTAATTCCGATGCCATTTCTGTGTTTCATCATCAATAAGAAGGGCCAAGGGATATAGTAAACCTGGAGTGAATCATCGGAATCTATAACTAGTGTCACAGGAATGGTTCAAAACATAGACAGTAAGAAGAGTCAGTCTTCTTCTACTTACGTCGACATTGTGCCTTTTCAATTCAATTCCGATGCAATTTCTGTGTTTCATCGTCAATAACAATAAACCTGAAGTGAAGCATCGGAATCTATAACTAATGTCACAGGAATGGTTCAAAACAAAGTCAGTAAGAAGAGACAGTCCTCTTGTCCTTAAGTCGGCATTGTGCCTTTTGTATTTAATTCCGATGCAATTACTGTGTTTCATCGTCAAAACGAAGGTCCAAGGGATACAGTAAACCTGAAGTGAAGCTTCGGAATCTATAGCTAGTGTCACAGGAATGTTTCAAAACATAGTCAGTAAGAAGAGTCAGTCTTCTTGTCCTTATGTCGGCACTGTGCCTTTTGAAATTAATTCCGATTCAATTTCTGTGTTTCATCGTCAATAACAAGGTCCAAGGGATACAGTAAACCTGGAGTGAAGCATCGGAATCTATAACTAGTGTCACAGGAATGGTTCAAAACATAGACAATAAGAAGAGTCAGTCTTCTTGACCTTAATTCTGCTTTGTGCCTTTTGTATTTAATTCCGATGCAATTTCTGTGTTTCATCGTCAATAAGAAGGGCCAAGGTATACAGTAAGCCTGAAGTGAAGCATCGGATCTATAACTAGTGTCACAGGAATGGTTCAAAACATAGTCAGTAAGAAGAGTCAGGTTTTTGTACTTAAGTCGGCATTGTGCCTTTTCTATTTAATTCCGATGCAATTTCTGTGTTTCATCGTCAATAAGAAGGTCCAAGGGATACAGTAAACCTGGAGTGAAGCATCGGAATCTATAACTAGTGTCAATGGAATGGTTCAAGACATAGTCAGTAAGAGGAGTCAGTCTTCTTGTCCTTAAGTCGGCATTGTGCCTTTTCTTTTTAATTCCGATGCAATTTCTGTGTTTCATCGTCAATAAGAAGGTCAGAGGGATACAATAAACATGAAGTGAAGCATCGGAATCTATAGCTAGTGTCACAGGAATGGTTCAAAACATAGTCAGTAAGAAGAGTATGTCTTCTTGTACTTAAGTCGGCGACGTGCATTTTGTATTTAATACCGATGCAATTTCTGTGTTTCATCGTCAATCAGAAGGACCAAGGGATACAGTAAACTTGGAGTGAAGCATCGGAATCTATAACTAGTCTCACAGGGATGGTTCAAAACATAGACAGTAAGAAGAGTCAGTCTTCTTGTACTTAAGTTGGCATTGTGCCTTTTTCTATTTAATTCCGATGCAATTTCTGTGTTTCATCGTCCATAAGAAGGTCCAAGGGATACAGTAAACCTGAAGTGAAGCATCGGAATTGATAACTAGTGTCACAGGAATGGTTCAAAACACAGTCAGTAAGAAGAGTCAGTCTTCTTGTACTTAAGTCGGCGATGTGCCTTTTGTATTTAATTCCGATGCAATTTCTGTGTTTCATCGTCAATAAGAAGGACCAAGGGATACAGTAAACTTGGGGTGAAGCATCGGAATCTATAACTAGTGTCACAGGGATGGTTCAAAACATAGACAGTAAGAAGAGTCAGTCTTCTTGTAGTTAAGTTGGCATTGTGCATTTTCTATTTAATTCCGACGCAATTTCTGTGTTTCATCGTCAATACGAAGGTCAGAGGGATACAATAAACCTGAAGTGAAGCATCGGAATCTATAACTAGTGTCACAGGAATGGTTCAAAGCAAAGTCAGTAAGAAGAGTCAGTCTTCTTGTCCTTAAGTCGGCATTGTGCCTTTTGTATTTAATTCCGATGCAATTTCTGTGTTTCTTCGTCAATAAGAAGGTCCAAGGGATACAGTAAACCTGGAGTGAAGCATCGGAATCTATAACTAGTGTCACAGGAATGGTTCAAAACATAGACAGTAAGAAGAGTCACACTTCTTGTACTTAATTCTGCTTTGTGCATTTTGTATTTAATTCCGATGCAATTTCTGTGTTTCATCGTCAATAAGAAGGTCCAAGGGATACAGTAAACCTGAAGTGAAGCATCGGAATTTATAACTAGTGTCACAGGAATGGTTCAAAACATAGTCAGTAAGAAGAGTCAGTCTACTTGTACTTAAGTCGGCATTGTGCATTTTGTATTTAATTCCGATGCAATTTCTGTGTTTCATCGTCACTAAGAAGGTCCAAGGGATGCAGTAAACCTGGAGTGAAGCATCGGAATCTATAACTAGTGTCACAGGAATGGTTCAAAACATAGTCAGTAAGAAGAGTCAGTCTTCTTGTAGTTAAGTTGGCATTGTGCATTTTCTATTTAATTCTGACGCAATTTCTGTGTTTCATCGTCAATAAGAAGGTCAGAGGGATACAATAAACCTGAAGTGAAGCATCGGAATCTATAACTAGTGTCACAGGAATGGTTCAAAGCAAAGTCAGTAAGAAGAGTCAGTCTTCTTGTCCTTAAGTCGACATTGTGCCTTCTGTATTTAATTCCGATGCAATTCCTGTGTTTCATCGTCAATAAGAAGGTCCAAGGGATATAGTAAACCTGGAGTGAAGCATCGGAATCTATAACTAGTGTCAATGGAATGGTTCAAAATATAGTCAGCAAGGAGAGTCAGTCTTCCTGTACTTATGTCGGCATTGTGCCTTTTCTATTTAATTCCGATGCAATTTCTGTGTTTCATCGTCAATACGAAGGTCCAAGGGATATAGTAAACCTGGAGTGAAACATCGGAATCTATAACTAGTGTCACAGGAATGGTTCAAAGCATAGACAGTAAGAAGAGTCAGTCTTCTTGTATTTACGTCGACATTGTGCCTTTCCTATTTAATTCCAATGCAATTTTTGTGTTTCATCGTCAATAAGAAGGTCAGAGGGATACAATAAACCTGAAGTGAAGCATCTGATTCAATAACTAGTGTGACAGGAATGGTTCAAAACAAAGTCAGTAAGAAGAGTCAGTCTGCTTGTCCTTAAGTCGGCATTGTGCCTTTTGTATGTAATTCCGATGCAATTTCTGTGTTTCATCGTCAATACGAATGTCCAAGGGATACAGTAAACCTGAAGTGAAGCATCGGAATCTATAACTTGTGTCACAGGAATGGTTCAAAACATAGTCAGTAAGGAGAGTCAGTCTTCTTGTACTTAAGTCGGCATTGTGCCTTTTGTATTTAATTCCGATGCATTTTCTGTGTTTCATCGTCAATAAGAAGGTCCAAGGGATTCAGTAAACCTGAAGTGAAGCGTCGGAATTGATAACTAGTGTCACAGGAATGGTTCAAAGCATAGACAGTAAGAAGAGTCACACTTCTTGTACTTAATTCTGCTTTGTGCATTTTGTATTTAATTCCGATGCAATTTCTGTGTTTCATCGTCAATAAGAAGGTCCATAGGATACAGTAAACCTGAAGTGAAGCATCGGAATTTATAACTAGTGTCACAGGAAGGGTTCAAATCATAGTCAGTAAAGAGTGTCAGTCTTCTTGTACTTTAGTCGGCATTGTGCCTTTTGTATTTAATTCCGATGCAATTTCTGTGTTTCATCGTCAATAAGAAGGTCCAAGGTATACAGTAAACCTGAAGTGAAGCTTCGGAATCTATAGCTAGTGTCACAGGAATGCTTCAAATCATAGTCAGTAAGAAGAGTCAGTCTTCTTGTCCTTATGTCGGCATTGTGCCTTTTGTAATTAATTCCGATGCAATTTCTGTGTCATCGTCAATAAGAAGGTCCAAGAGATACAGTAAACCTGGAGTGAAGCATCGGAATCTATAACTAGTGTCACAGGAATGGTTCAAATCATAGACAGTAAGAAGAGTCAATCTTCTTGACCTTAATTCTGCTTTGTGCCTTTTGTATTTAATTCCCATGCAATTTCTGTGTTTCCTCGTCAATAAGAAGGGCCAAGGTATACAGTAAACCTGAAGTGAAGCATCGGATCTATAACTAGTGTCACAGGAATGGTTCAAAACATAGTCAGTAAGAAGAGTCAGGTTTTTGTCCTTAAGTCGGCATTGTGCGTTTTCTATTTAATTCCGATGCAATTTCTGTGTTTCATCGTCAATAAGAAGGTCCAAGGGATACGGTAAACCTGGAGTGAAGCATCGGAATCTATAACTAGTGTCACAGGAATGGTTCAAAACATAGTCAGTAAGATGAGTCAGTCTTCTTGTACTTAAGTCGGCATTGTGCCTTTTCTTTTTAATTCCGATGCAATTTCTGTGTTTCATCGTCAACAAGAAGGTTTAAGGGATACAGTAAACCTGGAGTGAAGCATCGGAATCTATAACTAGTGTCACAGGAATGGTTCAAAACATAGTCAGTAAGAAGAGTCAGTCTTCTTGTACTTAAGTCGGCATTGTGCCTTTTCATTTAATTCCAAAGCAATTTCTGTGTTTCATCGTCAATAAGAAGGTCAGAGGGATACAATGAAACTGAAGTGAAGCATCGGAATCTATAACTAGTGTCACAGGAATGGTTCAAAGCAAAGTCAGTAAGAAGAGTCAGTCTTCTCGTCCTTAAGTCGGCTTTGTGCCTTTTGTATTTAATTCCGATGCAATTTCTGTGTTGCATCGTCAATAAGAAGGTCCAAGGGATACAGTAAACATGGAGTGAAGCATCGGAATCTATAACTAGTGTCAATGGAATGGTTCAAAACATAGTCAGTAAGAAAAGTCAGTCTTCTTGTACTTAAGTCGGCATTGTGCCTTTTGTATTTAATTCCGATGCAATTTCTGTGTATCATCATGAATAAGAAGGTCCAAGGATTATAGTAAACCTGGAGTGATCCATCGGAATCTATAACTAGTGTCACAGGAATGGTTCAAATCATAGACAGTAAGAAGAGTCAGTCTTCTTGTACTTACGTCGACATTGTGCCTTTTCAATTCAATTCCGATGCAATTTCTGTGTTTCATCGTCAATAACAATAAACCTGAAGTGAAGCATCGGAATCTATAACTAATGTCACAGGAATGGTTCAAAACAAAGTCAGTAAGAAGAGTCAGTCTTCTTGTCCTTAAGTCGGCATTGTGCCTTTTGTATTTAATTCCGATGCAATAACTGTGTTTCATCGTCAATAAGAAGGTCCAAGGGATATAGTAAACCTGAAGTGAAGCTTCGGAATCGATAGCTAGTGTCACAGGAATGCTTCAAAACATAGTCAGTAAGAAGAGTCAGTCTTCTTGTCCTTATGTCGGCATTGTGCCTTTTGAAATTAATTCCGATTCAATATCTGTGTTTCATCGTCAATAACAAGGTCCAAGGGATACAGTAAACCTGGAGTGAAGCATCGGAATCTATAACTAGTGTCACAGGAATGGTTTAAAACATAGACAGTAAGAAGAGTCAGTCTTCTTGACCTTAATTCTGCTTTGTGCCTTTTGTATTTAATTCCGATGCAATTTCTGTGTTTCATCGTCAATAAGAAGGTCCAAGGTATACAGTAAGCCTGAAGTGAAGCATCGGATCTATAACTAGTGTCACAGGAATGGTTCACAACATAGTCAGTAAGAAGAGTCAGGTTTTTGTACTTAAGTCGGCATTGTGCCTTTTCTATTTAATTCCGATGCAATTTCTGTGTTTCATCGTCAATAAGAAGGTCCAAGGGATACAGTAAACCTGGAGTGAAGCATCGGAATCTATAACTAGTGTCAATGGAATGGTGCAAGACATAGTCAGTAAGAGGAGTCAGTCTTCTTGTACTTAAGTCGGCATTGTGCCTTTTCTTTTTAATTCCGATGCAATTTCTGTGTTGCATCGTCAATAAGAAGGTCCAAGGGATATAGTAAAACTGGAGTGAAGCATCGGAATCTATAACTAGTGTCACAGGAATGGTTCAAAACATAGACAGTAAGAAGAGTCAGACTTCTTGTACTTACGTCGACATTGTGCCTTTTCTATCTAATTCCGATGCAATTTCTGTGTTTAATCGTCAATAAGAAGGTCAGAGGGATACAACAAACATGAAGTGAAGCATCGGAATCAATAGCTAGTGCCACAGGAATGGTTCAAAACATAGTCAGTAAGAAGAGTTAGACTTCTTGTACTTAGGTCGGCATTGTGCCCTTTGTATTTAATTCCGATGCAATTTCTGTGTTTCATCGTCCATACGAAGGTCCAAGGGATACAGTAAACCTGAAGTGAAGCATCGGAATTGATAACTAGTGTCACAGGAATGGTTCAAAACATAGTCAGTAAGAAGAGTCAGTCTTCTTGACCTTAAGTCGGCGATGTGCATTTTGTATTTAATTCCGATGCAATTTCTGTGTTTCATCGTCAATAAGAAGGACCACGGGATACAGCAAACTTGGAGTGTAGCATCGGAATCTATAACTAGTGTCACAGGGATGGTTCAAAACATAGACAGTAAGAAGAGTCAGTCTTCTTGTACTTAAGTCGGCATTGTGCCTTTTCTATTTAATTCCGATGCAATTTATGTGTTTCATCGTCAATAAGAAGGTCAGAGGGATACAGTAAATCTGAAGTGAAGCATCGGAATCAATAACTAGTGTCACAGTTATGGTTCAAAACATAGTCAGAAAGAAGAGTTAGTCTTCTTGTACTTAAGTCGGCATTGTGCCTTTTGTATTTAATTCTGATGCAAGTTCTGTGTTTCATCGTCACTAAGAAGGTCCAAGGGATATAGTAAAACTGGAGTGAAGCATCGGAATCAATAACTAGTGTCACAGGGATGGTTCAAAACATAGACAGTAAGAAGAGTCAGTCTTCTTGTACTTACGTCGACATTGTGCCTTTTCAATTCAATTCCGATGCAATTTCTGTGTTTCATCGTCAATAACAATAAACGTGAAGTGAAGCATCGGAATCTATAACTAATGTCACAGGAATGGTCCAAAACAAAGTCAGTAAGAAGAGTCAGTCTTCTTGTCCTTAAGTCGGCATTGTGCCTTTTGTATTTAATTCCGATGCAATTACTGTGTTTCATCGTCAATAAGAAGGTCCAAGGGATACAGTAAACCTGAAGTGAAGCTTCGGAATCTATAGCTAGTGTCACAGGAATGCTTCAAAACATAGTCAGTAAGAAGAGTCAGTCTTCTTGTCCTTATGTCGGCATTGTGCCTTTTGTAATTAATTCCGATGCAATTTCTGTGTTTCATCGTCAATAAGAAGGTCCAAGGGATACAGTAAACCTGGAGTGAAGCATCGGAATCTATAACTAGTGTCACAGGAATGGTTTAAAACATAGACAGTAAGAAGAGTCAGTCTTCTTGACCTTAATTCTGCTTTGTGCCTTTTGTATTTAATTCCGATGCAATTTCTGTGTTTCATCGTCAATAAGAAGGTCCAAGGTATACAGTAAACCTGAAGTGAAGCATTGGATCTATAACTAGTGTCACAGGAATGGTTCAAAACATAGTCAGTAAGAAGAGTCAGGTTTTTGTCCTTAAGTCGGCATTGTGCCTTTTCTGTTTAATTCCGATGCAATTTCTGTGTTTCATCGTCAATAAGAAGGTCAGAGGGATACAGTAAACCTGAAGTGAAGCATCGGAATCCATAACTAGTGTCACAGGAATGGTTCAAAACATAGTCAGTAAGAAGAGTTAGTCTTCTTGTACTTAAGTCGGCATTGTGCCTTTTGTATTTAATTCCGATGGAATTTCTGTGTTTCATCGTCAATAAGAAGGTCCAAGGGGTGCAGTAAACCTGGAGTGAAGCATCGGAATCTATAACTAGTGTCACAGGAAAGGTTCAAATCATAGTCAGCAAGAAGAGTCAGTCTTCTTGTACTTTTGTCGGCATTGTGCCTTTTCTATTTAATTCCGACGCAATTTCTGTGTTTCATCGTCAATAAGAAGGTCAGAGGGATACAATAAACCTGAAGTGAAGCATCGGAATCTATAACTAGTGTCACAGGAATGGTTCAAAGCAAAGTCAGTAAGAAGAGTCAGTCTTCTTGTCCTTAAGTCGGCATTGTGCCTTTTGTATTTAATTCCGATGCAATTTCTGTGTTTCATCGTCAATAAGAAGGTCCAAGGGATACAGTAAACATGGAGTGAAGCATCGGAATCTATATCTAGTGTCAATGGAATGGTTCAAAACATAGTCAGTAAGAAGAGTCAGTCTTCTTGTACTTAAGTCGGCATTGTGCCTTTTCTATTTAATTCCGATGCAATTTCTGTGTTTCATCGTCAATAAGAACGTCCAAGGGATATAGTAAACCTGGAGTGAAGCATCGGAATCTATAACTAGTGTCACAGGAATGGTTCAAAACATAGACAGTAAGAAGAGTCAGTCTTCTTGTACTTACGTCGACATTGTGCCCTTTCTATTTAAATCCCATGCAATTTCTGTAATTCATCGTCTATAAGAAGGTCCTAGGGATACAGTAAACCTGAAGTGAAGCTTCGGAATCTATAGCTAGTGTCACAGGAATGGTTCAAAACATAGACAGTAAGAAGAGTCAATCTTCTTGTACTTAATTCTGCTTTGTGCCTTTTGTATTTAATTCCGATGCAATTTCTGTGTTTCATCGTCAATAAGAAGGTCAGAGGGGTACAGTATTCCTGAAACCTGAAGTGAAGCATCGGAATCTATAGCTAGTGTCACAGGAATGGTTCAAAACATAGACAGTAAGAAGAGTCAGTCTTCTTGTACTTAATTCTGCTTTGTGCCTTTTGTATTTAATTCCGATGCAATTTCTGTGTTTCATCGTCAATAAGAAGGTCCAAGGGATACAGTAAACCTGAAGTGAAGCATCGGGGTCTATAACTAGTGTCACAGGAATCGTTCAAAACATAGTCAGAAAGGAGAGTAAGTCTTCTTGTACTTAAGTCGGCATTGTGCCTTTTGTATTTAATTCCGATGCAATTTCTGTGTTTCATCGTCCTTAAGAAGGTCCAAGGGATACAGTAAACCTGAGGTGAAGCATCGGAATCTATAACTAGTGTCACATAAATGGTTCAAAACATAGTCAGTAAGAAGAGTCAGTCTTCTTGTACTTAAGCCGGCATTGTGCCTTTTCTATTTAATTCCGATGCAATTTCTGTGTTTCATCGTCAATAAGAAGGTCAGAGGGATACAGTAATCCTGAAGTGAAGCATCGGAATCTATAACTAGTGTCACAGGAATGGTTCAAAACATAGTCAGTAAGAAGAGTCAGTCTTCTTGTACATAAGTCGGCATTGTGCCTTTTCTATTTAATTCCGATGCAATTTCTGTGTTTCATCGTCAATAAGAAGGTCCCAGGGATATAGTAAACCTTGAGTGAAGCATCGAAATCTATAACTAGTGTCACAGGAATGGTTCAAAACAAAGTCAGTAAGAAGAGTCAGTCTGCTTGTCCTTAAGTCGGCAGTGTGCTTTTTGTATTTAATTCCGATGCAATTTCTGTGTTCCATCGTCAATAAGAAGGTCAAAGGGATACAGTAAACCTGAAGTGAAGCTTCGGAATCTATAGCTAGTGTCACAGGAATGCTTCAAATCATTGTCGGTAAGAAGAGTCAGTCTTCTTGTCCTTATGTCGGCATTGTGCCTTTTTTAATTAATTCCGATGCAATTTCTGTGTTTCATCGTCAATAAGAAGGTCCATGGGATAGAGTAAACCTGGAGTGAAGCATCGGAATCTATAACTAGTGTCACAGGAATGGTTCAAAACATAGACAGTAAGAAGAGTCAGTCTTCTTGAACCTAATTCTGCTTTGTGCCTTTTGTATTTAATTCCGATGCAATTTCTGTGTTTCATCGTCAATAAGAAGGTCCAAGGGATACAGTAAACCTAAAGTGAAGCTTCGGAATCTATAGCTAGTGTCACAGGAATGCTTCAAAACATAGTCAGTAAGAAGAGTCAGTCTTCTAGTCCTTGTGTCGGCATGTGCCTTTTGTAATTAATTCCGATGCAATTTCTGTGTTTCATCGTCAATAAGAAGGTCCAAGGGATACAGTAAAACTGGAGTGAAGCATTGGAATCTATAACTAGTGTCACAGGAATGGTTCAAAACATAGACAGTAAGAAGAGTCAGTCTTCTTGACCTTAATTCTGCTTTGTGCCATTTGTATTTAATTCCGATGCATTTTCTGTGTTTCATCGTAAATAAGAAGGACCAAGGTATACAGTAAGCCTGAAGTGAAGCATCGGATCTATAACTAGTGTCACAGGAATGGTTCAAAACATAGTCAGTAAGAAGAGTCAGGATTTTGTACTTAAGTCGGCATTGTGCCTTTTCTATTTAATTCCGATGCAATTTCTGTGTTTCATCGTCAATACGAAGGTCCATGGGATACAGTAAACCTGGAGTGAAGCATCGGAATCTCTAACTAGTGTCAATGGAATGGTTAAGACATAGTCAGTAAGAGGAGTCAGTCTTCTTGTACTTAAGTTGGCATTGTGCCTTTTCATTTTAATTCCGATGCAATTTCTGTGTTTCATCGTCAATAAGAAGGTCCAAGGGATATAGTAAAACTGGAGTGAAGCATCGGAATCTATAACTAGTGTCACAGGAATGGTTCAAAACATAGACTGTAAGAAGAGTCAGACTTCTTGTACTTACGTCGACATTGTGCCTTTTCTATTTAATTCCGATGCAATTTCTGTGTTTCATCGTCAATAAGAAGGTCAGAGGGATACAATAAACATGAAGTGAAGCATCGGAATATATAGCTAGTGTCACAGGAATGGTTCAAAACATGGGCAGTAAGAAGAGTCAGTCTTCTTGTCCTTAAGTCGGCATTGTGCCTTTTGTAATTAATTGCGATGCAATTTCTGTGTTTCATCGTCAATAAGAAGGTCCAAGCTATACAGTAAGCCTGAAGTGAAGCATCGGATCTATAACTAGTGTCACAGGAATGGTTCAAAACATAGTCAGTAAGAAGAGTCGGGTTTTTTTACTTAAGTCGGCATTGTGACTTTTCTATTTAATTCCCATGCAATTGCTGTGTTTCAACGTCAATAAGAAGGTCCAAGGGATACAGTAAACCTGGAGTGAAACATCGGAATCTATAACTAGTGTCAATGGAATGGTTCAAGACATAGTCAGTAAGAGGAGTCAGTCTTGTTGTACTTAAGTCGGCATTGTGCCTTTTCTTTTTAATTCCGATGCAATTTCTGTGTTTCATCGTCAATAAGAAGGTCCAAGGGATACAGTAAACCTGGACTGAAGCATCGGAATCTATAACTAGTGTCACAGGAATGGTTCAAATCATAGACAGTAAGAAGAGTCAGACTTCTTTTACTTATGTCGTCATTGTGCCTTTTGTATTTAATTCCGATGCAATTTCTGTCTTTCTTCGTTACTAAGAAGGTCCGAGGGATACAGTAAACCTGGAGTGAAGCATCGGGGTCTATAACTAGTGTCACAGGAGTGGTTCAAAGATAGACAGTAAGAAGAGTCAGTCTTCTTGAACTTAATTCGGCATTGTGCCTTTTGTATTTAATTCCGATGCAATTTCTGTGTTTCATCGTCAATATGAAGGTCAGAGGGATACAGTAAAAATGAAGTGTAGCATCGGAATCCATAACTAGTGTCACAGGAATGGTTCATAACATAGTCAGTAAGAAGAGTTAGTCTTTTTGTACTTAAGTCGGCGTTGTGCCTTTTGTATTTAATTCCGATGCAATTTCTGTGTCTCATCGTCAATAAGAAGGTCCAAAGGATACAGTAAATCTGGAGTGAAGCATCAGAATCTGTAACTAGTGTCACAGGAATGGTTCAAATCATAGACAGTAAGAAGAGTCAGTCTTCGTGTACTTCAGTCGGCATTTTGCCTCTTGTATTTAATTCCGATGCAATTTTTTTCCTTCATCGTCAATGAGAAGGTCCAAAGGATACATGAAACCTGAAGTGAAGCATCGGAATCTATAACTAGTGTCACAGGAATGGTTCAAAACATAGTCAGTGAGAAGAGTCAGTCTTCTTGTACTTAAGTCGGCATTGTGCCTTTTCTATTTAATTCCGATGCAATTTCTGTGTTTCATCGTCAATAAGAGGGGCCAAGGGATACAGTAAACCTGGAGTGAAGCATCGGAAGCTATAACTAGTGTCACAGGAATGGTTCAAATTATAGTAAGAAGAGTCAGTCTTCTTGTACTTACGTCGGCATAGTGCCTTTTCTATTTAATTCCGATGTAATTTGTGTGTTTCATCGTCAATAAGAAGGTCCAAGGGATACAGTAAACCTGGAGTGTAGCATTGGAATCTATAACTAGTGACACAGGAATGTTTCAAAACATAGACAGTAAGAAGAGTCAGTCTTCGTGCACTTAAGTCGGCATTTTGCCTTTTGTATTTAATTCCGATGCAATTTCTGTGTTTCATCGTCAATAAGAAGGTCAGAGGGGTACAGTAAACCTGAAGTGAAGCATTGGAATCTATAACTAGTGTCAATGAAATATTTCAAAACATAGACAGTAAGATGAGTCAGTCTTCTTGTACTTAAGTCGGCATTGTGCCTTTTGTATTTAATTCCGATGCAGTTTCTGTGTTTCATCGTCAATAAGAAGGTCCAAGGGATACAGTAAACCTGGACTGAAGCATCGGAATCTATAACTAGTGTCACAGGAATGGTTCAAATCATAGACAGTAAGAAGAGACAGACTTCTTTTACTTATGTCGGCATTGTGCCTTTTGTATTTAATTCCGATGCAATTTCTGTGTTTCTTCGTCACTAAGAAGGTCCATGGGATACAGTAAACATGGAGTGAAGCATCGGAGTCTATAACTAGTGTCACAGGAGTGTTTCAAAAATAGACAGTAAGAAGAGTCAGTCTTCTTGAACTTAATTCGGCATTGTGCCTTTTGTATTTAATTCCGATGCAATTTCTGTGTTTCATCGTCAATATAGAGGTCAGAGGGATACAGTAAAAATAAAGTGAAGCATCGGAATTTATAACTAGTGTCACAGGAATGGTTCAAAACATAGTCAGTAAGAAGAGTTAGTCTTCTTGTACTTAAGTCGGCGTTGTGCCTTTTGTATTTAATTCCGAAGCAATTTCTGTGTCTCATCGTCAATAAGAAGGTCCAAGGGATACAGTAAACCTGGAGTGAAGCATCTGAATCTGTAACTAGTGTCACGGGAATGGTTCAAATCATAGACAGTAAGAAGTCAGTCTTCGTGTACTTCAGTCGGCATTTTGCCTTTTGTATTTAATTCCGATGCAATTTTTGTGTTTCATCGTCAATTAGAAGGTCCAAGGGATACATTAAACCTGAAGTAAAGCATCAGGTCTATAACTAGTGTCACAGGAATCGTTCAAAACATAGTCAGAAAGGAGAGTCAGTCTTCTTGTACTTAAGACGGCATTGCGCCTTTTGTATTTAATTCCGATGCAATTTCTGTGTTTCATCGTCAATAAGAAGGTCCAAGGTATACAGTAAACCTGAAGTGAAGCATCGGATCTATAACTAGTGTCACAGGAATGGTTCAAAACATAGTCAATAAGAAGAGTCAGGTTTTTGTCCTTAAGTCGGCATTGTGCCTTTTCTATTTACTTCCGATGCAATTTCTATGTTTCATCGTCAATAAGAAGGTCCAAGGGATACAGTAAACCTGGAGTGAAGCATCGTAATCTATAACTAGTGGCACAGGAATGGTTCAAAAGATAGTCAGTAAGAAGAGTCAGTCTTCTTGTACTTAAGTCGACATTGTGCCTTTTCTTTTTAATTCCGATGCAATTTCTGTCTTTCGTCGTCAACAAGAAGGTCCAAGGGATACAGTAAACCTGGAGTGAAGCATCGGAATCTATAACTAGTGTCACAGGAATGGTCAAAACATAGTCAGTAATAAGAGTCAGTCTTCTTGTACATAAGTCGGCGTTGTGCCTTTTGTATTTAAATCCGATGCAATTTCTGTGTCTCATCGTCAATAAGAAGGTCCAAAGGATACAGTAAATCTGGAGTGAAGCATCAGAATCTGTAACTAGTGTCACAGGAATGGTTCAAATCATAGACAGTAAGAAGAGTCAGTCTTCGTGTACTTCAGTCGGCATTTTGCCTCTTGTATTTAATTCCGATGCAATTTTTGTCTTTCATCGTCAATGAGAAGGTCCAAAGGATACATGAAACCTGAAGTGAAGCATCGGAATCTATAACTAGTGTCACAGGAATGGTTCAAAACATAGTCAGTAAGAAGAGTCAGTCTTCTTGTACTTAAGTCGGCATTGTGCCTTTTCCATTTAATTCCGATGCAATTTCTGTGTTTCATCGTCAATAAGAGGGGCCAAGGGATACAGTAAACCTGGAGTGAAGCATCGGAAGCTATAACTAGTGTCACAGGAATGGTTGAAATTATAGTAAGAAGAGTCAGTCTTCTTGTACTTACGTCGGCATAGTGCCTTTTCTATTTAATTCCGATGTAATTTGTGTGTTTCATCGTCAATAAGAAGGTCCAAGGGATACAGTAAACCTGGAGTGTAGCATTGGAATCTATAACTAGTGACACAGGAATGGTTCAAAGCATAGACAGTAAGAAGAGTCAGTCTTCGTGCACTTAAGTCGGCATTTTGCCTTTTGTATTTAATTCCGATGCAATTTCTGTGTTTCATCGTCAATAAGAAGGTCAGAGGTGTACAGTAAACCTGAAGTGAAGCATTGGAATCTATAACTAGTGTCAATGAAATATTTCAAAACATAGACAGTAAGATGAGTCAGTCTTCTTGTACTTAAGTCGGCATTGTGCCTTTTGTATTTAATTCCGATGCAGTTTCTGTGTTTCATCGTCAATAAGAAGGGCAGAGGGGTACAGAAAACCTGAAGTGAAGCATCGGATCTATAACTAGTGTCACAGGAATGGTTCAAAACATAGACAGTAAGAAGAGTCAGTCTTCTTGTACTGATTTCTGCTTTGTGCCTTTTGTATTTAATTACGATGCAATTTCTGTGTTTCATCGTCAATAAGAAGGTCCAAGGGATACAGTAAACCTGGACTGAAGCATCGGAATCTATAACTAGTGTCACAGGAATGGTTCAAATCATAGACAGTAAGAAGAGACAGACTTCTTTTACTTATGTCGGCATTGTGCCTTTTGTATTTAATTCCGATGCAATTTCTGTGTTTCTTCGTCACTAAGAAGGTCCATGGGATACAGTAAACCTGGAGTGAAGCATCGGAGTCTATAACTAGTGTCACAGGAGTGTTTCAAAAATAGACAGTAAGAAGAGTCAGTCTTCTTGAACTTAATTCGGCATTGTGCCTTTTGTATTTAATTCCGACGCAATTTCTGTGTTTCATCGTCAATATAGAGGACAGAGGGATACAGTAAAAATAAAGTGAAGCATCGGAATTTATAACTAGTGTCACAGGAATGGTTCAAAACATAGTCAGTAAGAAGAGTTAGTCTTCTTGTACTTAAGTCGGCGTTGTGCCTTTTGTATTTAATTCCGATGCAATTTCTGTGTCTCATCGTCAATAAGAAGGTCCAAGGGATACAGTAAACCTGGAGTGAAGCTTCTGAATCTGTAACTAGTGTCACGGGAATGGTTCAAATCATAGACAGTAAGAAGAGTCAGTCTTCGTGTACTTCAGTCGGCATTTTGCCTTTTGTATTTAATTCCGATGCAATTTTTGTGTTTCATCGTCAATGAGAAGGTCCAAGGGATACATTAAACCTGAAGTAAAGCATCAGGCCTATAACTAGTGTCACAGGAATCGTTCAAAACATAGTCAGAAAGGAGAGTCAGTCTTCTTGTACTTAAGACGGCATTGTGCCTTTTGTATTTAATTCCGATGCAATTTCTGTGTTTCATCGTCAATAAGAAGGTCCAAGGTATACAGTAAACCTGAAGTGAAGCATCGGATCTATAACTAGTGTCACAGGAATGGTTCAAAACATAGTCAGTAAGAAGAGTCAGGTTTTTGTCCTTAAGTCGGCATTGTGCCTTTTCTATTTAATTCCGATCTAATTTCTATGTTTCATCGTCAATAAGAAGGTCCAAGGGATACAGTAAACCTGGAGTGAAGCATCGTAATCTATAACTAGTGGCACAGGAATGGTTCAAAAGATAGTCAGTAAGAAGAGTCAGTCTTCTTGTACTTAAGTCGACATTGTGCCTTTTCTTTTTAATTCCGATGCAATTTCTGTTTTTCGTCGTCAACAAGAAGGTCCAAGGGATACAGTAAACCTGGAGTGAAGCATCGGAATCTATAACTAGTGTCACAGGAATGGTCAAAACATAGTCAGTAATAAGAGTCAGTCTTCTTGTACATAAGTCGGCATTGTGCCTTTTTATTTAATTCCGATGCAATTTCTGTGTTTCATCGTCAATAAGAAGTTCCAAGGGATACAGTAAACCTGAAGTGAAGCTTCGGAATCTATAGCTAGTGTCACAGGAAAGCTTCAAAACATAGTCAGTAAGAAGAGTCAGTCTTCTTGTCCTTGTGTCGGCATTGTGCCTTTTGTAATTAATTCCGATGCAATTTCTGTGTTTCATAGTCAATAAGAAGGTCCAAGGCATACAGTAAACCTGGAGTGAAGCATCGGAGTCTATAACTAGTGTCACAGGAGTGTTTCAAAAATAGACAGTAAGAAGAGTCAGTCTTCTTGAACTTAATTCGGCATTGTGCCTTTTGTATTTAATTCCGATGCAATTTCTGTGTTTCATCGTCAATATAGAGGTCAGAGGGATACAGTAAAAATAAAGTGAAGCATCGGAATTTATAACTAGTGTCACAGGAATGGTTCAAAACATAGTCAGTAAGAAGAGTTAGTCTTCTTGTACTTAAGTCGGCGTTGTGCCTTTTGTATTTAATTCCGAAGCAATTTCTGTGTCTCATCGTCAATAAGAAGGTCCAAGGGATACAGTAAACCTGGAGTGAAGCATCTGAATCTGTAACTAGTGTCACGGGAATGGTTCAAATCATAGACAGTAAGAAGAGTCAGTCTTCGTGTACTTCAGTCGGCATTTTGCCTTTTGTATTTAATTCCGATGCAATTTTTGTGTTTCATCGTCAATTAGAAGGTCCAAGGGATACATTAAACCTGAAGTAAAGCATCAGGTCTATAACTAGTGTCACAGGAATCGTTCAAAACATAGTCAGAAAGGAGAGTCAGTCTTCTTGTACTTAAGACGGCATTGCGCCTTTTGTATTTAATTCCGATGCAATTTCTGTGTTTCATCGTCAATAAGAAGGTCCAAGGTATACAGTAAACCTGAAGTGAAGCATCGGATCTATAACTAGTGTCACAGGAATGGTTCAAAACATAGTCAGTAAGAAGAGTCAGGTTTTTGTCCTTAAGTCGGCATTGTGCCTTTTCTATTTAATTCCGATGCAATTTCTATGTTTCATCGTCAATAAGAAGGTCCAAGGGATACAGTAAACCTGGAGTGAAGCATCGTAATCTATAACTAGTGGCACAGGAATGGTTCAAAAGATAGTCAGTAAGAAGAGTCAGTCTTCTTGTACTTAAGTCGACATTGTGCCTTTTCTTTTTAATTCCGATGCAATTTCTGTCTTTCGTCGTCAACAAGAAGGTCCAAGGGATACAGTAAACCTGGAGTGAAGCATCGGAATCTATAACTAGTGTCACAGGAATGGTCAAAACATTGTCAGTAATAAGAGTCAGTCTTCTTGTACATAAGTCGGCGTTGTGCCTTTTGTATTTAATTCCGATGCAATTTCTGTGTCTCATCGTCAATAAGAAGGTCCAAAGGATACAGTAAATCTGGAGTGAAGCATCAGAATCTGTAACTAGTGTCACAGGAATGGTTCAAATCATAGACAGTAAGAAGAGTCAGTCTTCGTGTACTTCAGTCGGCATTTTGCCTCTTGTATTTAATTCCGATGCAATTTTTGTCTTTCATCGTCAATGAGAAGGTCCAAAGGATACATGAAACCTGAAGTGAAGCATCGGAATCTATAACTAGTGTCACAGGAATGGTTCAAAACATAGTCAGTAAGAAGAGTCAGTCTTCTTGTACTTAAGTCGGCATTGTGCCTTTTCCATTTAATTCCGATGCAATTTCTGTGTTTCATCGTCAATAAGAGGGGCCAAGGGATACAGTAAACCTGGAGTGAAGCATCGGAAGCTATAACTAGTGTCACAGGAATGGTTGAAATTATAGTAAGAAGAGTCAGTCTTCTTGTACTTACGTCGGCATAGTGCCTTTTCTATTTAATTCCGATGTAATTTGTGTGTTTCATCGTCAATAAGAAGGTCCAAGGGATACAGTAAACCTGGAGTGTAGCATTGGAATCTATAACTAGTGACACAGGAATGGTTCAAAGCATAGACAGTAAGAAGAGTCAGTCTTCGTGCACTTAAGTCGGCATTTTGCCTTTTGTATTTAATTCCGATGCAATTTCTGTGTTTCATCGTCAATAAGAAGGTCAGAGGTGTACAGTAAGCCTGAAGTGAAGCATTGGAATCTATAACTAGTGTCAATGAAATATTTCAAAACATAGACAGTAAGATGAGTCAGTCTTCTTGTACTTAAGTCGGCATTGTGCCATTTGTATTTAATTCCGATGCAGTTTCTGTGTTTCATCGTCAATAAGAAGGGCAGAGGGGTACAGAAAACCTGAAGTGAAGCATCGGATCTATAACTAGTGTCACAGGAATGGTTCAAAACATAGACAGTAAGAAGAGTCAGTCTTCTTGTACTGATTTCTGCTTTGTGCCTTTTGTATTTAATTACGATGCAATTTCTGTGTTTCATCGTCAATAAGAAGGTCCAAGGGATACAGTAAACCTGGACTGAAGCATCGGAATCTATAACTAGTGTCACAGGAATGGTTCAAATCATAGACAGTAAGAAGAGACAGACTTCTTTTACTTATGTCGGCATTGTGCCTTTTGTATTTAATTCCGATGCAATTTCTGTGTTTCTTCGTCACTAAGAAGGTCCATGGGATACAGTAAACCTGGAGTGAAGCATCGGAGTCTATAACTAGTGTCACAGGAGTGTTTCAAAAATAGACAGTAAGAAGAGCCAGTCTTCTTGAACTTAATTCGGCATTGTGCCTTTTGTATTTAATTCCGATGCAATTTCTGTGTTTCATCGTCAATATAGAGGACAGAGGGATACAGTAAAAATAAAGTGAAGCATCGGAATTTATAACTAGTGTCACAGGAATGGTTCAAAACATAGTCAGTAAGAAGAGTTAGTCTTCTTGTACTTAAGTCGGCGTTGTGCCTTTTGTATTTAATTCCGATGCAATTTCTGTGTCTCATCGTCAATAAGAAGGTCCAAGGGATACAGTAAACCTGGAGTGAAGCATCTGAATCTGTAACTAGTGTCACGGGAATGGTTCAAATCATAGACAGTAAGAAGAGTCAGTCTTCGTGTACTTCAGTCGGCATTTTGCCTTTTGTATTTAATTCCGATGCAATTTTTGTGTTTCATCGTCAATGAGAAGGTCCAAGGGATACATTAAACCTGAAGTAAAGCATCAGGCCTATAACTAGTGTCACAGGAATCGTTCAAAACATAGTCAGAAAGGAGAGTCAGTCTTCTTGTACTTAAGACGGCATTGTGCCTTTTGTATTTAATTCCGATGCAATTTCTGTGTTTCATCGTCAATAAGAAGGTCCAAGGTATACAGTAAACCTGAAGTGAAGCATCGGATCTATAACTAGTGTCACAGGAATGGTTCAAAACATAGTCAGTAAGAAGAGTCAGGTTTTTGTCCTTAAGTCGGCATTGTGCCTTTTCTATTTAATTCCGATCTAATTTCTATGTTTCATCGTCAATAAGAAGGTCCAAGGGATACAGTAAACCTGGAGTGAAGCATCGTAATCTATAACTAGTGGCACAGGAATGGTTCAAAAGATAGTCAGTAAGAAGAGTCAGTCTTCTTGTACTTAAGTCGACATTGTGCCTTTTCTTTCTAATTCCGATGCAATTTCTGTTTTTCGTCGTCAACAAGAAGGTCCAAGGGATACAGTAAACCTGGAGTGAAGCATCGGAATCTATAACTAGTGTCACAGGAATGGTCAAAACATAGTCAGTAATAAGAGTCAGTCTTCTTGTACATAAGTCGGCATTGTGCCTTTTTATTTAATTCCGATGCAATTTCTGTGTTTCATCGTCAATAAGAAGTTATAAGGGATACAGTAAACCTGAAGTGAAGCTTCGGAATCTATAGCTAGTGTCACAGGAAAGCTTCAAAACATAGTCAGTAAGAAGAGTCAGTCTTCTTGTCCTTGTGTCGGCATTGTGCCTTTTGTAATTAATTCCGATGCAATTTCTGTGTTTCATAGTCAATAAGAAGGTCCAAGGCATACAGTAAACCTGGAGTGAAGCATCGGAACCTATAACTAGTGTCACATAAATGGTTCAAAACATAGACAGTAAGAAGAGTCAGTCTTCTTGACTTATGTTTGCTTTGTGCCTTTTGTATTTAATTCCGATGCAATTTCTGTGTTTCATCGTCAATAAGAAGGTCCAAGGTATACAGTAAGCCTTAAGTGAAGCATTGGATCTATAACTAGTGTCACAGGAATGGTTCAAAACATAGTCAGTAAGAAGAGTCAGGTTCTTGTACTTAAGTCGGCATTGTGCCTTTTCTATTTAATTCCGATGCAATTTCTGTGTTACATCGTCAATACGAAGGTCCAAGGGATACAGTAAACCTGGAGTGAAGAATCGGAATCTATAACTAGTGTCAATGGAATGGTTCAAGACATAGTCAGTAGAGGAGTCAGTCTTCTTGTACTTAAGTCGGCATTGAGCCTTTTCTTTTTAATTCCGATGCAATTACTGTGTTTCATCGTCAATAACAAGGTCCAAGGGATATAGTAAAACTGGAGTGAAGCATCGGAATCTATTACTAGTGTCACAGGAATGGTTAAAAACATAGACAGTAAGAAGAGTCAGACTTCTCGTACTTACGTCGACATTGTGCCTTTTCTATTTAATTCCGATGCAATTTCTGTGTTTCATCGTCAATAAGAAGGTCAGAGGGATACAATAAACATGAAGTGAAGCATCGGAATCTATAGCTAGTGTCACAGGAATGGTTCAAAACATAGTCAGTAAGCAGAGCCAGTCTTCTTGTCCTTAAGTCGGCATTGTGCCTTTTGTAATTAATTCCGATGCAATTTCTGTGTTTCATCGTCAATAAGAAGGTCCAAGGGATACAGTAAGCCTGAAGTGAAGCATCGGATCTATAATTAGTGTCACAGGAATGGTTCAAAACTTAGTCAGTAAGAAGAGTCGGGTTTTTGTACTTAAGTCGGCATTGTGCCTTTTCTATTTAATTCCCTTGCAATTTCTGTGTTTCATCGTCAATAAGAAGGTCCAAGGGATACAGTAAACCTGGAGTGAAGCATCAGAATGTATAACTGGTGTCCATGGAATGGTTCAAGACATAGTCAGTAAGAGGAGTCAGTCTTGTTGTACTTAAGTCGGCATTGTGCCTTTTCTTTTTAATTCCGAAGCAATTTCTGTGATTCATCGTCAATAAGAAGGTCCAAGGGATACAGTAAACCTGGACTGAAGCATCGGAATCTATAACTAGTGTCACATGAATGGTTCAAATCATAGACAGTAAGAAGAGTCAGACTTCTTTTACTTATGTCGGCATTGTGCCTTTTGTATTTAATTCCGATGCAATTTCTGTGTTTCTTCGTCACTAAGAAGGTCCAAGGGATACAGTAACCTGGAGTGAAGCATCGGAGTCTATAACTAGTGTCACAGGAGTGGTTCAAAAATAGACGGTAAGAAGAGTCAGTCTTCTTGAACTTAATTCGGCATTGTGAATTTTGTATTTAATTCCGATGCAATTTCTGTGTTTCATCGTCAATATGAAGGTGAGAGGGATACAGTAAAAATGAAGTGAAGCATCGGAATCCATAACTAGTGTCACAGGAATGGTTCAAACATAGTCATTAAGAAGAGTTAGTCTTCTTGTACTTAAGTCGGCGTTGTGCCTTTTGTATTTAATTCCGATGCAATTTCTGTGTTTCATCGTCAATAAGAGGGGCCAAGGGATACAGTAAACCTGGAGTGAAGCATCGGAAACTATAACTAGTGTCACAGGAATGGTTCAAATTATAGTAAGAAGAGTCAGTCTTCTTGTACTTGCGTCGGCATAGTGCCTTTTCTATTTAATTCCGATGTAATTTGTGTGTTTCATCGTCAATAAGAAGGTCCAAGGGATACAGTAAACCTGGAGTGTAGCATTGGAACCTATAACTAGTGACACAGGAATGGTTCAAAACATAGACAGTAAGAAGAGAGAGTCTTCGTGTACTTAAGTCGGCATTTTGCCTTTTGTATTTAATTCCGATGCAATTTCTGTGTTTCATCGTCAATAAGAAGGTCAGAGGGGTACAGTAAACCTGAAGTGAAGCATCGGAATCTATAACTAGTGTCAATGAAATATTTCAAAACATAGACAGTAAGATGAGTCAGTCTTCTTGTACTTAAGTCGGCATTGTGAATTTTGTATTTAATTCCGATGCAGTTTCTGTGTTTCATCGTCAATAAGAAGGTCAGAGGGGTACAGAAAACCTGAAGTGAAGCATCGGAATCTATAGCTAGTGTCACAGGAATGGTTCAAAACATAGTCAGTAAGAAGAGTCAGTCATCTTGTTCTTAAGTCGGCATTGTGCCTTTTGTATTTAATTCCGATGCAATTTCAGTGTTTCATCATCAATAAGAAGGGCCAAGGGATACAGTAAACATGGAGTGAAGCATCGGAATCTATAACTAGTGTCACAGGAATGGTTCAAAACATAGACAGTAAGAAGAGTCAGTCTCCTTGTACTTAATTCTGCGCTGTGCCTTTTGTATTTAATTCCGATGCAATTTCTGTGTTTCATCGTCAATAAGAATGTCCAAGGGATACAGAAACCTGAAGTGTAGCATCAGAATTTATAACTAGTGTCACAGGAATGGTTCAAAACATAGTCAGTAAGAAGAGTCAGTCTTCTTGTACTTAAGTCGGCATTGTGCCTTTTCTATTTAATTCCGATGCAATTTCTGTGTTTCATCGTCACTAAGACGGTCCAAGGGATACAGTAAACCTGGAGTGAAGCATCGGAGTCCATAACTAGTGTCACAGGACTGGTTCAAAAATAGACAGTAAGAAGAGTCAGTCTTCTTGAACTTAATTCGGCATTGTGCCTTTTGTATTTAATTCCGATGCAATTTCTGTGTTTCATCGTCAATAAGAAGGTCAGAGGGATACAGTAAAACTGAAGTGAAGCATCGGAATCCATAACTAGTGTCACAGGAATGGTTCAAAACATAGTCAGTAAGAAGAGTTAGTCTTCTTGTACTTAAGTCGGCATTGTTTCTTTTGTATTTAATTCCGATGCAATTTCTGTGTTTCATCGTCAATAAGTACGTCCAAGGGATACAGTAAACCTGGAGTGAAGCATCGGAATCTATAACAAGTGTCACAGGAATATTTCAAAACATAGACAGTAGGAAGAGTCAGTCTTCTTGTACTTAAGTCGGCATTGTGCCGTTTGTATTTAATTCCGATGCAATTTCTGTGTTTCATCGTCAATAAGAAGGTCCAAGGTATACAGTAAACCTGAAGTGAAGCATCGGATCTATAAATAGTGTCACAGGAATGGTTCGAAACTTAGTCTGTAAGAAGAGTCAGTCTTCTTGTACTTAAGTCGGCATTGTGCATTTCTATTTCATTCCGATGCAATTTCTGTGTTTCATCGTCAATAAGAAGGTCCAAGGGATACAGTAAACCTGAGGTGAAGCATCGGAATCTATAACTAGTGTCACAGGAATGGTTCAAAACATAGTCAGTAAGAAGAGTCAGTCTTCTTGTACATAAGTCGGCATTGTACCTTTTCTATTTAATTCCGATGCAATTTCTGTGTTTCATCGTCAATAACAAGGTCCAAGGGATACAGTAAACCTGGAGTGAAACATCGGAATCTATAACTAGTGTCAATGGAATGGTTAAATCATAGACTGTAAGAAGAGTCAATCTTCTTGTACTTAATTCGGCATTGTGCCTTTTGTATTTAATTCCGATGCAATTTCTGTGTTTCATCGTCAATAAGAAGGTCAGAGGTGTAAAGTAAACCTGAAGTGAAGCATCGGAATCTATAGTTAGTGTCACAGGAATGGTTCAAAACATAGTCAATAAGATGAGTCAGTCTTCTTGTCCTTAAGTCGGCACTGTGCCTTTTGTATTTAATTCCGAAGAAATTTCTGTGTTTCATCTTCAATACGAAGGTCCAAGGGATACAGTAAACCTGGAGTGATGCATCGGAATCTATAACTAGGGTCAATGGAATGGTTCAAGGCATAGTCAGTAAGAGGAGTCAGTCTTCTTGTACTTAAGTCGGCATTGTGCCTTTTCTTTTTAATTCCGATGCAATTTTTGTGTTTCATCGTCAATAGAAAGGTCCAAGGGATACAGTAAACCTGGGCTGAAGCATCGGAATCTATAAGTAGTGTCACAGGAATGGTTCAAATCATAGACAGTAAGAAGAGTCAGACTTCTTTTACTTATGTCGGCATTGTGCCTTTTGTATTTAATTCCGAAGCAATTTCTGTGTTTCTTCGTCACTAAGAAGGTCCAAGGGATACCGTAAACCTGGAGTGAAGCATCGGAGTCTATAACTAGTGTCACAGGAGTGGTTCAAAAATAGACAGTAAGAAGAGTCAGTCTTCTTGTACTTAATTCGGCATTGTGCCTTTTGTATTTAATTCCGATGCAATTTCTGTGTTTCATCGTCAATATGAAGGTCAGAGGGATACAGTAAGAATGAAGTGAAGCATCGGAATCCATAACTAGTGTCACAGGAATGGTTCAAAACATAGTCAGTAAGAGGAGTTAGTCTTCTTGTACTTAAGTCGGCGTTGTGCATTTTGTATTTAATTCCTATGCAATTTCAGTGTCTCATCGTTAATAAGAAGGTCCAAGGCATACAGTAAATCTTGAGTGCAGCATCTGAATCTGTAACTAGTGTCACAGGAATGGTTCAAATCATAGACAGTAAGAAGAGACAGTCTTCGTGTACTTCAGTCGGCAATTTGCCTTTTGTATTTAATTCCGATGCAATTTCTGTGTTTCATCGTCAATAAGAGGGGCCAAGGGATACAGTAAACATGGAGTGAAGCATCGGAAACTATAACTAGTGTCACAGGAATGGTTCAAACATAGACAGTAAGAAGAGTCAGTCATCTTGTACTTACGTGGGCATAGTGCCTTTTCCATTTAATTCCGATGTAATTTGTGTGTTTCATCGTCAATAAGAGGGGCCAAGGGATACAGTAAACATGGAGTGAAGCATCGGAAACTATAACTAGTGTCACAGGAATGGTTCAAACATAGACAGTAAGAAGAGTCAGTCATCTTGTACTTAAGTCGGCATTTTGCCTTTTGTGTTTAATTCCGATGCAATTTCTGTGTTTCATCGTCAATAAGAAGGTCAGAGGGGTACAGTAAACCTGAAGTGAAGAATCGGTATCTATAACTAGTGTCAATGATATATTTCAAAACATAGACAGTAAGATGAGTCAGTCTTCTTGTACTTAAGTCGGCATTGTGCCTTTTGTATTTAATTCGGATGCAGTTTCTGTGTTTCATCGTCAATAAGAAGATCAGAGGGGTACAGTAAACCTGAAGTGAAGCATCGGAATCTATAGCTAGTGTCACAGGAATGGTTCAAAACATAGTCAGTAAGAAGTGTCAGTCATCTTGTTCTTAAGTCGGCATTGTGTCTTTTGTATTTAATTCCGATGCAATATCTGTGTTTCATCATCAATACGAAGGTCCAAGGGATACAGTAAACCTGGAGTGAAGCATCGGAATCTATAACTAGTGTCACAGGAATGGTTCAAAACATAGACAGTAAGAAGAGTCATTCTCCTTGTACTTAATTCTGCACTGTGCCTTTTGTATTTAATTCCGATGCAATTTCTGTGTTTCATCGTCAATAAGAATGACCAAGGGATACAGTAAACCTGAAGTGTAGCATCGGAATTTATAACTAGTGTCACAGAAATGGTTCAAAAGATAGTCAGGAAGAAGGGTCAGTCTTCTTGTACTTAAGTCGGCATTGTGCCTTTTCTATTTAATTCCGATGCAATTTCTGTGTTTCATCGTCAATAAGATGGACCAAGGGATACAGTAAACCTGGAGTGAGGCATCGGAGTCTATAACTAGTGTCACAGGACTGGTTCAAAAATAGACAGTAAGAGGAGTCAGTCTTCTTGAACTTAATTCGGCATTGTGCCTTTTGTATTTAATTCCGATGCAATTTCTGTGTTTCATCGTCAATAAGAAGGTCAGAGGGATACAGAAAACCTGAAGTGAAGCATCGGACACAGGAATGGTGCAAAACATAGTCAGTAAGAAGAGTTAGTCTTCTTCTACTTAAGTCGGCATTGTGCCTTTTGTATTTAATTCCGATGCTATTTCTGTGTTTCATCGTCAATAAGAAGGTCCAAGGGATACAGTAAACCTGGAGTGAAGCATCGGAATCTATAACTAGTGTCACAGGAATATTTCAAAACATAGACAGTAGGAAGAGTCAGTCTTCTTGTACTTAAGTCGGCATTGTGCCGTTTGTATTTAATTCCGATGCAATTTCGGTGTTTCATCATCAATAAGAAGGTCCAAGGGATACAGTAAACCTGGAGTGTAGCATCGGAATCCATAACTAGTGTCACAGGAATGGTTCAAACATAGACAGTAAGAAGAGTCAGTCTTCGTGTACTTAAGTCGGCATTTTGCCTTTTGTATTTAATTCCGATGCAATTTCTGTGTTTCATCGTCAATAAGAAGGTTCATGGTATATAGTAAACCTGGAGTGAAGCATCGGAATCTATAACTAGTGTCACAGGAATGGTTCAAAACATAGACAGTAAGAAGAGTCAGTCTTCTTGTACTTACGTCGACATTGTGCCCTTTCTATTTAAATCCCATGCAATTTCTGTAATTCATCGTCTATAAGAAGGTCCTAGGGATACAGTAAACCTGAAGTGAAGCTTCGGAATCTATAGCTAGTGTCACAGGAATGGTTCAAAACATAGACAGTAAGAAGAGCCAGTCTTTTTGTACTTAATTCTGCTTTGTGCCTTTTGTATTTAATTCCGATGCAATTTCTGTGTTTCATCGTCAATAAGAAAGTCAGAGGGGTACAGTAAACCTGAAACCTGAAGTGAAGCATCGGAATCTATAGCTAGTGTCACAGGAATGGTTCAAAACATAGACAGTAAGAAGAGTCAGTCTTCTTGTACTTAATTCTGCTTTGTGCCTTTTGTATTTAATTCCGATGCAATATCTGTGTTTCATCGTCAATAAGAAGGTCCAAGGGATACAGGAAACCTGAAGTGAAGCATCGGGGTCTATAACTAGTGTCACAGGAATCGTTCAAAACACAGTCAGAAAGGAGAGTAAGTCTTCTTGTACTTAAGTCGGCATTGTGCCTTTTGTATTTAATTCCGATGCAATTTCGGTGTTTCATCGTCAATAAGAAGGTCAGAGGGAAACAGTAATCCTGAAGTGAAGCATCGGAATCTATAACTAGTGTCACAGGAATGGTTCAAAACATAGTCAGTAAGAAGAGTCAGTCTTCTTGTACTTAAGCCGGCATTGTGCCTTTTCTATTTAATTCCGATGCAATTTCTGTGTTCCATCGTCAATAAGAGGGGCCAAGGGATACAGTAAACCTGGAGTGTAGCATTGGAATCTATAACTAGTGACACAGGAGTGGTTCAAAACATAGACAATAAGAAGAGTCAGTCTTCGTGTACTTAAGTCCGCATTTTGCCTTTTGTATTTAATTCCGATGCAATTTCTGTGTTTCATCGTCAATAAGGTCAGAGGGGTACAGTAAACCTGAAGTGAAGCATCGGAATCTACAACTAGTGTCAATGAAATTTGTTAAAGCATAGACAGTAAGATGAGTCAGTCTTCTTGTACTTAATTCGGCATTGTGCCTTTTGTATTTAATTCCGATGCAGTGTCTGTGTTTCATCGTCAATAAGAAGGTCAGAGGGGTACAGAAAACCTGAAGTGAAGCATCGGAATCTATAGCTAGTGTCTTAGGAATGGTTCAAAGCATAGTCAGAAAGAAGAGTCAGTCATCTTGTTAATAAGTCGGCATTGTGCCTTTTGTATTTAATTCCGATGCAATTTCTGTGTTTCATCATCAATAAGAAGGTCCAAGAGATACAGTAAACCTGGAGTGAAGCTTTGGAATCTATAACTAGTGTCACAGGAATGGTTCAAAGCATAGACAGTAAGAAGAGTCAGTCTTCTTGTACTCACGTCGACATTGTGCCCTTTCTATTTCAATCCGATGCAATTTCTGTAATTCATCGTCTATAAGAAGGTCCTAGGGATACAGTAAACCTGAAGTGAAGCTTCGGAATCTATAGCTAGTGTCACAGGAGTGGTTCAAAACATAGACAGTAAGAAGAGTCAGTCTTCTTGTACTTAATTCTGCTTTGTGCCTTTTGTATTTAATTCCGATGCAATTTCTGTGTTTCATCATCAATAAGAAGGTCAGAGGGGTACAGTAAACCTGAACCCTGAAGTAAAGCATCGGAATCTATAGCTAGTGTCACAGGAATGATTCAAAACATAGACAGCAAGAAGAGTCAGTCTTCTTGTACTTAATTCTGCTTTGTGCCTTTTGTATTTAATTCCGATGCAATTTCTGTGTTTCATCGTCAATAAGAAGGTCCAAGGGATACAGTAAACCTGAAGTGAAGCATCGGAATTTATAACTAGTGTCACAGGAATGGTTCAAAACATAGACAGTAAGAAGACTCAGTCTTCTTGTACTTAAGTCGGCATTGTGCCTTTTGTATTTAACTCCGATGCAATTTCTGTGTTTCATCGTCAATAAGAAGGTCAGAGGGATACCGTAATCCTGAAGTGAAGCATCGGGATCTATAACTAGTGTCACAGGAATGGTTCAAAACATAGTCAGTATGAATATTCAGTCTTATTGTACTTAAGTCATCATTGTGCAGTTTCTATTTAATTCTGATGCAATTTCTGTGTTTCATCGTCAATAAGAAGGTCCAAGGGATAGAGTAAACGTGAAGTGAAGCATCGGAATCTATAACTAGTGTCACAGGAATGGTTCAAAACAAAGTCAGTAAGAAGAGTCAGTCTTCTTGTCCTTAAGTCGGCATTGTGCCTTTTGTATTTAATTCCGATGCAATTTCTGTGTTTCATCGTCGATAAGAAGGTCCAAGGGATACAGTAAACCTGGAGTGTAGCATCGGAATCTATAACTAGTGTCTCAGGAATAGTTCAGAACATAGACAGTAAGAAGAGTCAGTCTTCGTGTACTTAAGTCGGCACTTTGCCTTTTGTATTTAATTCCGATGCAATTTCTGTGTTTCATCGTCAATAAGAAGGTCCAAGGGATACAGTAAACCTGAGGTGAAGCATCGGAATCTATAACTAGTGTCACAGGAATGATTCAAAACATAGTCAGTAAGAAGAGTCAGTCTTCTTGTACTTAAGTCGGCATTGTACCTTTTCTATTTAATTCGATGCAATTTCTGTGTTTCATCGTCAATAACAAGGTCCAAGGGATACAGTAAACCTGGAGTGAAGCATCGGAATCTACAACTAGTGTCAATGGAATGGTTCAAAACATAGACAGTAAGAAGAGTCAACCTTCTTGTACTTAAGTCGGCATTGTGCCTTTTGTATTTAATTCCGATGCAATTTCTGTGTTTCATCGTCAATAAGGTCAGAGGGGTACAGTAAACCTGAAGTGAAGCATCGGAATCTATAGTTAGTGTCACAGGAATGGTTCAAAACATAGTCAGTAAGATGAGTCAGTCTTCTTGTCCTTATGGCGGCATTGTGCCTTTTGTATTTAATTCCGAAGAAATTTCTGTGTTTCATCACAATAAGAATGTCCAAGGGATACAGTAAACCTCCTGTGAAGCATCGTAATCTATAACTAGTGTCAATGGAATGGTTCAAGACATAGTCAGTAAGAGGAGTCAGTCTTCTTGTACTTAAGTCGGCATTGTGCCTTTTCTTTTTAATTCCGATGCAATTTCTGTGTTTCATCGTCAATAAGAAGGTCCAAGGGATACAGTAAACCTGGACTGAACCATCGGAATCTATAACTAGTGTCACAGGAATGGTTCAAATCATAGACAGTAAGAAGAGTCAGACTTCTTTTACTTTTGTCGGCATTGTGCCTTTTGTATTTAATTCCGTTGCAATTTCTGTGTTTCTTCATCGCTAAGAAGGTCCAAGGGATACAGTAAACCTGGAGTGAAGCATCGGAGTCTATAACTAGTGTCACAGGAGTGGTTCAAAAATAGACAGTAAGAAGAGTCAGTCTTCTTGAACTTAATTCGGCATTGTGCCTTTTGTATTTAATTCCGATGCAATTTCTGTGTTTCATCGTCAATATGAAGGTCAGAGGGATACAGTAAAAATGAAGTAAAGCATCGAACTCCATAACTAGTGTCACAGTAATGGTTCAAAACATAGGCAGTAAGAAGAGTTAGTCTTCTTGTACTTAAGTCGGCGTTGTGCCTTTTGTATTTAATTCCGATGCAATTTCTGTGTCTCATCGTCAATAAGAAGGTCCAAGGGATACAGTAAACCTGGAGTGAAGCATCTGAATCTGTAACTAGTGTCACAGGAATGGTTCAAATCATAGACAGTAAGAAGAGTCAGTCTTCGTGTACTTCAGTCGGCAATTTGCCTTTTGTATTTAATTCCGATGTAATTTTTGTGTTTCATAGTCAATGAGAAGGTCCAAGGGATACATTAAACCTTAAGTAAAGCATCGGGGTCTATAACTAGTGTCACAGGAATCGTTCAAATCATAGTCAGAAAGGAGAGTCAGTCTTCTTGTACTTAAGTCGGCATTGTGCCTTTTGTATTTAATTCCGATGCAATTTCTGTTTTTCATCGTCCTTAAGAAGGTCCAAGGGATACAGTAAACCTGAGGTGAAGCATCGGAATCTATAACTAGTGTCACAGGAATGGTTCAAACATAGTCAGTAAGAAGAGTCAGTCTTCTTGTACTTAAGCCGGCTTGGTGCCTTTTCTATTTAATTCCGATGCAATTTCTGTGTTTCATCGTCAGTAAGAAGGTCAGAGGGATACAGTAATCCTGAAGTGAAGCATCGGAATCTATAACTAGTGTCACAGGAATGGTTCAAAACATAGTCAGTAAGAAGAGTCAGTCTTCGTGTACTTAAGTCCGCATTTTGCCTTTTGTATTTAATTCCTATGCAATTTCTGTGTTTCATCGTCAATAAGAAGGTCAGAGGGGTACAGTAAACCTGAAGTGAAGCATCGGAATCTATAACTAGTGTCAATGAAATATTTCAAAGCAGAGACAGTAAGATGAGTCAGTCTTCTTGTACTTAAGTCGGCATTGTGCCTTTTGTATTTAATTCCGATGCAATTTCTGTGTTTCATCATCAATAAGAAGGTCCAAGAGATACAGTAAACCTGGAGTGAAGCATCGGAATCTATAACTAGTGTCACAGGAATAGTTCAAAACATAGACAGTAAGAAGCGTCAGTCTCCTTGTACTTAATTCTGCGCTGTGCCTTTTGTATTTAATTCCGATGCAATTTCAGTGTTTCATCGTCAATAAGAATGTCCAAGGGATACAGTAAACCTGAAGTGTAGCATCGGAATTTATAACTAGTGTCACAGGAATGGTTCAAAACATAGTCAGTAAGATGAGTCAGTCTTCTTGTACTTAAGTGGGCATTGTGCCTTTTCTATTTAATTCCGATGCAATTTCTGTGTTTCATTGTCAATAAGAAGGACCAAGGGATACAGTAAACCTGGAGTGAAGCATCGGAGTCTATAACTAGTTTCACAGGACTGGTTCAAAAATAGACAGTTAGAAGAGTCAGTCTTCTTGAACTTAATTCGGCATTGTGCCTTTTGTATTTAATTCCGATGCAATTTCTGTGTTTCATCGTCAATAAGAAGGTCAGAGGGATACTGTAAACCTGAAGTGAAGCATCGGAATCCATAACTAGTGTCACAGGAATGGTTCAAAACATAGTCAGTAAGAACAGTTAGTCTTCTTGTACTTAAGTCGGCATTGTGCCTTTTGTATTTAATTCCGATGCAATTTCTATGTTTCATCGTCAATAAGAAGGTTCATGGTATATAGTAAACCTGGAGTGAAGCATCGGAATCTATAACTAGTGTCACAGGAATGGTTCAAAACATAGACAGTAAGAAGAGTCAGTCTTCTTGTACTCACGTCGACATTGTGCCCTTTCTATTTCAATCCGATGCAATTTCTGTAATTCATCGTCTATAAGTGCCTTTTGTATTTAATTCCGATGCAATTTCTGTGTTTCATCATCAATAAGAAGGTCAGAGGGGTACAGTAAACCTGAAACCTGAAGTAAAGCATCGGAATCTATAGCTAGTGTCACAGGAATGGTTCAAAACATAGACAGTAAGAGGAGTCAGTCTTCTTGCACTTAATTCTGCTTTGTGCCTTTTGTATTTAATTCCGATGCAATTTCTGTGTTTCATCGTCAATAAGAAGGTCCAAGGGATACAGTAAACCTGAAGTGAAGCATCGGAATTTATAACTAGTGTCACAGGAATGGTTCAAAACATAGACAGTAAGAAGAGTCAGTCTTCTAGTACTTAAGTCGGCATTGTGCCTTTTGTATTTAACTCCGATGCAATTTCTGTGTTTCATCGTCAATAAGAAGGTCAGAGGGATACAGTAATCCTGAAGTGAAGCATCGGAATCTATAACTAGTGTCACAGGAATGGTTCAAAACATAGTCAGTATGAATATTCAGTCTTATTGTACTTAAGTCATCATTGTGCAGTTTCTATTTAATTCTGATGCAATTTCTGTGTTTCATCGTCAATATGAAGGTCCAAGGGATACAGTAAACCTGGAGTGAAGCATCGGAATCTGTAACTAGTGTCACAGGAATGGTTCAAATCATAGACAGTAAGAAGAGTCAGACTTCTTTTTCTTAAGTCGGCATTGTGCCTTTAGTATTTAATTCCGGTGCAATTTCTGTGTTTCATCGTCAATAACAAGGTCAGAGGGATACAATAAACCTGAAGCATCGGAATCTATAACTAGTGTCACAGGAATGGTTCAAAACAAAGTCAGTAAGAAGAGTCAGTCTTCTTGTCCTTAAGTCGGCATTGTGCCTTTTGTATTTAATTCCGATGCAATTTCTGTGTTTCATCGTCAGTAAGAAGGTCCAAGGGATACAGTAAACCTGGAGTGTAGCATCGGAATCTATAACTAGTATCACAGGAATGGTTCAAAACATAGACAGTAAGAAGAGTCAGTCTTCGTGTACTTAAGTCGGCATTTTGCCTTTTGTATTTAATTCCGATGCAATTTCTGTGTTTCATCGTCAATAAGAAGGTCCAAGGGATACAGTAAACCTGAGGTGAAGCATCGGAATCTATAACTAGTGTCACAGGAATGGTTCAAAACATAGTCAGTAAGAAGAGTCAGTCTTCTTGTACTTAAGTCGGCATTGTACCTTTTCTATTTAATTCCGATGCAATTTCTGTGTTTCATCGTCAATAACAAGGTCCAAGGGATACAGTAAACTTGGAGTGAAGCATCGGAATCTACAACTAGTGTCAATGGAATGGTTCAAATCATAGACAGTAAGAAGAGTCAGTCTTCTTGAACTTAATTCGGCATTGTGCCGTTTGTATTTAATTCCGATGCAATTTCTGTGTTTCATCGTCAATATGAAGGTCAGAGGGATACAGTAAAAATGAAGTGAAGCATCGAAATCCATAACTAGGGTCACAGTTATGGTTCAAAACATAGTCAGTAAGAAGAGTTAGTCTTCTTGTACTTAAGTCCGCGTTGTGCCTTTTGTATTTAATTCCGATGCAATTTCTGTGTCTCATCGTCAATAGGAAGTTCCAAGGGATACAGTAAACCTGGAGTGAAGCATCTGAATCTGTAACTAGTGTCACAGGAATGGTTCAAATCATAGACAGTAAGAAGAGTCAGTCTTCGTGTACTTCAGTCGGCAATTTGCCTTTTGTATTTAATTCCGATGTAATTTTTGTGTTTCATAGTCAATGAGACGGTCCAAGGGATACATTAAACCTGAAGTAAAGCATCGGGGTCTATAACTAGTGTCACAGGAATCGTTCAAATCATAGTCAGAAAGGAGAGTCAGTCTTCTTGTACTTAAGTCGGCATTGTGCCTTTTGTATTTAATTCCGATGCAATTTCTGTTTTTCATCGTCCTTAAGAAGGTCCAAGGGATACAGTAAACCTGAGGTGAAGCATCGGAATCTATAACTAGTGTCACAGGAATGGTTCAAACATAGTCAGTAAGAAGAGTCAGTCTTCTTGTACTTAAGCCGGCTTTGTGCCTTTTCTATTTAATTCCGATGCAATTTCTGTGTTTCATCGTCAGTAAGAAGGTCAGAGGGATACAGTAATCCTGAAGTGAAGCATCGGAATCTATAACTAGTGTCACGGGAATGGTTCAAAACATAGTCAATAAGAAGAGTCAGTCTTCTTGTACTTAAGTCGGCATTGTGCCTTTTCTATTTAATTCCGATGCAATTTCTGTGTTTCATCGTCTATAAGAGGGGCCAAGGGATACAGTAAACCTGGAGTGACGCATCGGAAACTATAACTAGTGTCACAGGAAAAGTTCAAAGCATAGACAGTAAGAAGAGTCAGTCTTCTTGTACTTACGTCGGCATAGTGCCTTTTCTATTTAATTCCGATGCAATTTCTGTGTCTCATCGTCAATAAGAAGGTCAGAGGGGTACAGTAAACCTGAAGTGAAGAATCGGAATCTATAACTAGTGTCAATGAAATATTTCAAAACATAGACAGTAAGATGAGTCAGTCTTCTTGGACTTAAGTCGGCATTATGCCTTTTGTATTTAATTCCGATTCAGTTTCTGTGTTTCATCGTCAATAAGAAGGTCACAGGGGTACAGTAAACCTGAAGTGAAGCATCGGAATCTATAGCTAGAGTCACAGGAATGGTTCAAAACATAGTCAGTAAGAAGAGTCAGTCATCTTGTCCTTAAGTCGGCATTGTGTCTTTTGTATTTAATTCCGGTGCAATATCTGTGTTTCATCATCAATACGAAGGTCCAAGGGATACAGTAAACCTGGAGTGAAGCATCGGAATCAATAACTAGTGTCACAGGAATGGTTCAAAACATAGACAGTAAGAAGAGTCAGTCTCCTTGTACTTAATTCTGCACTGTGCCTTTTGTATTTAATTCCGATGCAATTTCTGTGTTTCATCGTCAATAAGAGTGTCCAAGGGATACAGTAAACCTGAAGTGTAGCATCGGAATTTATAACTAGTGTCACAGGAATGGTTCAAAACATAGTCAGTAAGAAGAGTTAGTCTTCTTGTACTTAAGTCGGCATTGTGCCTTTTGTATTTAATTTCGATGCAATTTCTGTGTTTCATCGTCAATAAGAAGGTCCAAGGGATACAGTAATCCTGGAGTGAAGCATCGGAATCTATAACTAGTGTCACAGGAATATTTCAAAACATAGACAGTAGGAAGAGTCAGTCTTCTTGTACTTAAGTCGGCATTGTGCCGTTTGTATTTAATTCCGATGCAATTTCTGTGTTTCATCGTCAATAAGAAGGTCCAAGGGATACAGTAAACCTGAAGTGAAGCATCGGATCTATAACTAGTGTCACAGGAATGGTTCAAAACATAGTCAGTAAGAAGAGTCACTCTTCTTGTACTTAGGTCGGCATTGTGCCTTTTCTATTTCGTTCCGATGCAATTTCTGTGTTTCATCGTCAATAATAGGGTCCAAGGGATACAGTAAACATGGAGTGAAGCATCGGAATCTATAACTAGTGTCAATGGAATGGTTCAAAGCATAGTCAGTAAGAAGAGTCAGTCTTCTTATTCTTAAGTCGGCATTGTGCATTTTCTATTTAATTCCGATGCAATTTCTGTGTTTCATCGGCAATAAGAAGGTCTAAGGGATATAGTAAACCTAGAGTGAAGCATCGGAATCTATAACTAGTGTCACAGGAATGGTTCAAAACATAGACAGTAAGAGGAGTCAGTCTTCTTCTACTTACGTCGACATTGTGCCCTTTCTATTTAAATCCCATGCAATTTCTGTAATTCATTTTCTATAAGAAGGTCCTAGGGATACAGTAAACCTGAAGTGAAGCTTCGGAATCTATAGCTAGTGTCACAGGAATGGTTCAAAACATAGACAGTAAAAAGAGTCAGTCTTTTTGTATTTAATTCTGCTTTGTGCCTTTTGTATTTAATTCCGATGCAATTTCTGTGTTTCATCGTCAATAAGAAGGTCAGAGGGGTACAGTAAACTTGAAACCTGAAGTGAAGCATCGGAATCTATAGCTAGTGTCACAGGAATGGTTCAAAACATAGCCGGTAAGAAGAGTCAGTCTTCTTGTACTTAATTCTGCTTTGTGCCTTTTGTATTTAATTCCGATGCAATTTCTGTGTTTCATCGTCAATAAGAAGGTCCAAGGGATACAGTAAACCTGAAGTGAAGCATCTGAATTTATAACTAGTGTTACAGGAATGGTTCAAAACATAGACAGTAAGAAGAGTCAGTCTTCTTGTACTTAAGTCGGCATTCTGCCTTTTGTATTTAACTCCGATGGAATTTCTGCGTTTCATCGTCAATAAGAAGGTTAGAGGGATACAGTAATACTGAAGTGAAGCATCGGAATCTATAACTAGTGTCACAGGAATGGTTCCAAACATAGTCAGTAAGAATATTCAGTCATATTGTACTTAAGTCATCATTGTGCATTTTCTATGTAATTCTGATGCAATTTCTGTGTTTCATCGTCAATATGAAGGTCCAAGGGATACAGTAAACCTGGAGTGAAGCATCGGAATCTATAACTAGTGTCACAGGAATGGTTCAAATCATAGACAGTAAGAAGAGTCAGACTTCTTTTTCTTAAGTCGGCATTGTGCCTTTTGTATTTAATTCCGGTGCAATTTCTGTGTTTCATCGTCAATAAGAATGTCAGAGGGATACAATAAACCTGAAGCATCGGAATCTATAACTAGTGTCACAGGAATGGTTCAAAACAGTGTCAGTAAGAAGAGACAGTCTTCTTGTCCTTAAGTCGGCATTGTGCCCTTTGTATTTAGTTCCGATGCAATTTCTGTGTTTCATCGTCAATAAGAAGGTCCAAGGGATACAGTAAACCTGGAGTGTAGCATCGGAATCTATAACTAGTGTCACAGGACAGGTTCAAAACATAGACAGTAAAAAGAGTCAGTCTTCGTGTACTTAAGTCGGCATTTTGCCTTTTGTATTCAATTCCGATGCAATTTCTGTGTTTCATCGTCAATAAGAAGGTCCAAGGGATACAGTAAATCTGAGGTGAAGCATCGGAATCTATAACTAGTGTCACAGGAATGTTTCAGAACATAGTCAGTAAGAAGAGTCAGTCTTCTTGTACTTAAGTCGGCATTGTGCCTTTTCTATTTAATTCCGATGCAATTTCTGTGTTTCATCGTCAATAACAACGTCCAAGGGATACAGTAAACATGGAGTGAAGCATCGGAATCTATAACAAGTGTCAATGGAATGGTTCAAATCATAGACAGTAAGAAGAGTCAATCTTCTTGTACTTAAGTCGGCATTGTGCCTTTTGTATTTAATTCCGATGCAATTTCTGTGTTTCATCGTCAATAAGAAGGTCAGAGGGGTACAGTAAACCTGAAGTGAAGCATGGGAATCTATAGCTAGTGTCACAGGAATAGTTCAAAACATAGTCAGTAAGATGAGTCAGTCTTCTTGTCCTTAAGTCGGCATTGTGCCTTTTGTATTTAATTCCGAAGAAATTTCTGTGTTTCATCATCAATTAGAAGGTCCAAGGGATACAGTGAACCTGGAGTGAAGCATCGGAATCTATAACTAGTGTCACAGGAATGGTTCAAAACATAGACAGTAAGAAGAGTCAGTCTCCTTGTACTTAATTCTGCACTGTGCCTTTTGTATTTAATTCCGATGCATTATCTGTGTTTCATCGTCAATATGATGTTCCAAGGGATACAGTAAACCAGAAGTGAAGCATCGGAATTTATAACTGGTGTCACAGGGATGCTTCAAAACATAGTCAGTAAGAAGAGTCAGTCTTCTTGTACTTAAGTCGGCATTTTGCCTTTTCTATTTATTTTGATGCAATTTCTGTGTTTCATCGTCAATAAGAAGGACCAAGGGATACAGTAAACCTAGAGTGAAGCATCGGAGTCTATAACTAGTGTCACAGGACTGGTTCAAAACATAGTCAGTAAGAAGAGTCAGTCTTCTTGTACTTAAGTCGGCATTGTGTCTTATGTATTTAATTCCGATGCAATTTCTGTGTTTCATCGTCCTTAAGAAGGTCCAAGGGATACAGTAAACCTGAGGTGAAGCATCGGAATCTATAACTAGTGTCACAGGAATGGTTCAAAACATAGTCAGTAAGAAGAGTCAGTCTTCTTGTACTTAAGCCGGCTTTGTGCCTTTTCTATTTAATTCCGATTCAATTTCTGTGTTTCATCGTCAGTAAGAAGGTCAGAGGGATACAGTAATCCTGAAGTGAAGCATCGGAATCTATAACTAGTGTCACAGGAATGGTTCAAAACATAGTCAGTAAGAAGAGTCAGTCTTCTTGTACTTAAGTCGGCATTGTGCCTTTTCTACGAGGGCCGTTCAGAAAGTAACCTCCGGTTGATTTAAAAAAATACACCAAGTTAAATAAAAATATTTTAATATATACATCTTACAACTACATCTTTGCACTATTTTTCTACATAGTCTCCATAGCGATTGAGGCACTTATCGTATCTCTTCACAAGCTTTGAAATTCCTTCTGCATAAAAATCACCCGCTTGTGCCTGGAGCCAGCCTGTGACCGCATCTTTGAGCTCTTCGTCGTCATCAAACCGCTGTGACCCGAGCCATTTCTTCAAATTGCATGAAGAGGTGATAATCACTTGGCGCCAAGTCTGGGCTGTAAGGTGGATGGTTGATAACGTCCCACTTGAAGGACTCAAGAAGGGCCGTTGTTCTGCGAGCAGAGTGAGGACGGGCGTTATCGTGCAAAAAAACGATACCGGAAGTCAGCATACCACGGCGTTTGTTCAGTATAGCCCGTCGTAACTTTTTTATTGTTTCACAGTACACGTCTTGATTATTGATCGTACCACGTTCCATGAATTCAACCAACAACACCCCTTTGGCATCCCAAAACACCGTTGCCATCAGTTTTCTGGCAGAAAAATCTTGCGAGGCTTTTCTTGGTTTGGTAGGCGAATTTGAATGTGCCCACATCTTTGATTGTTCTTTTGTCTCAGGGTTCACGTACTTAATCCAGGTTTCGTCACCGGTCACGATTCTGTTTAACAATGGTTCTCCTTCGTCCTCATAACGTGACAGAAAGTCTAATGCAGAGGCCATTCTTTGAGTTTTGTGGTGGTCGGTAAGAATTTTGGGCACCCATCGTGCACAGAACTTACGGTAACCCAATCTTGCTGTCACTATCTCGTACAAGAGTGTCTTAGAAATCTGTGGAAAACCAGTAGACAACTCCGACATTGAGAAACGTCGATTTTCACGAACTTTTGCATCAACTGTCTGAACGAGTTCGTCAGTCACCAATGATGGTCTACCACTCCTCTCTTCATCATGAACGTTTTCTCGTCCACTTTTAAATAAACGTACCCATTCACGGACAACTCCTTCACTCATAACTCTTGGTCCGTACACGGCACAAAGCTCACGATGAATAGCTGCTGCAGAATATCCTTTGGCTGTAAAAAACCTTATGACAGCACGCACTTCACATTTGGCGGGGTTTTCTATTGCAGCACACATTTCAAACTGCCACAAAAACTAAACTAGCGCAGGTACGACGTTCACTCGACCACGGCTTGATGCCGACTGACCTGTAAGTGCGCGAACGCACAGATGGGGTCACTACTCCCCCCACAACCCGCACTGTGACCAATCGGAGGTTACTTTCTGAACCGCCCTCGTATTTAATTCCGATGCAATTTCTGTGTTTCATCGTCTATAAGAGGGGCCAAGGGATACAGTAAACCTGGAGTGAAGCATCGGAAACTATAACTAGTGTCACAGGAATGGTTCAAAGCATAGACAGTAAGAAGAGTCAGTCTTCTTGTACTTACGTCGGCATAGTGCATTTTCTATTTAATTCCGAAGTAATTTGTGTGTTTCATTGTCAATAAGAAGGTCCAAGGGATACAGTAAACCTGGAGTGTAGCATCGGAATCTATAACTAGTGACACAGGAATGGTTCAAAACATAGACAGTAAGAAGAGTCAGTCTTCGTGTACTTAAGTCGGCATTTTGCCTTTTGTATTTAATTCCGATGCAATTTCTGTGTCTCATCGTCAATAAGAGGGTCAGAGGGGTACAGTAAACCTGAAGTGAAGAATCGGAATCTATAACTAGTGTCAATGAAATATTTCAAAACATAGACAGTAAGATGAGTCAGTCTTCTTGGACTTAAGTCGGCATTATGCCTTTTGTATTTAATTCCGATTCACTTTCTGTGTTTCATCGTCAATAAGAAGGTCACAGGGGTACAGTAAACCTGAAGTGAAGCATCGGAAGCTATAGCTAGAGTCACAGGAATGGTTCAAAACATAGTCAGTAAGAAGAGTCAGTCATCTTGTTCTTAAGTCGGCATTGTGTCTTTTGTATTTAATTCCGATGCAATATCTGGGTTTCATCGTCAATACGAAGGTCCAAGGGATACAGTATACCTGGAGTGAAGCATCGGAATCTATAACTAGTGTCACAGGAATGGTTCAAAACATAGACAGTAAGAAGAGTCAGTCTCCTTGTACTTAATTCTGCACTGTGCCTTTTGTATTTAATTCCGATGCAATTTCTGTGTTTCATCGTCAATAAGAATGTCCAAGGGATACAGTAAACCTGAAGTGTAGCATCGGAATTTATAACTAGTGTCACAGGAATGGTTCAAAACATAGTCAGGAAGAAGAGTCAGTCTTCTTGTACTTAATTCGGCATTGTGCCTTTTCTATTTAATTCCGATGCAATTTCTGTGTTTCATCGTCAATAAGATGGACCAAGGGATACAGTAAACCCGGAGTGAAGCATCGGAGTCTATAACTAGTGTCACAGGACTGGTTCAAAAATAGACAGTAAGAGGAGTCAGTCTTCTTGAACTTAATTCGGCATTGTGCCTTTTGTATTTAATTCCGAAGCAATTTCTGTGTTTCATCGTCAATAAGAAGGTCAGAGGGATACAGTAAACCTGAAGTGAAGCATCGGAATCCATAACTAGTGTCACAGGAATGGTTCAAAACATAGTCAGTAAGAAGAGTTAGTCTTCTTGTACTTAAGTCGGCATTGTGCCTTTTGTATTTAATACCGATGCTATTTCTGTGTTTCATCGTCATTAAGAAGGTCCAAGGGATACAGTAAACCTGGAGAGAAGCATCGGAATCTATAACTAGTGTCACAGGAATATTTCAAAACATAGACAGTAGGAAGAGTCAGTCTTCTATAACTTAAGTCGGCATTGTGCCGTTTGTATTTATTTCCGATGCAATTTCGGTGTTTCATCATCAATAAGAAGGTCCAAGGTATACAGTAAACCTGAAGTGAAGCATCGGATCTATAGCTAGTGTCACAGGAATGGTTCAAAACATAGTCAGTAAGAAGACTCAGTCTTCTTGTACTTAAGTCGGCATTGTGCCTTTTCTATTTCATTCCGATGCAATTTCTGTGTTTCATCGTCAATAAGAAGGTCCAAGGGATACAGTAAACATGGAGTGAAGCATCGGAATCTATAACTAGTGTCAATGGAATGGTTCAAAACATAGTCAGTAAGAAGAGTCAGTCTTCTAGTACTTAAGTCGGCATTGTGCCTTTTCTATTTAAATCCGATGCAATTTCTGTGTTTCATCGTCAATAAGAAGGTCCAAGGGATATAGTAAACCTGGAGTGAAGCATCGGAATCTATAACTAGTGTCACAGGAATGGTTCAAAACATAGACAGTAAGAAGAGTCAGTCTTCTTGTACTTACGTCGTCATTGTGCCCTTTCTATTTAAATCCCATGCAATTTCTGTAATTCATCGTCTATAAGAAGGTCCTAGGTATACAGTAAACCTGAAGTGATGCTTCGGAATCTATAGCTAGTGTCACAGGAATGGTTCAAAACATAGACAGTAAGAAGAGTCAGTCTTCTTGTACTTAATTCTGCTTTGTGCCTTTTGTATTTAATTCCGATGCATTTTCTGTGTTTCATCGTCAATAAGAAAGTCAGAGGGGTACAGTAAACCTGAAACCAGAAGTGAAGCATCGGAATCTATAGCTAGTGTCACAGGAATGGTTCAAAACTTAGACAGTAAGAAGAGTCAGTCTTCTTGTACTTAATTCTGCTTTGTGCCTTTTGTATTTAATTCCGATGCAATTTCTGTGTTTCATCGTCAATAAGAAGGTCCAAGGGATACAGTAAACCTGAAGTGAAGCATCGGGGTCTATAACTAGTGTCACAGGAATCGTTCAAAACATAGTCAGAAAGGAGAGTCAGTCTTCTTGTACTTAAGTCGGCATTGTGCCTTTTGTATTTAATTCCGATGCAATTTCTGTGTTTCATCGTCCTTAAGAAGGTCCAAGGGATACAGTAAACCTGAAGTGAAGCATCGGAATCTATAACTAGTGTCACATAAATGGTTCAAAACATAGTCAGTAAGAAGAGTCATTCTTCTTGTACTTAAGCCGGCATTGTGCCTTTTCTATTTAATTCCGATGCAATTTCGGTGTTTCATCGTCAATAAGAAGGTCAGAGGGATACAGTAATCCTGAAGTGAAGCATCGGAATCTATAACTAGTGTCACAGGAATGGTTCAAAACATAGTCAGTAAGAAGAGTCAGTCTTCTTGTACTTAAGCCGGCATTGTGCCTTTTCTATTTAATTCCGATGCAATTTCTGTGTTTCATCGTCAATAAGAAGGTCCAAGGGATACAGTAAACCTGGAGTGTAGCATCGGAATCTATAACTAGTGACACAGGAATGGTTCAAAACATAGACAGTAAGAAGAGTCAGTCTTCGTGTACTTAAGTCGGCATTTTGCCTTTTGTATTTAATTCCGATGCAATTTCTGTGTCTCATCGTCAATAACAAGGTCAGAGGGGTACAGTAAACCTGAAGTGAAGAATCGGAATCTATAACTAGTGTCAGTGAAATATTTCAAAACATAGACAGTAAGATGAGTCAGTCCTCTTGGACTTAAGTCGGCATTATGCCTTTTGTATTTAATTCCGATTCAGTTTCTGTGTTTCATCGTCAATACGAAGGTCACAGGGGTACAGTAAACCTGAAGTGAAGCATCGGAATCCATAACAAGTGTCACAGGAATGGTTCAAAACATAGTCAGTAAGAAGAGTTAGTCTTCTTGTACATAAGTCGGCATTGTGCCTTTTGTATTTAATTCCGATGCAATTTCTGTGTTTCATCGTCAATAAGAAGGTCCAAGGGATACAGTAAACCTGGAGTGTAGCATCGGAATTTACAACTAGTGTCACAGGAATGGTTCAAAACATAGTCAGGAAGAAGAGTCAGTCTTCTTGTACTTAATTCGGCATTGTGCCTTTTCTATTTAATTCCGATGCAATTTCTGTGTTTCATCGTCAATAAGATGGACCAAGGGATACAGTAAACCTGGAGTGAAGCATCGGAGTCTATAACTAGTGTCACAGGACTGGTTCAAAAATAGACAGTAAGAGGAGTCAGTCTTCTTGAACTTAATTCGGCATTGTGCCTTTTGTATTTAATTCCGATGCAATTTCTGTATTTCATCGTCAATAAGAAGGTCAGAGGGATACAGTAAACCTGAAGTGAAGCATCGGAATCCATAACTAGTGTCACAGGAATGGTTCAAAACATAGTCAGTAAGAAGAGTTAGTCTTCTTGTACTTAAGTCGGCATTGTGCCTTTTGTATTTAATTCCGATGCTATTTCTGTGTTTCATCGTCAATAAGAAGGTCCAAGGGATACAGTAAACCTGGAGTGAAGCATCGGAATCAATAACTAGTGTCACAGGAATATTTCAAAACATAGACAGTAGGAAGAGTCGGTCTTCTTGTACTTAAGTCGGCATTGTGCCGTTTGTATTTAATTCCGATGCAATTTCGGTGTTTCATCATCAATAAGAAGGTCCAAGGTATACAGTAAACCAGAAGTGAAGCATCGGATCTATAGCTAGTGTCACAGGAATGGTTCAAAACATAGTCAGTAAGAAGAGTCAGTCTTCTTGTACTTAAGTCGGCATTGTGCCTTTTCTATTTCATTCCGATGCAATTTTGTGTTTCATCGTCAATAAGAAGGTCCAAGGGATACAGTAAACATGGAGTGAAGCATCGGAATCTATAACTAGTGTCAATGGAATGGTTCAAAACATAGTCAGTAAGAAGAGTCCGTCTTCTTGTACTTACGTCGACATTGTGCCCTTTCTATTTAAATCCCATGCAATTTCTGTAATTCATCGTCTATAAGAAGGTCCTAGGGATATAGTAAACCTGAAGTGAAGCTTCGGAATCTATAGCTAGTGTCACAGGAATGGTTCAAAACATAGACAGTATGAAGAGTCAGTCTTCTTGTACTTAATTCTGCTTTATGCCTTTTGTATTTAATTCCGATGCAATTTCTGTGTTTCATCGTCAATAAGAAAGTCAGAGGGGTACAGTAAACCTGAAACCTGAAGTGAAGCATCGGAATCTATAGCTAGTGTCACAGGAATGGTTCAAAACATAGACAGTAAGAAGAGTCAGTCTTCTTGTACTTAATTCTGCTTTGTGCCTTTTGTATTTAATTCCGATGCAATTTCTGTGTTTCATCGTCAATAAGAAGGTCCAAGGGATACAGTAAACCTGAAGTGAAGCATCGGAATCTATAACTAGTGTCACATAAATGGTTCAAAACATAGTCAGTAAGAAGAGTCAGTCTTCTTGTAATTAAGCCGGCATTGTGCCTTTTCTATTTAATTCCGATGCAATTTCGGTGTTTCATCGTCAATAAGAAGGTCAGAGGGATACAGGAATCCTGAAGTGAAGCATCGGAATCTATAACTAGTGTCACAGGAATGGTTCAAAACATAGTCAGTAAGAAGAGTCAGTCTTCTTGTACTTAAGCCGGCATTGTGCCTTTTCTATTTAATTCCGATGCAATTTCTGTATTTCATCGTCAATAAGAGGGGCCAAGGGATACAGTAAACCTGGAGTGTAGCATTGGAATCTATAACTAGTGACACAGGAATGGTTCAAAACATAGACAATAAGAAGAGTCAGTCTTCGTGTACTTAAGTCCGCATTTTGCCTTTTGTATTTAATTCCGATGCAATTTCCGCGATTCATCGTCAATAAGAAGGTCAGAGGGGTACAGTAAACCTGAAGTGAAGCATCGGAATCTATAACTAGTGTCAATGAAATGTTTCAAAACATAGACAGTAAGATGAGTCAGTCTTCTTGTACTTAAGTCGGCATTGTGCCTTTTGTATTTAATTCCGATGCAGTTTCTGTGTTTCATCGTCAATAAGAAGGTCAGAGGGGTACAGAAAACCTGAAGTGAAGCATCGGAATCTATAGCTAGTGTCACAGGAATGGTTCAAAACATAGTCAGTAAGAAGAGTCAGTCATCTTGTTCGTAAGTCGGCATTGTGCCTTTTGTATTTAATTCCGATGCAATTTCTGTGTTTCATCATCAATAAGAAGGTCCAAGAGATGCAGTAACCTGGAGTGAAGCATCGGAATCTATAACTAGTGTCACAGGAATGGTTCAAAACATAGACAGCAAGAAGAGTCAGTCTCCGTGTACTTAATTCTGCGCTCTGCCTTTTGTATTTAATTCCGATGCAATTTCAGTGTTTCATCGTCAATAAAAATGTCCAAGGGATACAGTAAACCTGAAGTGTAGCTTCGGAATTTATAACTAGTGTCACAGGAATGGTTCAAAACATAGTCAGTAAGAAGAGTCAGTCTTCTTGTACTTAAGTGGGCATTGTGCCTTTTCTATTTAATTCCGATGCAATTTCTGTGTTTCATCGTCAATAAGAAGGACCAAGGGATACATTAAACCTGGAGTGAAGCATCGGAGTCTATAACTAGTGTCACAGGACTGGTTCAAAAATAGACCGTAAGAAGAGTCAGTCTTCTTGAACTTAATTCGGCATTGTGCCTTTTGTATTTAATTCCGATGCAACTCCTGTGTTTCATCGTCAATAAGAAGGTCAGAGGGATACTGTAAACCTGAAGTGAAGCATCGGAATCCATAACTAGTGTCACATGGATGGTTCAAAACATAGTCAGTAAGAAGAGTTAGTCTTCTTGTACTTAAGTCGGCATTGTGCCTCTTGTATTTAATTCCGATGCAATTTCTGTGTTTCATCGTCAATAAGAAGGTCCATGGTATATAGTAAACCTGGAGTGAAGCATCGGAATCTATAACTAGTGTCACAGGAATGGTTCAAAACATAGACAGTAAGAAGAGTCAGTCTTCTTGTACTCACGTCGACATTGTGCCCTTTCTATTTCAATCCGATGCAATTTCTGTAATTCATCGTCTATAAGACGGTCCTAGGGATACAGTAAACCTGAAGTGAAGCTTCGGAATCTATAGCTAGTGTCACAGGAGTGGTTCAAAACATAGACAGTAAGAAGAGTCAGTCTTCTTGTACTTAATTCTGCTTTGTGCCTTTTGTATTTAATTCCGATGCAATTTCTGTGTTTCATCGTCAATAAGAAGGTCAGAGGGGTACAGTAAACCTGAAACCTGAAGTAAAGCATCGGAATCTATAGCTAGTGTCACAGGAATGGTTCAAAACATAGACAGTAAGAAGAGTCAGTCTTCTTGCACTTAATTCTGCTTTGTGCCTTTTGTATTTAATTCCGATGCAATTTCCGTGTTTCATCGTCAATAAGAAGGTCCAAGGGATACAGTAAACCTGGAGTGTAGCATCGGAATCTATAACTAGTGTCACAGGAATGGTTCAAAACATAGACAGTAAGAAGAGTCAGTCTTCGTGTACTTAAGTCGGCATTTTGCCTTTTGTATTTAATTCCGATGCAATTTCTGTGTTTCATCGTCAATAAGAAGGTCCAAGGGATACAGTAAACCTGAGGTGAAGCATCGGAATCTATAACTAGTGTCACAGGAATGGTTCAAAACATAGTCAGTAAGAAGAGTCAGTCTTCTTGTACTTAAGTCGGCATTGTACCTTTTCTATTTAATTCCGATGCAATTTCTGTGTTTCATCGTCAATAACAAGGTCCAAGGGATACAGTAAACCTGGAGTGAAGCATCGGAATCTATAACTAGTGTCAATGGAATGGTTCAAATCATAGACAGTAAGAAGAGTCAACCTTCTTGTACTTAAGTCGGCATTGTGCCTTTTGTATTTAATTCCGATGCAATTTCTGTGTTTCATCGTCAATAAGAAGGTCAGAGGGGTACAGTAAACCTGAAGTGAAGCATCGGAATCTATAGTTAGTGTCACAGGAATGGTTCAAAACATAGTCAGTAAGATGAGTCAGTCTTCTTGTCCTTATGGCGGCATTGTGCCTTTTGTATTTAATTCCGAAGAAATTTCTGTGTTTCAGCATCAATAAGAAGGTCCAAGGGATACAGTAAACCTCCTGTGAAGCATCGGAATCTATAACTAGTGTCAATGGATTGGTTCAAGACATAGTCAGTAAGAGGAGTCAGTCTTCCTGAACTTAATTCGGCATTGTGCCTTTTGTATTTAATTCCGATGCAATTTCTGTGTTTCATCGTCAATATGAAGGTCAGAGGGATACAGTAAAAATGAAGTGAAGCATCGAAATCCATGACTAGTGTCACAGTAATGTTTCAAAACATAGTCAGTAAGAAGAGTTAGTCTTCTTGTACTTAAGTCGGCGTTGTGCCTTTTGTATTTAATTCCGATGCAATTACTGTTTTTCATCGTCCTTAAGAAGGTCCAAGGGATACAGTAAACCTGAGGTGAAGCATCGGAATCTATAACTAGTGTCACAGGAATGGTTCAAAACATAGTCAGTAAGAAGAGTCAGTCTTCTTGTACTTAAGCCGGCTTAGTGCCTTTTCTATTAAATTCCGATGCAATTTCTGTGTTTCATCGTCAGTAAGAAGGTCAGAGGGATACAGTAATCCTGAAGTGAAGCATCGGAATCTATAACTAGTGTCACAGGAATGGTTCAAAACATAGTCAGTAAGAAGAGTCAGTCTTCTTGTACTTAAGTCGGCATTGTGCCTTTTCTATTTAATTTCGATACAATTTCTGTGTTTCATCGTCTATAAGAGGGGCCAAGGGATACAGTAAACCTGGAGTGAAGCATCGGAAACTATAACTAGTGTCACAGGAATGGTTCAAAGCATAGACAGTAAGAAGAGTCAGTCTTCTTGTACTTACGTCGGCATAGTGCCTTTTCTATTTAATTCCGATGTAATTTGTGTGTTTCATCGTCAATAAGAAGGTCCAAGGGATACAGTAAACCTGGAGTGTAGCATCGGAATCTATAACTAGTGACACAGGAATGGTTCAAAACATAGACAGTAAGAAGAGTCAATCTTCGTGTACTTAAGTCGGCATTTTGCCTTTTGTATTTAATTCCGATGCAATTTCTGTGTCTCATCGTCAATAAGAAGGTCAGAGGGGTACAGTAAACCTGAAGTGAAGAATCGGAATCTATAACTAGTGTCAATGAAATATTCCAAAACATAGACAGTAAGATGAGTCAGTCTTCTTGGACTTAAGTCGGCATTGTGCCTTTTCTATTTAATTTCGATACAATTTCTGTGTTTCATCGTCTATAAGAGGGGCCAAGGGATACAGTAAACCTGGAGTGAAGCATCGGAAACTATAACTAGTGTCACAGGAATGGTTCAAAACATAGTCAGTAAGAAGAGTTAGTCTTTTTGTACTTAAGTCGGCATTGTGCATTTTGTATTTAATTTCGATGCAATTTCTGTGTTTCATCGTCAATAAGAAGGTCCAAGGGATACAGTAAACCTGGAGTGAAGCATCGGAATCTATAACTAGTGTCACAGGAATATTTCAAAACATAGGCAGTAGGAAGAGTCAGTCTTCTTGTACTTAAGTCGGCATTGTGCCGTTTGTAATTAATTCCGATGCAATTTCTGTGGTTCATCGTCAATAAGAAGGTCCAAGGTATACTGTAAACCTGAAGTGAAGCATCGGATCTATAACTAGTGTCACAGGAATGGTTCAAAACATAGTCAGTAAGAAGAGTCAGTCTTCTAATTCTTAAGTCGGCATTGTGCCTTTTCTATTTAATTCCGATGCAATTTCTGTGTTTCATCGGCAATAAGAAGGTCCAAGGGATATAGTAAACCTAGAGTGAAGCATCGGAATCTATAACTAGTGTCTCAGGAATGGTTCAAAACATAGACAGTAAGAAGAGTCAGTCTTCTTCTACTTACGTCGACATTGTGCCCTTTCTATTTAAATCCCATGCAATTTCAGTAATTTATTTTCTATAAGAAGGTCCTAGGGATACAGTAAACCTGAAGTAAAGCTTCGGAATCTATAGCTAGTGTCACAGGGATGGTTCAAAACATAGACAGTAAGAAGAGTCAGTCTTTTTGTACTTAATTCTGCTTTGTGCCTTTTGTATTTAATTCCGATGCAATTTCTGCGTTTCATCGTCAATAAGAAGGTCAGAGGGGTACAGTAAACTTGAAACCTGAAGTGAAGCATCGGAATCTATAGCTAGTGTCACAGGAATGGTTCAAAACATAGACGGTAAGAAGAGTCAGTCTTCTTGTACTTAATTCTGCTTTGTGCCTTTTGTATTTAATTCCGATGCAATATCTGTGTTTCATCGTCAATAAGAAGGTCCAAGGGATACAGTAAACCTGAAGTGACACATCGGAATTTATAACTAGTGTTACAGGAATGGTTCAAAACATAGACAGTAAGAAGAGTCAGTCTTCTTGTACTTAAGTCGGCATTGTGCCTTTTGTATTTAACTCCGATGCAATTTCTGCGTTTCATCGTCAATAAGAAGGTCAGAGGGATACAGTAATCCTGAAGTGAAGCATCGGAATCTATAACTAGTGTCACATGAATGGTTCCAAACATAGTCAGTAAGAATATTCAGTCATATTGTACTTAAGTCATCATTGTGCATTTTCTATGTAATTCTGATGCAATTTCTGTGTTTCATCGTCGATATGAAGGTCCAAGGGCTACAGTAAACCTGGAGTGAAGCATCGGAATCTATAACTAGTGTCACAGGAATGGTTCAAATCATAGACAGTAAGAAGAGTCAGACTTCTTTTTCTTAAGTCGGCATTGTGCCTTTTGTATTTAATTCCGGTGCAATTTCTGTGTTTCATCGTCAATAAGAAGGTCAGAGGGATACAATAAACCTGAAGCATCGGAATCTATAACTAGTGTCACAGGAATGGTTCAAAACAAAGTCAGTAAGAAGAGACAGTCTTCTTGTCCTTAAGTCGGCATTGTGCCTTTTGTATTTAATTCCGATGCAATTTCTGTGTTTCATCGTCAATAAGAAGGTCCAAGGGATACTGTAAACCTGGAGTGTAGCATCGGAATCTATAACTAGTGTCACAGGACAGGTTCAAAACATAGACAGTAAAAAGAGTCAGTCTTCGTGTACTTAAGTCGGCATTTTGCCTTTTGTATTCAATTCTGATGCAATTTCTGTGTTTCATCGTCAATAAGAAGGTCCAAGGGATACAGTAAACCTGAGGTGAAGCATCGGAATCTATAACTAGTGTCACAGGAATGTTTCAGAACATAGTCAGTAAGAAGTGTCAGTCTTCTTGTACTTAAGTCGGCATTGTACCTTTTCTATTTAATTCCGATGCAATTTCTGTGTTTCATCGTCAATAACAAGGTCCAAGTGATACAGTAAACCTGGAGTGAAGCATCGGAATCTATAACAAGTGTCAATGGAATGGTTCAAATCATAGACAATAAGAAGAGTCAATCTTCTTGTACTTAAGTCGGCATTGTGCCTATTGTATTTAATTCCGATGCAATTTCTGTGTTTCATCGTCAATAAGAAGGTCAGAGGGGTACAGTAAACCTGAAGTGAAGCATCGGAATCTATAGCTAGTGTCACAGGAACAGTTCAAAACATAGTCAGTAAGATGAGTCAGTCTTCTTGTCCTTAAGTCGGCATTGTGCCTTTTGTATTTAATTCCGAAGAAATTTCTGTGTTTCATCATCAATAAGAAGGTCCAAGGGATACAGTGAACCTGGAGTGAAGCATCGGAATCTATAACTAGTGTCACAGGAATGGTTCAAAACATAGACAGTAAGAAGAGTCAGTCTCCTTGTACTTAATTCTGCACTGTGCCTTTTGTATTTAATTCCGATGTATTTTCTGTGTTTCATCGTCAATATGATGTTCCAAGGGATACAGTAAACCAGAAGTGAAGCATCGGAATTTATAACTGGTGTCACAGGGATGCTTCAAAACATAGTCAGTAAGAAGAGTCAGTCTTCTTGTACTTAAGTCGGCATTGTGCCTTTTCTATTTATTTTGATGCAATTTCTGTGTTTCATCGTCAATAAGAAGGACCAACGGATACAGTAAACCTAGAGTGAAGCATCGGAGTCTATAACTAGTGTCACAGGACTGGTTCAAAACATAGTCAGTAAGAAGAGTCAGTCTTCTTGTACTTAAGTCGGCATTGTGCCTTTTGTATTTAATTCCGATGCAATTTCTGTGTTTCATCGTCCTTAAGAAGGTCCAAGGGATACAGTAAACCAGAGGTGAAGCATCGGAATCTATAACTAGTGTCACAGGAATTGTTCAAAACATAGTCAGAAAGAAGAGTCAGTCTGCTTGTACTTAAGCCGGCTTTGTGCCTTTTCTATTTAATTCCGATGCAATTTCTGTGTTTCATCGTCAGTAAGAAGGTCAGAGGGATACAGTAATCCTGAAGTGAAGCATCGGAATCTATAACTAGTGTCACAGGAATGGTTCAAAACATAGTCAGTAAGAAGAGTCAGTCTTCTTGTACTTAAGTCGGCATTGTGCCTTTTCTATTTTATTCCGATGCAATTTCTGTGTTTCATCGTCTATAAGAGGGGCCGAGGGATACATTAACCTGGAGTGAAGCATCGGAAACTATAACTAGTGTCACAGGAATGGTTCAAAGCATAGACAGTAAGAAGAGTCAGTCTTCTTGTACTTACGTCGGTATAGTGCCTTTTCTATTTAATTCCGATGTAATTTGTGTGTTTCGTCGTCAATAAGAAGGTCCAAGGGATAAAATAAACCTGGAGTGTAGCATCGGAATCTATAACTAGTGACACAGGAATGGTTCAAAACATAGACAGTAAGAAGAGTCAGTCTTCGTGTACTTAAGTCGGCATTTTGCCTTTTGTATTTAATTCCGATGCAATTTCTGTGTCTCATCGTCAATAAGAAGGTCAGAGGGGTACAGTAAACCTGAAGTGAAGAATCGGAATCTATAACTAGTGTCAATGAAATATTTCAAAACATAGACAGTAAGATGAGTCAGTCTTCTTGGACTTAAGTCGGCATTATGCCTTTTGTATTTAATTCCGATTCAGTTTCTGTGTTTCATCGTCAATAAGAAGGTCACAGGGGTACAGTAAACCTGAAGTGAAGCATCGGAATCTATAGCTAGAGTCACAGGAATGGTTCAAAGCATAGTCAGTAAGAAGAGTCAGTCTCCTTGTACTTAATTCTGCACTGTGCCTTTTGTATTTAATTCCGATGCAATTTCTGTGTTTCATCGTCAATATGAATGTCCAAGGGATACAGTAAACCTGAAGTGTAGCATCGGAATTTATAACTAGTGTCACAGGAATGGTTCAAAACATAGTAAGAAGAGTCAGTCTTCTTGTACTTAAGTCGGAATTGTGCCTTTTCTATTTAATTCCGATGCAATTTCTGTGTTTCATCGTCAATAAGAAGGACCAAGGGATACAGTAAACCTGGAGTGAAGCATCGGAGTCTATAACTAGTGTCACAGGACTGGTTCAAAAATAGACAGTAAGAAGAGTCAGTCTTCTTGAACTTAATTCGGCATTGTGACTTTTGTATTTAATTCCGATGCAATTTCTGTGTTTCATCGTCAATAAGAAGGTCAGAGGGATACAGTAAACCTGAAGTGAAGCATCGGAATCCATAACTAGTGTCACAGGAATGGTTCAAAACATAGTCAGTAAGAAGAGTTAGTCTTCTTGTACTTAAGTCGGCATTGTGCCTTTTGTATTTAATTTCGATGCAATTTCTGTGTTTGATCGTCAATAAGAAGGTCCAAGGGATACAGTAAACCTGGAGTGAAGCATGGGAATCTATAACTAGTGTCACAGGAATATTTCAAATCATGGACAGTAGGAAGAGTCAGTCTTCTTGTACCTAAGTCGGCATTGTGCCGTTTGTATTTAATTCCGATGCAATTTCTGTGTTTCATCGTCAATAAGAAGGTCCAAGGTATACAGTAAACCTGAAGTGAAGTATCGGATCTATAACTAGTGTCACAGGAATGGTTCAAAACATAGTCAGTAAGAAGAGTCAATCTTCTTGTACTTAGGTCGGCATTGTGCCTTTCCTATTTCATTCCGATGCAATTTCTGTGTTTCATCGTCAATAAGAGGGTCCAAGGGATACAGTAAACATGGAGTGAAGCATCGGAATCTATAACTAGTGTCAATGGAATGGTTCAAAACATAGTCAGTAAGAATAGTCAGTCTTCTTATACTTAAGTCGGCATTGTGCCTTTTCTATTTCATTCCGATGCAATTTCTGTGTTTCATCGGCAATAAGAAGGTTCAAGGGATATAGTAAACCTAGAGTGAAGCATCGGAATCTATAACTAGTGTCACAGGAATGGTTCAAAACATAGACAGTAAGAAGAGTCAGTCTTCTTCTACTTACGTCGACATTGTGCCCTTTCTATTTAAATCCCATGCAATTTCTGTAATTCATTTTCTATAAGAAGGTCCTAGGGATACAGTAAACCTGAAGTGAAGCTTCGGAATCTATAGCTAGTGTCACAGGAACGGTTCAAAACATAGACAGTAAGAAGAGTCAGTCTTTTTGTACTTAATTCTGCTTTGTGCCTTTTGTATTTAATTCCGATGCAATTTCTGTGTTTCATCGTCAATAAGAAGGTCAGAGGGGTACACTAAACTTGAAACCTGAAGTGAAGCATCGGAATCTATAGCTAGTGTCACAGGAATGGTTCAAAACATAGACGGTAAGAAGAGTCAGTCTTCTTGTACTTAATTCTGCTTTGTGCCTTTTGTATTTAATTCCGATGCAATTTCTATGTCTCATCGTCAATAAGAAGGTCCAAGGGATACAGTAAACCTGAAGTGAAGCATCGGAATTTATAACTAGTGTTACAGGAATGGTTCAGAACATAGACAGTAAGAAGAGTCAGTCTTCTTGTACTTAAGTCGGCATTGTGCCTTTTGTATTTAACTCCGATGCAATTTCTGCGTTTCATCGTCAACAAGAAGGTCAGAGGGATACAATAAACCTTAAGCATCGGAATCTATAACTAGTGTCACAGGAATGGTTCAAAACAAAGTCAGTAAGAAGAGTCAGTCTTCTTGTCCTTAAGTCGGCATTGTGCCTTTTGTATTTAATTCCGATGCAATTTCTGTGTTTCATCGTCAATAAGAAGGTCCAAGGGATACAGTAAACCTGAGGTGATGCATCAGAATCTATAACTAGTGTCACAGGAATGATTCAGAACATAGTCAGTAAGAAGAGTCAGTCTTCTTGTACTTAAGTCGGCATTGTACCTTTTCTATTTAATTCCGATGCAATTTCTGTGTTTCATCGTCATTATGAAGGTCCAAGGGATACAGTAAACCTGGAGTGAAGCATCGGAATCTATAACTAGTGTCACTGGAATGGTTCAAATCATAGACAGTAAGAAGAGTCAGACTTCTTTTTCTTAAGTCGGCATTGTGCCTTTTGTATTTAATTCCGGTGCAATTTCTGTGTTTCATCGTCAATAAGAAGGTCAGAGGGATACAATAAACCTTAAGCATCGGAATCTATAACTAGTGTCACAGGAATGGTTCAAAACAAAGTCAGTAAGAAGAGTCAGTCTTCTTGTCCTTAAGTCGGCATTGTGCCTTTTGTATTTAATTCCGATGCAATTTCTGTGTTTCATCGTCAATAAGAAGGTCCAAGGGATACAGTAAACCTGAGGTGATGCATCAGAATCTATAACTAGTGTCACAGGAATGATTCAGAACATAGTCAGTAAGAAGAGTCAGTCTTCTTGTACTTAAGTCGGCATTGTACCTTTTCTATTTAATTCCGATGCAATTTCTGTGTTTCATCGACAATAACAACGTCCAAGGGATACAGTAAACCTGGAGTGAAGCATCGGAATCTATAACAAGTGTCAATGGAATGGTTCAAATCATAGACAGTAAGAAGAGTCAATCTTCTTGTACTTAAGTCGGCATTGTGCCTTTTGTATTTAATTCCGATGCAATTTCTGTGTTTCATCGTCAATAAGAAGGTCAGAGGGGTACAGTAAACCTGAAGTGAAGCATCGGAATCTATAGCTAGTGTCACAGGAATAGTTCAAAACATAGTCAGTAAGATGAGTCAGTCTTCTTGTCCTTAAGTCGGCATTGTGCCTTTTGTATTTAATTCCGAAGAAATTTCTGTGTTTCATCATCAATAAGAAGGTCCAAGGGATACAGTGAACCTGGAGTGAAGCATTGGAATCTATAACTAGTGTCACAGGAATGGTTCAAAACATAGACAGTAAGAAGAGTCAGTCTCCTTGTACTTAATTCTGCACTGTGCCTTTTGTATTTAATTCCGATGCATTTTCTGTGTTTCATCGTCAATATGATGTTCCAAGGGATACTGTAAACCAGAAGTAAAGCATCGGAATTTATAACTGGTGTCACAGGGATGCTTCAAAACATAGTCAGTAAGAAGAGTCAGTCTTCTTGTACTTAAGTCGGCATTGTGCCTTTTCTATTTATTTTGATGCAATTTCTGTGTTTCATCGTCAATAAGAAGGACCAAGGGATACAGTAAACCTAGAGTGAAACATCGGAGTCTATAACTAGTGTCACAGGACTGGTTCAAAACATAGTCAGTAAGAAGAGTCAGTCTTCTTGTACTTAAGTCGGCATTGTGCCTTTTGGATTTAATTCCGATGCAAATTCTGTATTTCATCGTCAATAAGAAGGGCCAAGGGATACAGTAAACCTTGAGTAAAGCATCGGAAACTATAACTGGTGTCACCGGAATGGTTCAAATCATAGACAGAAAGAGGAGTCAGTCTTCTTGTACTTACGTCGGCATTTTGCCTTTTGTATTTAATTCCGATGCAATATCTGTGTTTCATCGTCAATAAGAAGGTCAGAGGGGTACAGTAAACCTGAAGTGAAGCATCGGAATCTGTAACTAGTGTCAATGAAATATTTCAAAACATAGACAGTAAGATGAGTCAGTCTTCTTGTACTTAAGTCGGCATTGTGCCTTTTGTATTTAATTCCGATGCAGTTTCTGTGTTTCATCGTCAATAAGAAGGTCAGAGGGGTACAGTAAACCTGAAGTGATGCATCGGAATCTATAGCTAGTGTCACAGGAATGGTTCAAAACATAGTCAGTAAGAAGAGTCAGTCATCTTGTTCTTAAGTCGGCATTGTGCCTTTTGTATTTAATTCCGATGCAATATCTGTGTTTCATCATCAATAAGAAGGTCCAAGGGATACAGTAAACCTGGAGTGAAGCATCGGAATCTATAACTAGTGTCACAGGAAAGGTTCAAAACATAGACAGTAAGAAGAGTCAGTCTCCTTGTACTTAATTCTGCACTGTGTCTTTTGTATTTAATTCCGATGCAATTTCTGTGTTTCATCTTCAATAGGAATGTGCAAGGGATACAGTAAACCTGAAGTGTAGCATCGGAATTTATAACTAGTGTCACAGGAATGGTTCAAACATAGCCAGTAGGAAGAGTCAGTCTTCTTGTACTTAAGTCGGCATTGTGCCTTTTCTATTTAATTCCGATGCAATTTCTGTGTTTCATCGTCAATAAGAAGGACCTAGGGTTACAGTAAACGTGGAGTGAAGCATCGGAGTCTATAACTAGTGTCACAGGACTGGTTCTAAAATAGACAGTAATAAGAGTCAGTCTTCTTGAACTTAATTCGGCATTGTGCCTTTTGTATTTAATTCCGATGCAATTTCTGTGTTTCATCGTCAATAAGAAGGTCCAAGGGATACAGTAAACCTGGAGTGAAGCATCGGAATCTATAACTAGTGTCACAGGAATATTTCAAAACATAGACAGTAGGAAGAGACAGTCTTCTTGTACTTAAGTCGGCATTGTGCCGTTTGTATTTAATTCCAATGCAATTTCTGTGTTTCATCGTCAATAGGAAGGTCCAAGGTATACAGTAAACCTGAAGTGAAGCATCGGATCTATAACTAGTGTCACAGGAATGGTTCAAAACATAGGCAGTAAGAAGAGTAAGTCTTCTTGTTCTTAAGTCGGCACTGTACCTTTTCTATTTCATTCCGATGCAATTTCTGTGTTTCATCGTCAATAAGAAGGTCCAAGGGATACAGTAAACATGGAGTGAAGCATCGGAATCTATAACTCGTGTCAATGGAATGGTTCAAAACATAGTCAGTAAGAAGAGTCAGTCTTCTTGCACTTAAGTCGGCATTGTGCCTTTTGTATTTAATTCCGTGCATTTTCTGTGTTTCATCTTCAATAAGAATGTCCAAGGGATATAGTAAACCTGGAGTGAAGCATCGGAATCTATAACTAGTGTCACAGGAATGGTTCAAAACATAGACAGTGAGAAGAGTCAGTCTTCTTGTACTTACGTCGACATTGTGCCCTTTCTATTTAAATCCGATGCAATTTCTGTAATTCATCGTCTATAAGAAGGTCCAAGTGATTCAGTAAACATGAAGTGAAGCTTCGGAATCTATAGCTAGTGTCACAGGAATGGTTGAAAATATAGATAGTAAGCAAAGTCAGTCTTCTTGTACTTAATTCTGCTTTGTGCCTTTTGTATTTAATTCCGATGCAATTTCTGTGTTTCATCGTCAATAAGAAGGACAGAGGGGTACAGCAAACATGAAACCTGAAGTGAAGCATCGGAATCTATAGCTAGTGACACAGGAATGGTTCAAAACGTAGACAGCAAGAAGAGTCAGTCTTCTTGTACTAAAGTCGACACTGTGCCTTTTGTGTTTAACTCCGATGAAATTTCTGTGTTTCATCGTCAATAAGAAGGTCTGAGGGATACTGTAATCCTGAAGTGAAGCATCGGAATCTATAACTAGTGTCACAGGACTGGTTCAAAACATAGTCAGTAAGAAGAGTCAGTCTTCTTGTACTTAAGTCGGCATTGTGCCTTTTGTATTTAATTCCGATGCAATTTCTGTGTTTCATCGTCAATAAGAAGGTCCAAGGGATACAGTAAACCTGAGGTGAAGCATCGGAATCTATAACTAGTGTCACAGGAATGTTTCAGAACACAGTCAGTAAGAAGAGTCAGTCTTCTTGTACTTAAGTCGGCATTGTACCTTTCTATTTAATTCCGATGCAATTTCTGTGTTTCATCGTCAATAACAAGGTCCAAGGGATACAGTAAACCTGGAGTGAAGCATCGGAATCTATAACAAGTGTCAATGGAATGGTTCAAATCATAAACAGTAAGAAGGGTCAGTCTCCTTGTACTTAATTCTGCACTGTGCCTTTTGTATTTAATTCCGATGCATTTTTGTGTTTCATCGTCAATATGATGTTCCAAGGGATACAGTAAACCAGAAGTGAAGCATCGGAATTTATAACTGGTGTCACAGGGATGCTTCAAAACATAGTCAGTAAGAAGAGTCAGTCTTCTTGTACTTAAGTCGGCATTGTGCCTTTTCTATTTATTTTGATGCAATTTCTGTGTTTCATCGTCAATAAGAAGGACCAAGGGATACAGTAAACCTAGAGTGAAGTATCGGAGTCTATAACTAGTGTCACAGGAATGGTTCAAAAGCATAGTCAGTAAGAAGAGTTAGTCTTCTTGTACTTAAGTCGGCATTGTGCCTTTTGTATTTAATACCGATGCAATATCTGTGTTTCATCGTCAATAAGAAGGTCCAAGGGATACAGTAAACCTGGAGTGAAGCATCGGAATCTATAACTAGTGTCACAGGAATATTTCAAACATAGACAGTAGGAAGAGACAATCTTCTTGTACTTAAGTCGGCATTGTGCCGTTTGTATTTAATTCCGATGCAATTTCTGTGTTTCATCGTCAATAACAAGGACCAAGGTTTACAGTAAACGTGGAGTGAAGCATCGGAGTCTATAACTAGTGTCACAGGACTGGCTCAAAAATAGACAGTAAGAAGAGTCAGTCTTCTTGAACTTAATTCGGCATTGTGCCTTTTGTATTTAATTCCGATGCAATTTCTGTGTTTCATCGTCAATAAGAAGGTCAGAGGGATACAGTAAACCTGAAGTGAAGCATCGGAATCCATAACTAGTGTCACAGGAATGGTTCAAAACATAGTCAGTAAGAAGAGTTAGTCTTCTTGTACTTAAGTCGGCATTATGCCTTTTGTATTTAATACCGATGCAATTTCTGTGTTTCATCGTCAATAAGTAGGTCCAAGGGATACAGTAAACCTGAAGTGAAGCATCGGATCTATAACTAGTGTCACAGGAATGGTTCAAAACATAGACAGTAAGAAGAGTCAGTCTTCTTGTACTTAAGTCGGCACTGTAATTTTTCTATTTCATTCCGATGCAATTTATGTGTTTCATCGTCAATAAGAAGGTCCAAGGGATACAGTAAACATGGAGTGAAGCATCGGAATCTATAACTCGTGTCACTGGAATGGTTCAAAGCATAGTCAGTAAGAAGAGTCAGTCTTCTTGTACTTAAGTCGGCATTGTACCTTTTCTATTTAATTCCGATGCAATTTCTGTGTTTCATCGTCATTATGAAGGTCCAAGGGATACAGTAAACCTGGAGTGAAGCATCGGAATCTATAACTAGTGTCACTGGAATGGTTCAAATCATAGACAGTAAGAAGAGTCAGACTTCTTTTTCTTAAGTCGGCATTGTGCCTTTTGTATTTAATTCCGGTGCAATTTCTGTGTTTCATCGTCAATAAGAAGGTCAGAGGGATACAATAAACCTTAAGCATCGGAATCTATAACTAGTGTCACAGGAATGGTTCAAAACAAAGTCAGTAAGAAGAGTCAGTCTTCTTGTCCTTAAGTCGGCATTGTGCCTTTTGTATTTAATTCCGATGCAATTTCTGTGTTTCATCGTCAATAAGAAGGTCCAAGGGATACAGTAAACCTGAGGTGATGCATCAGAATCTATAACTAGTGTCACAGGAATGATTCAGAACATAGTCAGTAAGAAGAGTCAGTCTTCTTGTACTTAAGTCGGCATTGTACCTTTTCTATTTAATTCCGATGCAATTTCTGTGTTTCATCGACAATAACAACGTCCAAGGGATACAGTAAACCTGGAGTGAAGCATCGGAATCTATAACAAGTGTCAATGGAATTGTTCAAATCATAGACAGTAAGAAGAGTCAATCTTCTTGTACTTAAGTCGGCATTGTGCCTTTTGTATTTAATTCCGATGCAATTTCTGTGTTTCATCGTCAATAAGAAGGTCAGAGGGGTACAGTAAACCTGAAGTGAAGCATCGGAATCTATAGCTAGTGTCACAGGAATAGTTCAAAACATAGTCAGTAAGATGAGTCAGTCTTCTTGTCCTTAAGTCGGCATTGTGCCTTTTGTATTTAATTCCGAAGAAATTTCTGTGTTTCATCATCAATAAGAAGGTCCAAGGGATACAGTGAACCTGGAGTGAAGCATTGGAATCTATAACTAGTGTCACAGGAATGGTTCAAAACATAGACAGTAAGAAGAGTCAGTCTCCTTGTACTTAATTCTGCACTGTGCCTTTTGTATTTAATTCCGATGCATTTTCTGTGTTTCATCGTCAATATGATGTTCCAAGGGATACTGTAAACCAGAAGTAAAGCATCGGAATTTATAACTGGTGTCACAGGGATGCTTCAAAACATAGTCAGTAAGAAGAGTCAGTCTTCTTGTACTTAAGTCGGCATTGTGCCTTTTCTATTTATTTTGATGCAATTTCTGTGTTTCATCGTCAATAAGAAGGACCAAGGGATACAGTAAACCTAGAGTGAAACATCGGAGTCTATAACTAGTGTCACAGGACTGGTTCAAAACATAGTCAGTAAGAAGAGTCAGTCTTCTTGTACTTAAGTCGGCATTGTGCCTTTTGGATTTAATTCCGATGCAAATTCTGTATTTCATCGTCAATAAGAAGGGCCAAGGGATACAGTAAACCTTGAGTAAAGCATCGGAAACTATAACTGGTGTCACCGGAATGGTTCAAATCATAGACAGAAAGAGGAGTCAGTCTTCTTGTACTTACGTCGGCATTTTGCCTTTTGTATTTAATTCCGATGCAATATCTGTGTTTCATCGTCAATAAGAAGGTCAGAGGGGTTACAGTAAACCTGAAGTGAAGCATCGGAATCTGTAACTAGTGTCAATGAAATATTTCAAAACATAGACAGTAAGATGAGTCAGTCTTCTTGTACTTAAGTCGGCATTGTGCCTTTTGTATTTAATTCCGATGCAGTTTCTGTGTTTCATCGTCAATAAGAAGGTCAGAGGGGTACAGTAAACCTGAAGTGATGCATCGGAATCTATAGCTAGTGTCACAGGAATGGTTCAAAGCATAGTCAGTAAGAAGAGTCAGTCATCTTGTTCTTAAGTCGGCATTGTGCCTTTTGTATTTAATTCCGATGCAATATCTGTGTTTCATCATCAATAAGAAGGTCCAAGGGATACAGTAAACCTGGAGTGAAGCATCGGAATCTATAACTAGTGTCACAGGAAAGGTTCAAAACATAGACAGTAAGAAGAGTCAGTCTCCTTGTACTTAATTCTGCACTGTGTCTTTTGTATTTAATTCCGATGCAATTTCTGTGTTTCATCTTCAATAGGAATGTGCAAGGGATACAGTAAACCTGAAGTGTAGCATCGGAATTTATAACTAGTGTCACAGGAATGGTTCAAACATAGCCAGTAGGAAGAGTCAGTCTTCTTGTACTTAAGTCGGCATTGTGCCTTTTCTATTTAATTCCGATGCAATTTCTGTGTTTCATCGTCAATAAGAAGGACCTAGGGTTACAGTAAACGTGGAGTGAAGCATCGGAGTCTATAACTAGTGTCACAGGACTGGTTCTAAAATAGACAGTAATAAGAGTCAGTCTTCTTGAACTTAATTCGGCATTGTGCCTTTTGTATTTAATTCCGATGCAATTTCTGTGTTTCATCGTCAATAAGAAGGTCCAAGGGATACAGTAAACCTGGAGTGAAGCATCGGAATCTATAACTAGTGTCACAGGAATATTTCAAAACATAGACAGTAGGAAGAGACAGTCTTCTTGTACTTAAGTCGGCATTGTGCCGTTTGTATTTAATTCCAATGCAATTTCTGTGTTTCATCGTCAATAGGAAGGTCCAAGGTATACAGTAAACCTGAAGTGAAGCATCGGATCTATAACTAGTGTCACAGGAATGGTTCAAAACATAGGCAGTAAGAAGAGTAAGTCTTCTTGTTCTTAAGTCGGCACTGTACCTTTTCTATTTCATTCCGATGCAATTTCTGTGTTTCATCGTCAATAAGAAGGTCCAAGGGATACAGTAAACATGGAGTGAAGCATCGGAATCTATAACTCGTGTCAATGGAATGGTTCAAAACATAGTCAGTAAGAAGAGTCAGTCTTCTTGCACTTAAGTCGGCATTGTGCCTTTTGTATTTAATTCCGTGCATTTTCTGTGTTTCATCTTCAATAAGAATGTCCAAGGGATATAGTAAACCTGGAGTGAAGCATCGGAATCTATAACTAGTGTCACAGGAATGGTTCAAAACATAGACAGTGAGAAGAGTCAGTCTTCTTGTACTTACGTCGACATTGTGCCCTTTCTATTTAAATCCGTTGCAATTTCTGTAATTCATCGTCTATAAGAAGGTCCAAGTGATTCAGTAAACCTGAAGTGAAGCTTCGGAATCTATAGCTAGTGTCACAGGAATGGTTGAAAATATAGATAGTAAGCAAAGTCAGTCTTCTTGTACTTAATTCTGCTTTGTGCCTTTTGTATTTAATTCCGATGCAATTTCTGTGTTTCATCGTCAATAAGAAGGACAGAGGGGTACAGCAAACATGAAACCTGAAGTGAAGCATCGGAATCTATAGCTAGTGACACAGGAATGGTTCAAAACGTAGACAGCAAGAAGAGTCAGTCTTCTTGTACTAAAGTCGACACTGTGCCTTTTGTGTTTAACTCCGATGAAATTTCTGTGTTTCATCGTCAATAAGAAGGTCTGAGGGATACTGTAATCCTGAAGTGAAGCATCGGAATCTATAACTAGTGTCACAGGACTGGTTCAAAACATAGTCAGTAAGAAGAGTCAGTCTTCTTGTACTTAAGTCGGCATTGTGCCTTTTGTATTTAATTCCGATGCAATTTCTGTGTTTCATCGTCAATAAGAAGGTCCAAGGGATACAGTAAACCTGAGGTGAAGCATCGGAATCTATAACTAGTGTCACAGGAATGTTTCAGAACACAGTCAGTAAGAAGAGTCAGTCTTCTTGTACTTAAGTCGGCATTGTACCTTTCTATTTAATTCCGATGCAATTTCTGTGTTTCATCGTCAATAACAAGGTCCAAGGGATACAGTAAACCTGGAGTGAAGCATCGGAATCTATAACAAGTGTCAATGGAATGGTTCAAATCATAAACAGTAAGAAGGGTCAGTCTCCTTGTACTTAATTCTGCACTGTGCCTTTTGTATTTAATTCCGATGCATTTTTGTGTTTCATCGTCAATATGATGTTCCAAGGGATACAGTAAACCAGAAGTGAAGCATCGGAATTTATAACTGGTGTCACAGGGATGCTTCAAAACATAGTCAGTAAGAAGAGTCAGTCTTCTTGTACTTAAGTCGGCATTGTGCCTTTTCTATTTATTTTGAAGCAATTTCTGTGTTTCATCGTCAATAAGAAGGACCAAGGGATACAGTAAACCTAGAGTGAAGTATCGGAGTCTATAACTAGTGTCACAGGAATGGTTCAAAAGCATAGTCAGTAAGAAGAGTTAGTCTTCTTGTACTTAAGTCGGCATTGTGCCTTTTGTATTTAATACCGATGCAATATCTGTGTTTCATCGTCAATAAGAAGGTCCAAGGGATACAGTAAACCTGGAGTGAAGCATCGGAATCTATAACTAGTGTCACAGGAATATTTCAAACATAGACAGTAGGAAGAGACAATCTTCTTGTACTTAAGTCGGCATTGTGCCGTTTGTATTTAATTCCGATGCAATTTCTGTGTTTCATCGTCAATAACAAGGACCAAGGTTTACAGTAAACGTGGAGTGAAGCATCGTAGTCTATAACTAGTGTCACAGGACTGGCTCAAAAATAGACAGTAAGAAGAGTCAGTCTTCTTGAACTTAATTCGGCATTGTGCCTTTTGTATTTAATTCCGATGCAATTTCTGTGTTTCATCGTCAATAAGAAGGTCAGAGGGATACAGTAAACCTGAAGTGAAGCATCGGAATCCATAACTAGTGTCACAGGAATGGTTCAAAACATAGTCAGTAAGAAGAGTTAGTCTTCTTGTACTTAAGTCGGCATTATGCCTTTTGTATTTAATACCGATGCAATTTCTGTGTTTCATCGTCAATAAGTAGGTCCAAGGGATACAGTAAACCTGAAGTGAAGCATCGGATCTATAACTAGTGTCACAGGAATTTTTCAAAACATAGACAGTAAGAAGAGTCAGTCTTCTTGTACTTAAGTCGGCACTGTAATTTTTCTATTTCATTCCGATGCAATTTATGTGTTTCATCGTCAATAAGAAGGTCCAAGGGATACAGTAAACATGGAGTGAAGCATCGGAATCTATAACTCGTGTCACTGGAATGGTTCAAAGCATAGTCAGTAAGAAGAGTCAGTCTTCTTGTACTTAAGTCGGCATTGTGCCTTTTGTATTTAATTCCGATGCAATTTCTGTGTTTCATCGTCAATAAGAAGGTCCAAGGGATATAGTAAACCTGGAGTGAAGCATCGGAATCTATAACTAGTGTCACAGGAATGGTTCAAAACATAGACAGTAAGAAGAGTCAGTCTTCTTGTACTTACGTCGACATTGTGCCCTTTTTATTTAAATCCGATGCAATTTCTGTAATTCATCGTCTATAAGAAGGTCCAAGGGATTCAGTAAACCTGAAGTGAAGCTTCGGAATCTATAGCTAGTGTCACAGGAATGGTTCAAAACATAGACAGTAAGAAGAGTCAGTCTTCTTGTCCTTAAGTTTGCATTGTGCCTTTTGTATTTAATTCCGAAGAAATATCTGTGTTTCATCATCAATAAGAAGGTCCAAGGGATACAGTGAACATGGAGTGAAGCATCGGAATCTATAACTAGTGTCACAGGAATGGTTCAAAACATAGACAGTAAGAAGAGTCAGTCTCCTTGTACTTAATTCTGCACTGTGCCTTTTGTATTTAATTCCGATGCATTTTCTGTGTTTCATCGTCAATATGATGTTCCAAGGGATACAGTAAACCAGGAGTGAGCATCGGAATTTATAACTGGTGTCACAGGGATGCTTCAAAACATAGTCAGTAAGAAGAGCCAGTCTTCTTGTACTTAAGTCGGCATTGTGCCTTTTCTATTTATTTTGATGCAATTTCTGTGTTTCATCGTCAATAAGAAGGACCAAGGGATACAGTAAACCTAGAGTGAAGCATCGACGTCTATAACTAGTGTCACATGACTGGTTCAAAACATAGTCAGTAAGAAGAGTCAGTCCTCTTGTACCTAAGTCGGCATTGTGCCTTTTGTATTTAATTCCGATGCAATTTCTGTGTTTCATCGTCAATAAGAAGGTCAGAGGGATACAGTAATCCTGAAGTGAAGCATCGGAATCTATAACTAGTGTCACAGGAATGGTTCAAAACATAGTCAGTAAGAAGAGTCAGTCTTCTTGTACTTAAGTCGGCATTGTGCATTTTCTATTTAATTCCGATGCAATTTCTGTGTTTCATCGTCAATAAGAAGGGCCAAGGGATACAGTAAACCTGGAGTGAAGCATCGGAAACTATAACTGGTGTCACCGGAATGGTTCAAAACATAGACAGTAAGTAGAGTCAGTCTTCTTGTACTTACGTCGGCATTTTGCTTTTTTATTTAATTCCGATGCAATTTCTGTGTTTCATCGTCAATAAGAAGGTCAGAGGGGTACAGTAAACCTGAAGTGAAGCATCGGAATCTATAACTAGTGTCAATGAAATATTTCAAAACATAGACAGTAAGATGAGTCAGTCTTCTTGTACTTAAGTCGGCATTGTGCCTTTTCTATTTAATTCCGATGCAGTTTCTGTGTTTCATCGTCAATAAGAAGGCCAGAGGGGTACAGTAAACCTGAAGTGAAGCATCGGAATCTATAGCTACTGTCACAGGAATGGTTCAAAACATAGTCAGTAAGAAGAGTCAGTCATCTTGTTCTTAAGTCGGCATTGTGCCTTTTGTATTTAATTCCGATGCAATATCTGTGTTTCATCATCAATAAGAAGGTCCAAGGGATACAGTAAACCTGGAGTGAAGCATCGGAATCTATAACTAGTGTCACAGGAATGGTTCAAAACATAGACAGTAAGAAGAGTCAGTCTTCTTGTACTTACGTCGGCATTTTGCCTTTTGTATTTAATTCCGATGCAATTTCTGTGTTTCATCGTCAATAAGAAGGTCAGAGGGGTACAGTAAAAAGGAAGTGAAGCATCGGAATCTATAACTAGTGTCAATGAAATATTTCAAAACATAGACAGTAAGATGAGTCAGTCTTCTTGTACTTAAGTCGGCATTGTGCCTTTTGTATTTAATTCCGATGCAGTTTCTGTGTTTCATCGTCAATAAGAAGGTCAGAGGGGTACAGTAAACCTGAAGTGAAGCATCGGAATCTATAGCTAGTGTCACAGGAATGGTTCAAAACATAGTCAGTAAGAAGAGTCAGTCATCTTGTTCTTAAGTCGGCATTGTGCCTTTTGTATTTAATTCCGATGCAATATCTGTGTTTCATCATCAATAAGAAGTTCCAAGGAATACAGTAAACCTGGAGTGAAGCATCGGAATCTATAACTAGTGTCACAGGAATGGTTCAAAACATAGACAGTAAGAAGAGTCAGTCTCCTTGTACTTAATTCTGCACTGTGTCTTTTGTATTTAATTCCGATGCAATTTCTGTGTTTCATCTTCAATAGGAATGTCCCAGGGATACAGTAAACCTGAAGTGTAGCATCGGAATTTATAACTAGTGTCACAGGAATGGTTCAAAACATAGTCAGTAGGAAGAGTCAGTCTTCTTGTACTTAAGTCGGCATTGTGCCTTTTCTATTTAATTCCGATGCAATTTCTGTGTTTCATCGTCAATAAGAAGGACAGAGGGGTACAGCAAACATGAAACCTGAAGTGAAGCATCGGAATCTATAGCTAGTGACACAGGAATGTTTCAAAACATAGACAGCAAGAAGAGTCAGTCTTCTTGTACTAAAGTCGGCACTGTGCCTTTTGTATTTAATTCCGATGCTATTTCTGTGTTTCATCGTCAATAAGAAGATCCAAGGGATACAGTAAACCTGAGGTGAAGCATCGGAATCTATAACTAGTGTCACAGGAATGTTTCAGAACATAGTCAGTTAGAAGAGTCAGTCTTCTTGTACTTAAGTCGGCATTGTACCTTTTCTATTTAATTCCGATGCAATTTCTGTGTTTCATCGTCAATAACAAGGTCCAAGGGATACAGTAAACCTGGTGTGAAGCATCGGAATCTATAACAAGTGTCAATGGAATGGTTCAAATCATAGACAGTAAGAAGAGTCAATCTTCTTGTACTTAAGTCGGCATTGTGCCTTTTCTATTTAATTCCGATGCAGTTTCTGTGTTTCATCGTCAATAAGAAGGCCAGAGGGGTACAGTAAACCTGAAGTGAAGCATCGGAATCTATAGCTACTGTCACAGGAATGGTTCAAAACATAGTCAGTAAGAAGAGTCAGTCATCTTGTTCTTAAGTCGGCATTGTGCCTTTTGTATTTAATTCCGATGCAATATCTGTGTTTCATCATCAATAAGAATGTCCAAGGGATACAGTGAACCTGGAGTGAAGCATCGGAATCTATAACTAGTGTCACAGGAATGGTTCAAAACATAGACAGTAAGAAGAGTCAGTCTCCTTGTACTTAATTCTGAACTGTGCCTTTTGTATTTAATTCCGATGCATTTTCTGTGTTTCATCGTCAATATGATGTTCCAAGGGATACAGTAAACCAGAAGTGAAGCATCGGAATTTATAACTGGTGTCACAGGGATGCTTCAAAACATAGTCAGTAAGAAGAGTCAGTCTTCTTGTACTTAAGTCGGCATTGTGCCCTTTCTATTTATTTTGATGCAATTTCTGTGTTTCATCGTCAATAAGAAGGACCAAGGAATACAGTAAACCTAGAGTGAAGCATCGGAGTCTATAACTAGTGTCAATGGAATGGTTCAAAACATAGTCAGTAAGAAGAGTTAGTCTTCTTGTACTTAAGTCGGCATTGTGCCTTTTGTATTTAATACCGATGCAATTGCTGTGTTTCATCGTCAATAAGAAGGTCCAAGGGATACAGTAAACCTGGAGTGAAGCATCGGAATCTATAACTAGTGTCACAGGAATATTTCAAAACATAGACAGTAGGAAGAGACAGTCTTCTTGTACTTAAGTAGGCATTGTGCCGTTTGTATTTAATTCCGATGCAATTTCTCTGTTTCATCGTCAATAAGAAGGACCAAGGGTTACAGTAAACGTGGAGTGAAGCATCGGAGTCTATAACTAGTGTCACAGGACTGGTTCAAAAATAGACAGTAAGAAGAGTCAGTCTTCTTGAACTTAATTCGGCATTGTGCCTTTTGTATTTAATTCCGATGCAATTTCTGTGTTTCATCGTCAATAAGAAGGTCAGAGTTATACAGTAAACCTGAAGTGAAGCATCGGAAGTCTATAACTAGTGTCACAGGACTGGTTCAAAAATAGACAGTAAGAAGAGTCAGTCTTCTTGAACTTAATTCGGCATTGTGCCTTTTGTATTTAATTCCGATGCAATTTCTGTGTTTCATCGTCAATAAGAAGGTCAGAGTTATACAGTAAACCTGAAGTGAAGCATCGGAATCCATAACTAGTGTCACAGGAATGGTTCAAAACATAGTCAGTAAGAAGAGTTAGTCTTCTTGTACTTAAGTCGGCATTGTGCCTTTTGTATTTAATACCGATGCTATTTCTGTGTTTCATCGTCAATAAGAAGGTCCAAGGGATACAGTAAACCTGGAGTGAAGCATCGGAATCTATAACTAGTGTCACAGGAATATTTCAAAACATAGACAGTAGGAAGAGACAGTCTTCTTGTACTTAAGTCGGCATTGTGCCGTTTGTATTTAATTCCGATACAATTTCTGTGTTTCATCGTCAATAAGAAGGTCCAAGGTATACAGTAAACCTGAAGTGAAGCATCGGATCTATAACTAGTGTCACAGGAATGGTTCAAAACATAGACAGTAAGAAGAGTCAGTCTTCTTGTACTTAAGTCGGCACTGTACCTTTTCTATTTCATTCCGATGCAATTTCTGTGTTTCATCGTCAATAAGAAGGTCCAAGGGATACAGTAAACATGGAGTGAAGCATCGGAATCTATAACTCGTGTCAATGGAATGGTTCAAAACATAGTCAGTAAGAAGAGTCAGTCTTCTTGTACTTAATTCGGCATTGTGCCTTTTGTATTTAATTCCGATGCAATTTCTGTGTTTCATCGTCAATAAGAAGGTCCAAGGGATATAGTAAACCTGGAGTGAAGCATCGGAATCTATAACTAGTGTCACAGGAATGGTTCAAAGTTTAGACCGTAAGAAGAGTCAGTCTTCTTGTCCTTAAGTCGGCATTGTGCCTTTTGTATTTAATTCCGAAGCATTTTCTGTGTTTCATCGTCAATATGATGTTCCAAGGGATACAGTAAACCGGGAGTGAGCATCGGAATTTATAACTGGTGTCACAGGGATGCTTCAAAACATAGTCAGTAAGAAAAGTCAGTCTTCTTGTACTTAAGTCGGCATTGTGCCTTTTCTATTTATTTTGATGCAATTTCTGTGTTTCATCGTCAATAAGAAGGACCAAGGGATACAGTAAACCTAGAGTGAAGCATCGGAGTCTATAACTAGTGTCACAGGACTGGTTCAAAGCATAGTCAGTAAGAAGAGTCAGTCTTCTTGTACCTAAGTCGGCATTGTGCCTTTTGTATTTGATTCCGATGCAATTTCTGTATTTCATCGTCCTTAAGAAGGTCCAAGGGATACAGTAAACCTGAGGTGAAGCATCGGAATCTATAACTAGTGTCACAGGAATGGTTCAAAACATAGTCAGTAAGAAGAGTCAGTCTTCTTGTACTTAAGTCGGCATATTGCCTTTTCTATTTAATTCCGATGCAATTTCTGTGTTTCATCGTCAATAAGAACGTCAGAGGGATACAGTAATCCTGAAGTGAAACATCGGAATCTATAACTAGTGTCACAGGAATGGTTCAAAACATAGTCAGTAAGAGGAGTCAGTCTTCTTGTACTTAAGTCGGCATTGTGCCTTTTCTATTTAATTCCGATGCAATTTCTGTGTTTCATCGTCAATAAGAAAGGCCAAGGGATACAGTAAACCTGGAGTGAAGCATCGGAAACTATAAGTGGTGTCACCGGAATGGTTCAAAACATAGACAGTAAGAAGAGTCAGTCTTCTTGTACTTACGTCGGCATTTTGCCTTTTGTATTTAATTCCGATGCAATATCTGTGTTTCATCATCAATAAGAAGGTCCAAGGGATACAGTAAACCTGGAGTGAAGCATCGGAATCTATAACTAGTGTTACAGGAATGGTTCAAAACATAGACAGTAAGAAGAGTCAGTCCGCTTGTACTTAATTGTGCACTGTGTCTTTTGTATTTAATTCCGATGCAATTTCTGTGTTTCATCTTCAACAGGAATGTCCAAGGGATACAGTATACCTGAAGTGTAGCATCGGAATTTATAACTAGTGTCACAGGAATGGTTCAAAACATAGTCAGTAGGAAGAGTCAGTCTTCTTGTACTTAAGTCGGCATTGTGCCGTTTGTATTTAATTCCGATGCAATTTCTGTGTTTCATCGTCAATAAGAAGGTCCAAGGTATACAGTATACCTGAAGTGAAGCATCGGATCTATAACTAGTGTCACAGGAATGGTTCAAAACATAGACAGTAAGAAGAGTCAGTCTTCTTGTACTTAAGTCGGCACTGTACCTTTTCTATTTCATTCCGATGCAATTTCTGTGTTTCATCGTCAATAAGAAGGTCCAAGGGATACAGTAAACATGGAGTGAAGCATCGGAATCTATAACTCGTGTCAATGGAATGGTTCAAAACATAGTCAGTAAGAAGAGTCAGACCTCTTGTACTTAAGTCGGCATTGTGCCTTTTGTATTTAATTCCGATGCAATTTCTGTGTTTCATCGTCAATAAGAAGGTCCAAGGGATATAGTAAACCTGGAGTGAAGCATCGGAATCTATAACTAGTGTCACAGGAATGGTTCAAAACATAGACAGTAAGAAGAGTCAGTCTTCTTGTACTTACGTCGACATTGTGCCCTTTCTATTTAAATCCGATGCAATTTCTGTAATTCATCGTCTATAAGAAGGTCCAAGGGATTCAGTAAACCTGAAGTGAAGCTTCGGAATCAATAGCTAGTGTCACAGGAATGGTTCAAAACATAGATAGTAAGAAGAGTCTGTCTTCTTGTACTTCATTCTGCTTTGTGCCTTTTGTATTTAATTCCGATGCAATTTCTGTGTTTCATCGTCAATAAGAAGGACAGAGGGGAACAGTAAACATGAAACCTGAAGTGAAGCATCGGAATCTATAGCTAGTGACACAGGAATGGTTCAAAACATAGACAGCAAGAAGAGTCAGTCTTCTTGTACTAAAGTCGGCACTGTGCCTTTTGTATTTAACTCCGATGCAATTTCTGTGTTTCATCGTCAATAAGAAGGTCTGAGGGATACAGTAATCCTGAAGTGAAGCATCGGAATCTATAACTAGTGTCACAGGACTGGTTCAAAACATAGTCAGTAAGAAGAGTCAGGTTTCTTGTACTTAAGTCGGCATTGTGCCTTTTGTATTTAATTCCGATGCAATTTCAGTGTTTCATCGTCAATAAGAAGGTCCAAGGGATACAGTAAACCTGAGGTGAAGCATCGGAATCTATAACTAGTGTCACAGGAATGTTTCAGAACAAAGTCAGTAAGAAGAGTCAGTCTTCTTGTACTTAAGTCGGCATTGTACTTTTTCTATTTAATTCCGATGCAATTTCTGTGTTTCATCGTCAATAACAAGGTCCAAGGGATACAGTAAACCTGGAGTGAAGCATCGGAATCTATAACAAGTGTCAATGCAATGGTTAAAATCATAGACAGTAAGAAGAGTCAATCTTCTTGTACTTAAGTCTGCATTGTGCCTTTTGTATTTAATTCCGATGCAATTTCTGTGTTTCATCGTCAATAAGAAGGTCAGAGGGGTACAGTAAACCTGAAGTGAAGCATCGGAATCTATAGCTAGTGTCACAGGAATAGTTCAAAACAAACTCAGTAAGATGAGTCAGTCTTCTTGTCCTTAAGTCGGCATTGTGCTTTTGTAATTAATTCCGAAGAAATTTCTGTGTTTCATCATCAATAAGAAGGTCCAAGGGATACAGTGAACCTGGAGTGAAGCATCGGAATCTATAACTAGTGTCACAGGAATGGTTCAAAACATAGACAGTAAGAAGAGTCAGTCTCCTTGTACTTAATTCTGCACTGTACCTTTTGAATTTAATTCCGATGCATTTTCTGTGTTTCATCGTCAATATGATGTTCCAAGGGATACAGTAAACCAGAAGTGAAGCACCGGAATTTATAACTGGTGTCACACGGATGCTTCAAAACATAGTCAGTAAGAAGAGTCAGTCTTCTTGTACTTAAGTCGGCATTGTGCCTTTTCTATTTATTTTGATGCAATTTCTGTGTTTCATCGTCAATAAGAAGGACCAAGGGATACAGTAAACCTAGAGTGAAGCTTCGGAGTCTATAACTAGTGTCACAGGACTGGTTCAAAACATAGTCAGTAAGAAGAGTCAGTCTTCTTGTACCTAAGTCTGCATTGTGCCTTTTGTATTTAATTCCGATGCAATTTCTGTGCTTCATCGTCAATACGAAGGTCAGAGGGATACAGTAATCCTGAAGCGAAGCATCGGAATCTATAACTAGTGTCACAGGAATGGTTCAAAACATAGTCAGTAAGAAGAGTCAGTCTTCTTGTATTTAAGTCGGCATTGTGCCTTTTCTATTTAATTCCGATGCAATTTCTGTGTTTCATCGTCAATAAGAAGGGCCAAGGGATTCAGTAAACCTGGAGTGAAGCATCGGAAACTATAACTGGTGTCACCGGAATGGTTCAAAACACAGACAGTAAGAAGAGTCAGTCTTCTTGTACTTACGTCAGCATTTTGCCTTTTGTATTTAATTCCGATGCAATTTCTGTGTTTCATCGTCAATAAGAAGGTCAGAGGGGTACAGTAAACCTGAAGTGAAGCATCGGAATCTATAACTAGTGTCAAAGAAATATTTCAAAACATAGACAGTAAGATGAGTCAGTCTTCTTGTACTTAAGTCGGCATTGTGCCTTTTGTATTTAATTCCGATGCAGTTTCTGTGTTTCATCGTCAATAAGAAGGTCAGAGGGGTACAGTAAACCTGAAGTGAAGCATCGGAATCTATAGCTAGTGTCACAGGAATGGTTCAAAGCATAGTCAGTAAGAAGAGTCAGTCATCTTGTTCTTAAGTCGGCATTGTGCCTTTTGTATTTAATTCCGATGCAATATCTGTGTTTCATCATCAATAAGAAGGTCCAAGGGATACAGTAAACCTGGAGTGAAGCATCGGAATCTATAACTAGTGTCACAGGAATGGTTCAAAACATAGACAGTAAGAAGAGTCTGTCTCCTTGTACTTAATTCTGCTTTGTGCCTTTTGTATTTAATTCCGATGCAATTTCTGTGTTTCATCGTCAATAAGAAGGACAGAGGGGTACAGTAAACATGAAACCTGAAGTGAAGCATCGGAATCTATAGCTAGTGACACAGGAATGGTTCAAAACATAGACAGCAAGAAGAGTCAGTCTTCTTGTACTAAAGTCGGCACTGTGCCTTTTGTATTTAACTCCGATGCAATTTCTGTGTTTCATCGTCAATAAGAAGGTCTGAGGGATACAGTAATCCTGAAGTGAAGCATCGGAATCTATAACTAGTGTCACAGGACTGGTTCAAAACATAGTCAGTAACAAGGGTCAGTCTTCTTGTACTTAAGTCGGCATTGTGCCTTTTGTATTTAATTCCGATGCAATTTCTGTGTTTCATCGTCAATAAGAAGGTCTGAGGGATACAGTAAACCTGAGGTGAAGCATCGGAATCTATAACTAGTGTCACAGGAATGTTTCAGAACAAAGTCAGTAAGAAGAGTCAGTCTTCTTGTACTTAAGTCGGCATTGTACCTTTTCTATTTAATTCCGATGCAATTTCTGTGTTTCATCGTCAATAACAACGTCCAAGGGATACAGTAAACCTGGAGTGAAGCATCGGAATCTATAACAAGTGTCAATGCAATGGTTCAAATCATAGACAGTAAGAAGAGTCAATCTTCTTGTACTTAAGTCTGCATTGTGCCTTTTGTATTTAATTCCGATGCAATTTCTGTGTTTCATCGTCAACAAGAAGGTCAGAGGGGTACAGTAAACCTGAAGTGAAGCATCGGAATCTATAGCTAGTGTCACAGGAATAGTTCAAAACAAAGTCAGTAAGATGAGTCAGTCTTCTTGTCCTTAAGTCGGCATTGTGCCTTTTGTATTTAATTCCGAAGAAATTTCTGTGTTTCATCATCAATAAGAAGGTCCAAGGAATACAGTGAACCGGGAGTGAAGCATCGGAATCTATAACTAGTGTCAGAGGAATGGTTCAAAACATAGACAGTAAGAAGAGTCAGTCTCCTTGTACTTAATTCTGCACTGTGCCTTTTGTATTTAATTCCGATGCATTTTCTGTGTTTCATCGTCAATATGATGTTCCAAGGGATACAGTAAACCAGAAGTGAAGCATCGGAATTTATAACTGGTGTCACAGGGATGCTTCAAAACATAGTCAGTAAGAAGAGTCAGTCTTCTTGAACTTAAGTCGGCATTGTGCCTTTTCTATTTATTTTGATGCAATTTCTGTGTTTCATCGTCAATAAGAAGGACCAAGGGATACAGGAAACCTAGAGTGAAGCTTCGGAGTCTATAACTAGTGTCACAGGACTGGTTCAAAACATAGTCAGTAAGAAGAGACAGTCTTCTTGTACCTAAGTCTGCATTGTGCCTTTTGTATTTAATTCCGATGCAATTTCTGTGTTTCATCGTCCTTAAGAATGTCCAAGGGATACAGTAAACCTGAGGTGAAGCATCGGAATCTATAACTAGTGTCACAGGAATGGTTCAAAGCATAGTCAGTAAGAAGAGTCAGTCTTCTAGTACTTAAGTCGGCATTTTGCCTTTTCTATTTAATTCCGATGCAATTTCTGTGCTTCATCGTCAATAAGAAGGTCAGAGGGATACAGTAATCCTGAAGCGAAGCATCGGAATCTATAACTAGTGTCACAGGAATGGTTCAAAACATAGTCAGTAAGAAGAGTCAGTCTTCTTGTACTTAAGTCGGCATTGTGCCTTTTGTATTTAATTCCGATGCAATTTCTGTGTTTCATCGTCAATAAGAAGGGCCAAGGGATACAGTAAACCTGGAGTGAAGCATCTGAAACTATAACTGGTGTCACCGGAATGGTTCAAAACACAGACAGTAAGAAGAGTCAGTCTTCTTGTACTTACGTCGGCATTTTGCCTTTTGTATTTAATTCCGATGCAATTTCTGTGTTTCATCTTCAATAAGAAGGTCAGAGGGGTACAGTAAACCTGAAGTGAAGCATCGGAATCTATAACTAGTGTCAAAGAAATATTTCAAAACATAGACAGTAAGATGAGTCAGTCTTCTTGTACTTAAGTCGGCATTGTGCCTTTTGTATTTAATTCCGATGCAGTTTCTGTGTTTCATCGTCAATAAGAAGGTCAAAGGGGTACAGTAAACCTGAAGTGAAGCATCGGAATCTATAGCTAGTGTCACAGGAATGGTTCAAAACATAGTCAGTAAGAAGAGTCAGTCATCTTGTTCTTAAGTCGGCATTGTGCCTTTTGTATTTAATTCCGATGCAATATCTGTGTTTCATCATCAATAAGAAGGTCCAAGGGATACAGTAAACCTGGGGTGAAGCATCGGAATCTATAACTAGTGTCACAGGAATGGTTCAAAACATAGACAGTAAGAAGAGTCTGTCTCCTTGTACTTAATTCTGCTTTGTGCCTTTTGTATTTAATTCCGATGCAATTTCTGTGTTTCATCGTCAATAAGAAGGACAGAGGGGTACAGTAAACATGAAACCTGAACTGAAGCATCGGAATCTATAGCTAGTGACACAGGAATGGTTCAAAACATAGACAGCAAGAAGAGTCAGTCTTCTTGTACTAAAGTCGGCACTGTGCCTTTTGTATTTAACTCCGATGCAATTTCTGTGTTTCATCGTCAATAAGAAGGTCTGAGGGATACAGTAATCCTGAAGTGAAGCATCGGAATCTGTAACTAGTGTCACAGGACTGGTTCATAACATAGTCAGTAAGAAGAGTCCGTCTTCTTGTACTTAAGTCGGCATTGTGCCTTTTGTATTTAATTCCGATGCAATTTCTGTGTTTCATCGTCAATAAGAAGGTCCAAGGGATACAGTAAACCTGAGGTGAAGCATCGGAATCCATAACTAGTGTCACAGGAATGTTTCAGAACATAGTCAGTAAGAAGAGTCAGTCTTCTTGTACTTAAGTCGGCATTGTACCTTTTCTATTTAATTCCGATGCAATTTCTGTGTTTCATCGTCAATAACAAGGTCCAAGGGATACAGTAAACCTGAGGTGAAGCATCGGAATCTATAACTAGTGTCACAGGAATGTTTCAGAACATAGTCAGTAAGAAGAGTCAGTCTTCTTGTACTTAAGTCGGCATTGTACCTTTTCTATTTAATTCCGATGCAATTTCTGTGTTTCATCGTCAATAACAAGGTCCAAGGGATACAGTAAACCTGGAGTGAAGCATCGGAATCTATAGCTAGTGTCACAGGAATAGTTCAAAACATAGTCAGTAAGAAGAGTCAGTCTTCTTGTCCTTATGTCGGCATTGTGCCTTTTGTATTTAATTCCGAAGAAATTTCTGTGTTTCATCATCAATAAGAAGGTCCAAGGGATACAGTGAACCTGGAGTGAAGCATCGGAATCTATAACTAGTGACACAGGAATGGTTCAAATCATAGACAGTAAGAAGAGTCAGTCTCCTTGTACTTAATACTGCACTGTGCCCTTTGTATTTAATTCCGATGCATTTTCTGTGTTTCATCGTCAATATGATATTCCAAGGGATACAGTAAACCAGAAGTGAAGCATCGGAATTTATAACTGGTGTCACAGGGATGCTTCAAAACATAGTCAGTAAGAAGAGTCAGTCTTCTTGTACTTAAGTCGGCATTGTGCCTTTTCTATTTATTTTGATGCAATTTCTGTGTTTCATCGTCAATAAGAAGGACCAAGGGATACAGTAAACCTAGAGTGAAGCATCGTAGTCTATAACTAGTGTCACAGGACTGGTTCAAAACATAGTCAGTAAGAAGCGTCAGTCTTCTTGTACCTAAGTCGGCATTGTGCCTTTTGTATTTAATTCCGATGCAATTTCTGTGTTTCATCGTCCTTAAGAAGGTCCAAGGGATACAGTAAACCTGAGGTGAAGCATCGGAATCTATAACTAGTGTCACAGGAGTGGTTCAAAACATAGTCAGTAAGAAGATTCAGTCTTCTTGTACTTAAGTCGGCATTTTGCCTTTTCTATTTAATTCCGATGCAATTTCTGTGTTTCATCGTCAATAAGAAGGTCAGAGGGATACAGTAATCCTGAAGTGAAGCATCGGAATCTATAACTAGTGTCACAGGAATGGTTCAAAACATAGTCAGTAAGAAGAGTCAGTCTTCTTGTACTTAAGTCGGCATTGTGCCTTTTCTATTTAATTCCGATGCAATTTCTGTGTTTCATCGTCAATAAGAAGGGCCAAGGGATACAGTAAACCTGGAGTGAAGCATCGGAAACTATAACTGGTGTCACCGGAATGGTTCAAAACATAGACAGTAAGAAGAGTCAGTCTTCTTGTACTTACGTCGGCATTTTGCCTTTTGTATTTAATTCCGATGCAATTTCTGTGTTTCATCGTCAATAAGAAGATCAGAGGGGTACAGTAAACCTGAAGTGAAGCATCGGAATCTATAACTAGTGTCAAAGAAATATTTCAAAACATAGACAGTAAGATGAGTCAGTCTTCTTGTACTTAAGTCGGCATTGTGCCTTTTGTATTTAATTCCGATGCAGTTTCTGTGTTTCATCGTCAATAAGAAGGTCAGAGGGGTACAGGAAACCTGAAGTGAAGCATCGGAATCTATAGCTAGTGTCACAGGAATGGTTCAAAACATAGTCAGTAAGAAGAGTCAGTCATCTTGTTCTTAAGTCGGCATATTGCCTTTTGTATTTAATTCCGATGCAATATCTGTGTTTCATCATCAATAAGATGGTCCAAGGGATACAGTAAATCTGGAGTGAAGCATCGGAATCTATAACTAGTGTCACAGGAATGGTTCAAAACATAGACAGTAAGAAGAGTCTGTCTCCTTGTACTTAATTCTGCACTGTGTCTTTTGTATTTAATTCCGATGCAATTTCTGTGTTTCATCTTCAATAGGAATGTCCAAGGAATACAGTAAACCTGCAGTGTAGCATCGGAATTGATAACTAGTTTCACAGGAATGGTTCAAAACACAGTCAGTAGGAAGAGTCAGTCTTCTTGTACTTAAGTCGGCATTGTGCCTTTTCTATTTAATTCCGATGCAATTTCTGTGTTTCATCGTCAATAAGAAGGACCAAGGGTTACAGTAAACGTGGAGTGAAGCATCGGAGTCTATAACTAGTGTCACAGGACTGGTTCAAAAATAGACAGTAAGAAGAGTCAGTCTTCTTGAACTTAATTCGGCATTGTGCCTTTTGTATTTAATTCCGATGCAATTTCTGTGTTTCATCGTCAATAAGAAGGTCAGAGGGATACAGTAAACCTGAAGTGAAGCATCGGAATCCATAACTAGTGTCACAGGAATGGTTCAAAACATAGTCAGTAAGAAGAGTTAGTCTTCTTGTACTTAAGTCGGCATTGTGCCTTTTGTATTTAATACCGATGCAATTTCTGTGTTTCATCGTCAATAAGAAGGTCCAAGGGATACAGTAAACCTGAGGTGAAGCATCGGAATCTATAACTAGTGTCATAGGAATGTTTCAGAACATAGTCAGTAAGAAGAGTCAGTCTTCTTTTACTTAAGTCGGCATTGTACCTTTTCTATTTAATTCCGATGCAATTTCTGTGTTTCATCGTCAATAACAAGGTCCAAGGGATACAGTAAACCTGGAGTGAAGCATCGGAATCTATAGCTAGTGTCACAGGAATAGTTCAAAACATAGTCAGTAAGAAGAGTCAGTCTTCTTGTCCTTAAGTCGGCATTGTGCCTTTTGTATTTAATTCCGAAGAAATTTCTGTGTTTCATCATCAATAAGAAGGTCCAAGGGATACAGTGAACCTGGAGTGAAGCATCGGAATCTATAACTAGTGTCACAGGAATGGTTCAAAACATAGACAGTAAGAAGAGTCAGTCTGCTTGTACTTAATTCTGCACTGTGCCCTTTGTATTTAATTCCGATGCATTATCTGTGTTTCATCGTCAATATGATGTTCCAAGGGATACAGTAAACCAGAAGTGAAGCATCGGAATTTATAACTGGTGTCACAGAGATGCTTCAAAACATAGTCAGTAAGAAGAGTCAGTCTTCTTGTACTTAAGTCGGCATTGTGCCTTTTCTATTTATTTTGATGAAATTTCTGTGTTTCATCGTCAATAAGAAGGACCAAGGGATACAGTAAACCTAGAGTGAAGCATCGGAGTCTATAACTAGTGTCACAGGACTGGTTCAAAACATAGTCAGTAAGAAGAGTCAGTCTTCTTGTACCTAAGTCGGCATTGTGCCTTTTGTATTTAATTCCGATGCAATTTCTGTGTTTCATCGTCCTTAAGAAGGTCCAAGGGATACAGTAAACCTGGAGTGAAGCATCGGAATCTATAACTAGTGTCACAGGAATGGTTTAAAACATAGACAGTAAGAAGAGTCAGTCTCCTTGTACTTAATTCTGCACTGTGTCTTTTGTATTTAATTCCGATGCAATTTCTGTGTTTCATCATCCTTAAGAAGGTCCAAGGGATACAGTAAACATGGAGTGAAGCATCGGAATCTATAACTCGTGTCAATGGAATGGTTCAAAACATAGTCAGTAAGAAGAGTCAGTCTTCTTGTACTTAAGTCGGCATTGTGCCTTTTGTATTTAATTCCGATGCAATTTCTGTGTTTCATCGTCAATAAGAAGGTCCAAGGGATATAGTAAACCTGGAGTGAAGCATCGGAATCTATAACTAGTGTCACAGGAATGGTTCAAAGCATAGACAGTAAGAAGAGTCAGTCTTCTTGTACTTACGTCGACATTGTGCCCTTTCTATTTAAATCCGATGCAATTTCTGTAATTCATCGTCTATAAGAAGGTCCAAGGGATTCAGTAAACCTGAAGTGAAGCTTCGGAATCTATAGCTAGTGTCACAGGAATGGTTCAAAACATAGACAGTAAGAAGAGTCAGTGTTCTTGTCCTTAAGTCGGCATTGTGCCTTTTGTATTTAATTCCGAAGAAATTTCTGTGTTTCATCATCAATAAAAAGGTCCAAGGGATACAGTGAACATGGAGTGAAGCATCGGAATCTATAACTAGTGTCACAGGAATGGTTCAAAACATAGACAGTAAGAAGAGTAAGTCTCCTTGTACTTAATTCTGCACTGTGCCTTTTGTATTTAATTCCGATACATTTTCTGTGTTTCATCGTCAATATGATGTTCCAAGGGATACAGTAAACCAGGAGTGAGCATTGGAATTTATAACTGGTGCCACAGGGATGCTTCAAAACATAGTCAGTAAGAAGAGTCAGTCTTCTTGTACTTAAGTCGGCATTGTGCCTTTTCTATTTATTTTGATGCAATTTCTGTGTTTCATCGACAATAAGAAGGACCAAGTTATACACTAAACCTAGTGTGAAGCATCGGAGTCTATAACTAGTGTCACAGGACTGGTTCAAAACATAGTCAGTAAGAAAAGTCAGTCTTCTTGTACCTAAGTCGGCATTGTGCCTTTTGAATTTAATTCCGATGCAATTTCTGTGTTTCATCGTCCTTAAGAAGGTCCAAGGGATACAGTAAACCTGAGGTGAAGCATCGGTATCTATAACTAGTGTCACAGGAATGGTTCAAAACATAGTCAGTAAGAAGAGTCAGTCTTCTTGTACTTAAGTCGGCATTTTGCCTTTTCTATTTAATTCCGATGCAAGTTCTGTGTTTCATCGTCAATAAGAAGGTCAGAGGGATACAGTAATCCTGAAGTGAAGCATCGGAATCTATAACTGGTGTCACAGGAATGGTTCAAATCATAGTCAGTAAGAAGAGTCAGTCTTCTTGTACTTAAGTCGGCATTGTGCCTCTTCTATTTAATTCCGATGCAATTTCTGTGTTTCATCGTCAATAAGAAGGGCCAAGGGATACAGTAAACCTGGAGTGAAGCATCGGAAACTATAACTGGTGTCACCGGAATGGTTCAAAACATAGACAGTAAGAAGAGTCAGTCTTCTTGTACTTACGTCGGTATTTTGCCTTTTGTATTTAATTCCGATGCAATTTCTGTGTTTCATCGTCAATAAGAAGGTCAGAGGGGTACAGTAAACCTGAAGTGAAGCATCGGAATCTATAACTAGTGTCAAAGAAATATTTCAAAACATAGACAGTAAGATGAGTCAGTCTTCTTGTACTTAAGTCGGCATTGTGCCTTTTGTATTTAATTCCGATGCTGTTTCTGTGTTTCATCGTCAATAAGAAGGTCAGAGGGGTACAGTAAACCTGAAGTGAAGCATCGGAATCTATAGCTAGTGTCACAGGAATGGTTCAAAACATAGTCAGTAAGAAGAGTCAGTCATCTTGTTCTTAAGTCGGCATTGTGCCTTTTGTATTTAATTCCGATGCAATATCTGTGTTTCATCATCAATAAGAAGGTCCAAGGGATACAGTAAACCTGGAGTGAAGCATCGGAATCTATAACTAGTGTCACAGGAATGGTTCAAAACATAGACAGTAAGAAGAGTCAGTCTCCTTGTACTTAATTCTGCACTGTGTCTTTTGTATTTAATTCCGATGCAATTTCTGTGTTTCATCTTCAATAGGAATGTCCAAGGGATACAGTAAACCTGAAGTGAAGCATCGGATCTATAACTAGTGTCACAGGAATGGTTCAAAACATAGACAGTAAGAAGAGTCAGTCTTCTTGTACTTAAGTCGGCACTGCACCTTTTCTATTTCATTCCGATGCAATTTCTGTGTTTCATCGTCAATAAGAAGGTCCAAGGGATACAGTAAACATGGAGTGAAGCATCGGAATCTATAACTCGTGTCAATGGAATGGTTCAAAACATAGTCAGTAAGAAGAGTCAGTCTTGTTGTACTTAAGTCGGCATTGTGCCTTTTGTATTTAATTCCGATGCAATTTCTGTGTTTCATCGTCAATAAGAAGGTCCAAGGGATATAGTAAACCTGGAGTGAAGCATCGGAATCTACAACTAGTGTCACAGGAATGTTTCAAAACATAGACAGTAAGAAGAGTCAGTCTTCTTGTACTTACGTCGACATTGTGCCCTTTCTATTTAAATCCGATGCAATTTCTGTAATTCATCGTCTATAAGAAGGTCCAAGGGATTCAGTAAACCTGAAGTGAAGCTTCGGAATCTATAGCTAGTGTCACAGGTATGGTTCAAAACATGGACAGTAAGAAGAGTCAGTCTTCTTGTACTTAATTCTGCTTTGTGCCTTTTGTATTTAATTCCGATGCAATTTCTGTGTTTCATCGTCAATAACAAAGACAGAGGGGTACAGTTAACATGAAACCTGAAGTGAAGCATCGGAATCTATAGCTAGTGTCACAGGAATGGTTCAAAACATAGACAGCAAGAAGAGTCAGTCTTCTTGTACTAAAGTCGGAACTGTGCCTTTTGTATTTAACTCCGATGCAATTTCTGTGTTTCATCGTCAATAAGAAGGTCAGAGGGATACAGTAATCCTGAAGTGAAGCATCGGAATCTATAACTAGTGTCACAGGAATGGTTCAAAACATAGTCAGTAAGAATATTCAGTCTTATTGCACTTAAGTCATCATTGTGCATTTTCTATTTAATTCTGATGCAATTTCTGTGTTTCATCGTCAATATGAAGGTCCAAGGTATACAGTAAACCTGGAGTGAAGCATCGGAATCTATAACTAGTGTCACAGAAATGGTTCAAATCATAGACAGTATGAAGAGTCAGTCTCCTTGTACTTAATTCTGCACTGTGCCTTTCGTATTTAATTCCGATGCATTTTCTGTGTTTCATCGTCAATATGATGTTCCAAGGGATACAGTAAACCTGAAGTGAAGCATCGGAATTTATAACTGGTGTCACAGGAATGCTTCAAAACATAGTCTGTAAGAAGAGTCAGTCTTCTTGTACTTAAGTCGGCATTGTGCCTTTTCTATTTAATTTAGATGCAATTTCTGTGTTTCATCGTCAATAAGAAGGACCAAGGGATACAGTAAACCTAGAGTGAAGCATCGGAGTCTATAACTAGTGTCACAGGACTGGTTCAAAAATAGACAGTAAGAAGAGTCAGTCTTCTTGAACTTAATTCGGCATTGTGCCTTTTGTATTTAATTCCGATGCAATTTCTGTGTTTCATCGTCAATACGAAGGTCAGAGGGATACAGTAAACCTGAAGTGAAGCATCGGAATCCATAACTAGTGTCACAGCAATGGTTCAAAACATAGTCAGTAAGAAGAGTTAGTCTTCTTGTACTTAAGTCGGCATTGTGCCTTTTGTATTTAATTCCGATGCAATTTCTGTGTTTCATCGTCAAGAAGAAGGTCCAAGGGATACAGTAAACCTGAGTGAAGCATCGGAATCCGTAACTAGTGTCACAGGAATGGTTCAAATCATAGTCAGTAAGAAGAGTCAGTCTTCGGGTACTTCAGTCGGCATTTTGCCTTTTGTATTTAATTCCGATGCATTTTCTGTGTTTCATCGTCAATAAGAGGGTCCAAGGGATACAGTAAACCAGGGGTGAAGCATCGGAATCTATAACTAGTGTCACAGGAATGGTTCAAAACATAGACAGTAAGAAGAGTCAGTCTTCTTGTACTTAATTCGGCATTGTGCCTTTTGTATTTAATTCCGATGCAATTTCTGTGTTTTATCGTCAATAAGAAGGTCCAAGGGGTACAGTAAACCTCAAGTGAAGCATCGGATCTATAACTAGTGTCACAGGAATGGTTCAAAACATAGTCAGTAAGAAGAGTCAGTCTTCTTGTACTTATGTCGGCATTGTGCCTTTTCTATTTCATTCCGATGCAATTTCTGTGTTTCATCGTCAATAAGAAGGTCCAAGGGATACAGTAAACATGGAGTGAAGCATCGGAATCTATAACTAGTGTCAATGGAATGGTTCAAAACATAGACAGTAAGAAGAGTCAGTCTTCTTGTACTTACGTCGACATTGTGCCCTTTCTATTTAAATTCGATGCAATTTCTGTGTTTCATCGTCAATATGAAGGTCCAAGGGATACAGTAAACCAGGAGTGAAGCATCGGAATCTATAACTAGTGTCACAGAAATGGTTCAAATCATAGACTGTAAGAAGAGTCAGACTTCTTTTTCTTAAGTCGGCATTGTGCCTTTTGTATTTAATTCCGGTGCAATTTCTGTGTTTCATCGTCAATAAGAAGGTCAGAGGGATACAATAAACCTGAAGCATCGGAATCTATAAGTAGTGTCACAGGAATGATTCAAAACAAAGTCAGTAAGAAGAGTCAGTCTTCTTGTCCTTAAGTCGGCATTGTGCCTTTTGTATTTAATTCCGATGCAATTTCTGTGTTTCATCGTCAATAAGAAGGTCCAAGGGATACAGTAAACCTGGAGCGTAGCATCGAAATCTATAACTAGTGTCACAGGAATGGTTCAAAACATAGACAGTAAGAAGAGTCAGTCTTCGTGTACTTAAGTCGGCATTTTGCCTTTTGTAATTAATTTCTGTGCAATGTCTGTGTTTCATCGTCAATAAGAAGGTCCATGGGATACAGTAAACCTGAGGTGAAGCATCGGAATCTATAACTAGTGTTACAGGAATGGTTCAAAACATAGTGAGTAAGAAGAGTCAGTCTTCTTGTACGTAAGTCGGCATTGTGCCTTTTGTATTTAATTTCGATGCAATTTCTGTGTTTCATCGTCAATAAGAAGGTCAGAGGGGTACAGTAAACCTGAAGTGATGCATCGGAATCTATAGCTAGTGTCACAGGAATGGTTCAAAACATAGTCAGTAAGATGAGTCAGTCTTCTTGTCCTTAAGTCGGCATTGTGCCTTTTGTATTTAATTCCGAAGAAATTTCTGTGTTTCATCATCAATAGGAAGGTCCAAGGGATACAGTAAACCTGGTGTGAAGCATCGGAATCTATAACTAGTGTCACAGGAATGGTTCAAAGCATAGACAGTAAGAAGAGTCAGTCTCCTTGTACTTAATTCTGCATTGTACCTTTTGTATTTATTTCCAATGCATTTTCTGTGTTTCATCGTCAATATTATGTTCCAAGGGATACAGTAAACCTGAAGTGAAGCATCGGAATTTATAACTGGTGTCACAGGAATGCTTCAAAACATAGTCAGTAAGAAGAGTCAGTCTTCTTGTACTTAATTCGGCATTGTGCCTTTTGTTTTTAATTCCGATGCAATTTCTGTGTTTCATCGTCTATACGAAGGTCCAAGGGGTACAGTAAACCTCAAGTGAAGCATCGGAATCTATAACGGGTGTCACAGGAATGGTTCAAAACATAGTCAGTAGGAAGAGTCGGTTTTCATGTACATAAGTCGGCATTGTGCCTTTTGTATTTAATTCCGATGCATTTTCTGTGTTTCATCGTCAATAAGAAGGTCCAAGGGATACAGTAAACCTGAAGTGAAGCATCGGAATATATAACTAGTGTCACAGGAATGGTTCAAAACATAGACAGTAGGAAGAGTCAGTCTTCTTGTACTTAAGTCGGCATTGTGCCGTTTGTATTTAATTCCGATGCAATATCTGTGTTTCATCGTCAATAAGAAGGTCAGAGGGATACAGTAAACCTGAAGTGAAGCATCGGAATCCATAACTAGTGTCACAGGAATGGTTCAAAACATAGTCAGTAAGAAGAGTTAGTCTTCTTGTACTTAAGTCGGCATTGTGCCGTTTGTATTTAATTCCGATGCAATTTCTGTGTTTCATCGTCAATAAGAAGTTCCAAGGTATACGGTAAACCTGAAGTGTAGCATCGGATCTATAACTAGTGTCACAGGAATGGTTCAAAACATAGTCAGTAAGAAGAGTCAGTCTTCTTGTACTTATGTCGGCATTGTGCCTTTTCTATTTCATTCCGATGCAATTTCTGTGTTTCATCGTCAATAAGAAGGTGCAAGGGATACAGTAAACATGGAGTGAAGCATCGGAATCTATAACTAGTGTCAATGGAATGGTTCAAAACATAGTCAGTAAGAATAGTCAGTGTTCTTGTACTTAAGTCGGCATTGTGCCTTTTGTATTTAACTCCGATGCAATTTCTGTGTTTCATCGTCAATAAGTCGGTCAGAGGGATACAGTAATCCTGAAGTGAAGCATCGGAATCTATAACTAGTGTCACAGGAATGGTTCAAAACATAGTCAGTAAGAATATTCAGTCTTATTGTACTTAAGTCATCATTGTGCATTTTCTATTTAATTCTGATGCAATATCTGTGTTTCATCGTCAATATGAAGGTCCAAGGGATACAGTAAACCTGGAGTGAAGCATCGGAATCTATAACTAGTGGCACAGGAATGGTTCAAATCATAGACAGTAAGAAGAGTCAGACTTCTTTTTCTTAAGTCGGCATTGTGCCTCTTGTATTTGATTCCGGTGCAATTTCTGTGTTTCATCGTCAATAAGAAGGTCAGAGGGATACAATAAACCTGAAGCATCGGAATCTATAACTAGGGTCACAGGAATGGTTCAAAACAAAGTCAGTAAGAAGAGTCAGTCTTCTTGTCCTTATGTCGGCATTGTGCCTTTTGTATTTAATTCCGATGCAATTTCTGTGTTTCATCGTCAATAAGAAGGTCCAAGGGATACAGTAAACCTGGAGTGTAGCATCGGAATCTATAACTAGTGTCACAGGAATGGTTCAAACATAGACAGTAAGAAGAGTCAGTCTTCGTGTACTTAAGTCGGCATTTTGCCTTTTGTATTTAATTCCGATGCAATTTCTGTGTTTCATCGTCAATAAGAAGGTCCAGGGATACAGTAAACCTGAGGTGAAGCATCGGAATCTATAACTAGTGTCACAGGAATGGTTCAAAACATAGAGAGAAAGAAGAGACAGTCTTCTTGCACTTAAGTCGGCATTGTACCTTTTCTATTTAATTCCGATGCAATTTCTGTGTTTCATCGTCAATAGCAAGGTCCAAGGGATACAGTAAACCTGGAGTGAAGCATCGGAATCTATAACTAGTATCAACGGAATGGTTCAAATCATAGACAGTAAGAAGAGTCAGTCTTCTTGTACTTAAGTCGGCATTGTGCCTTTTGTATTTATTTCCGATGCAATTTCTGTGTTTCATCGTCAATAGGAGGTCCAAGGGATATAGTAAACCTGGAGTGAAGCTTCGGAATCTATAACTAGTGTCACAGGAATTGTTCAAAACATAGACAGTAAGAAGAGTCAGTCTTCTTTTACTTACGTCGACATTGTGCCCTTTCTATTTAAATCCGAGGCAATTTCTGTAATTCATCGTCTATAAGAAGGTCCAAGGGATACAGTAAACCTGAAGTGAAACTTCGGAATCTAAAGCTAGTGTCACAGGAATGGTTCAAACATAGACAGTAAGAAGAGTCAGTATTCTTGTACTTAATTCTGCTTTGTGCCTATTGTATTTAATTCCGATGCAATTTCTGTGTTTCATCGTCAATAAGAAGGTCATAGGGGTACAGTAAACCTGAAACCTGAAGTGAACACATCGGAATCTATAGCTAGTGTCACAGTAATGGTTCAAAACATAGACAGTAAGTAGAGTCAGTCTTCTTGTACTTAATTCTGCTTTGTGCCTTTTGTATTTAATTCCGATGCAATTTCTGTATTTCATCGTCAATAAGAAGGTCCAAGGGATACAGTAAACCTGAAGTGAAGTATCGGAATCTATAACTAGTGTCACAGGAATGGTTCAAAACATAGTCAGTAAGAATATTCCGTCTTATTGTTCTTAAGTCATCATTGTGCATTTTTTATTCAATTTTGATGCAATTTCTGTGTTTCATCGTCAATATGAAGGTCCAAGGGATACAGTAAACCTGGAGTGAAGCATCGGAATCTATAACTAGTGTCACAGGAATGGTTCAAATCATAGACAGTAAGAAGAGTCAGACTTCTTTTTCTTAAGTCGGCATTGTGCCTTTTGTATTTAATTCCAGTGCAATTTCTGTGTTTCATCGTCAATAAGAAGGTCAGAGGGATACAATAAACCTGTAGCATCGGAATCTATAACTAGTGTCACAGGAATGGTTCAAAACAAAGTAAGTAAGAAGAGTCAGTCTTCTTGTCCTTAAGTCGGCATTGTGCCTTTTGTATTTTATTCCGATGCAATTTCTGTGTTTCATCGTCAATAAGAAGGTCCAAGGGATACAGTAAACCTGGAGTGTAGCATCGGAATCTATAACTAGTGTCACAGGAATGGTTCAAAACATAGTGAGTAAGAAGAGTCAGTCTTCTTGTACTTAAGTCGGCATTGTACCTTTTCTATTTAATTCCGATGCAATTTCTGTGTTTCATCGTCAATAACAAGGTCCAAGGGATACAGTAAACCTGGAGTGAAGCATCGGAATCTATAACTAGTGTCAATGGAATGGTTCAAATCATAGACAGTAAGAAGAGTCAGTCTTCTTGTACTTAAGTCGGCATTGTGCCTTTTGTATTTAATTCCGATGCAATTTCTGTGTTTCATCGTCAATAAGAAGGTCAGAGGGGTACAGTAATCCTGAAGTGATGCATCGGAATCTATAGCTAGTGTCACGGGAATGGTTCAAAACATAGTCAGTAAGATGAGTCAGTCTTCTTGTCCTTATGTCGGCATTGTGCCTTTTGTATTTAATTCCGAAGAAATTTCTGTGTTTCATCATCAATAAGAAGGTCCAAGGGATACAGTAAACCTGGAGTGAAGCATCGGAATCTATAACTAGTGTCACAGGAATGGTTCAAAACATAGACAGTAAGAAGAGTCAGTCTCCTTGTACTTAATTCTGCACTGTGCCTTTTGTATTTATTTCCGATGCATTTTCTGTGTTTCATCGTCAATATGATGTTCCAAGGGATACAGTAAACCTGAAGTGAAGCATCGGAATTTATAACTGGTGTCACAGGAATGCTTCAAAACATGGTCAGTAAGAAGAGTCAGTCTTCTTGTACTTAAGTCGGCATTGTGCCTTTTCTATTTAATTTCGATGCAATTTCTGTGTTTCATCGTCAATAAGAAGGACCAAGGGATACAGTAAACATAGGGTGAAGCATCGGAGTCTATAACTAGTGTCACAGGACTGGTTCAAAAATAGACAGTAAGAAGAGTCAGTCTTCTTGAACTTAGTTCGGCATTGTGCCTTTTGTATTTAATTCCGATGCAATTTCTGTGCTTCATCGTCAATACGAAGGTCAGAGGGATACAGTAAACCTGAAGTGAAGCATCGGAATCCATAACTAGTGTCACAGGAATGGTTCAAACATAGTCAGTAAGAAGAGTTAGTCTTCTTGTACTTAAGTCGGCATTGTGCCTTTTGTATTTAATTCCGATGCATTTTCTGTGTTTCATCGTCAATAAGAGGGTCCAAGGGATACAGTAAACCAGGAGTGAAGCATCGGAATCTATAACTAATGTCACAGGAATGGTTCAAAGCATAGACAGGAAAAAGAGTCAGTCTTCTTGTACTTAATTCGGCATTGTGCCTTTTGTATTTAATTCCGATGCAATTTCTGTGTTTCATCGTCAATAAGAAGGTCCAAGGGATACAGTAAACCTCAAGTGAAGCATCGGAATCTATAACGGGTGTCACAGGAATGTTTCAAAACATAGTCAGTAGGAAGAGTCGGTCTTCATGTACATAAGTCGGCATTGTGCCTTTTGTATTTAATTCCGATGCATTTTCTGTGTTTCATCGTCAATAAGAAGGTCCAAGGGATACAGTAAACCTGAAGTGAAGCATCGGATTTATAACTAATGTCACAGGAATGGTTCAAAACATAGTCAGTAGGAAGATTCGGTCTTCTGTACTTAAGTCGGCATTGTGCCTTTTGTATTTAATTCCAATGCAATTTCTGTGTTTCATCGTCAATAAGAGCGACCAAGGGATACAGTAAACCTGGAGTGAAGCATCGGAATCTCTAACTAGTGTCACAGGGATGGTTCAAAACATAGACAGTTAGAAGAGTCAGTCTTCTTGTACTTAAGTTGGCATTGTGCCTTTTCTATTTAATTCCGATGCAATTTCTGTGTTTCATCGTCAATAAGAGTGTCAGAGGGATACAGTAAACCTGAAGTGAAGCATCGGAATCCATAACTAGTGTCACAGGAATGGTTCAAATCATAGTCAGTAAGAAGAGTTAGTCTTCTTCTACTTAAGTCGGTATTGTGCCTTTTGTATTTAATACCGATGCAATTTCTGTGTTTCATCGTCAATACGAAGGTCCAAGTGATACAGTAAACCTGGAGTGAAACATCGGATCTATAACTAGTGTCACAGGCATGGTTCAAATCATAGTCAGTAAGAAGAGTCAGTCTTCATGTACATAAGTCGGCATTGTGCCTTTTCTATTGAATTCCGTTCAAATTCTGTCTTTCATCGTCAATAAGAAGGTCAGAGAGATACAATAAACCTGAAGCATCGGAATCTATAACTAGTGTCACCGGAATGGTTCAAAACAAAGTCAGTAAGAAGAGTCAGTCTTCTTGTCCGTAAGTCGGCATTGTGCCTTTTGTATTTAATTCCGATGCTATTTCTGTGTTTCATCGTCAATAAGAAGGTCCAAGGTATACAGTAAACCTGAAGTGAAGCATCGGATCTCTAACTAGTGTCACAGGAATGGTTCAAAACATAGTCAGTAACAAGAGTCAGTCTTCTTGTACTTAAGTCGGCATTGTGCCTTTTCTATTTAATTCCGATGCAATTTCTGTGTTTTATCGTCAATAAGAAGGTCCAAGGGATACAGTAAACCTGGAGTGAAGCATGGGAATCTATAACGAGTGTCAATGGAATGGTTCAAAACATAGTCAGTAAGAAGAGTCAGTCTTCTTGTACTTAAGCCGGCATTGTGCCTTTTCTGTTTAATTCCGATGCAATTTCTGTGTTTCATCGTCAATAAGAAGGTCCAAGGGATATAATAAACCTGGAGTGAAGCATCGGAATCTATAACTAGTGTCACAGGAATGGTTCAAAACATAGACAGTAAGAAGAGTCAGTCTTCTTGTACTTACGTCGACATTGTGCCTTTTCTATTTAATTCCGATGAAATTTCTGTGTTTCATCGTCAATAAGAAGGTCAGAGGGATACAATAAACCTGAAGTGAAGCATCGGAATCTACAACTAGTGTCACAGGAATGGTTCAAAACAAAGTCAGTAAGAGGAGTCAGTCTTCTTGACCTTAAGTCGGCATTGTGCCGTTTGTATTTAATTCCGATGCTATGTCTGTAAGTCATCGTCAATAAGAAGGTCCAAGGTATACAGTACACCTGAAGTGAAGCATCGGATCTATAACTAGTGTCACAGGAATGGTAAAAAACATAGTCATTAAGAAGAGTCAGTCGTCTTGTACTTAAGTCGGCATTGTGCCTTTCCTATTTACTTCCGATGCAATTTCTGTGTTTCATCGTCAATAAGAAGGTCCAAGGGATACAGTAAACCTGGAGTGAAGCATCGGAATCTATAACTAGTGTCAATGGAATGGTTCAAAACATAGTCACTAAGAAGAGTCAGTCTTCTTGTACTAACGTCGACATTGTGCCTTTTCTATTTAATTCCGATGCAATTTCTGTGTTTCAACGTCAATAAGAAGGTCGGAGGGATACAATAAACCTGAAGTGAAGCATCGGAATCCAAAACTAGTGTCACAGGAATGGTTCAAAACATAGTCGGTAAAAAGAGTCAGTCTTCTTGTCCTTAAGTCGGCATTGTGCCTTTTGTAATTAATTCCGCTGCAACTTCTGTGTTTCATCGTCAATAAGAAGGTCCAAGGGATACAGTAAACCTTAAGTGAAGCATCAGAATCTATAACTAGTGTCACAGGAATGGTTAAAAACATAGTCAGTAAGAATAGTCAGTCTTATTGTACTTAAGTCATCATTGTGCATTTTCTATTTAATTCTGATGCAATTTCTGTGTTTCATCGTCAATATGAAGGTCCAACCGATACAGTAAATCTGGAGTGAAGCATCGGAATCTATAACTAGTGTCACAGGAATGGTTCAAATCATAGACAGTAAGAAGAGTCAGACTTCTTTTTCTTAAGTCGGCATTGTGCCTTTTGTATTTAATTCCAGTGCAATTTCTGTGTTTCATCGTCAATAAGAAGGTCAGAGGGATACAATAAACCTGAAGCATCGGAATCTATAACTAGTGTCACAGGAATGGTTCAAAACAAAGTTAGTAAGAAGAGTCAGTCTTCTTGTCCTTAAGTCGGCATTGTGCCTTTTGTATTTTATTCCGATGCAATTTCTGTGTTTCATCGTCAATAAGAAGGTCCAAGGGATACAGTAAACCTGGAGTGTAGCATCGGAATCTATAACTAGTGTCACAGGAATGGTTCAAAACATAGTGAGTAAGAAGAGTCAGTCTTCTTGTACTTAAGTCGGCATTGTACCTTTTCTATTTAATTCCGATGCAATTTCTGTGTTTCATCGTCAATAACAAGGTCCAAGGGATACAGTAAACCTGGAGTGAAGCATCGGAATCTATAACTAGTGTCAATGGAATGGTTCAAATCATAGACAGTAAGAAGAGTCAGTCTTCTTGTACTTAAGTCGGCATTGTGCCTTTTGTATTTAATTCCGATGCAATTTCTGTGTTTCATCGTCAATAAGAAGGTCAGAGGGGTACAGTAATCCTGAAGTGATGCATCGGAATCTATAGCTAGTGTCACGGGAATGGTTCAAAACATAGTCAGTAAGATGAGTCAGTCTTCTTGTCCTTATGTCGGCATTGTGCCTTTTGTATTTAATTCCGAAGAAATTTCTGTGTTTCATCATCAATAAGAAGGTCCAAGGGATACAGTAAACCTGGAGTGAAGCATCGGAATCTATAACTAGTGTCACAGGAATGGTTCAAAACATAGACAGTAAGAAGAGTCAGTCTCCTTGTACTTAATTCTGCACTGTGCCTTTTGTATTTATTTCCGATGCATTTTCTGTGTTTCATCGTCAATATGATGTTCCAAGGGATACAGTAAACCTGAAGTGAAGCATCGGAATTTATAACTGGTGTCACAGGAATGCTTCAAAACATGGTCAGTAAGAAGAGTCAGTCTTCTTGTACTTAAGTCGGCATTGTGCCTTTTCTATTTAATTTCGATGCAATTTCTGTGTTTCATCGTCAATAAGAAGGACCAAGGGATACAGTAAACATAGGGTGAAGCATCGGAGTCTATAACTAGTGTCACAGGACTGGTTCAAAAATAGACAGTAAGAAGAGTCAGTCTTCTTGAACTTAGTTCGGCATTGTGCCTTTTGTATTTAATTCCGATGCAATTTCTGTGCTTCATCGTCAATACGAAGGTCAGAGGGATACAGTAAACCTGAAGTGAAGCATCGGAATCCATAACTAGTGTCACAGGAATGGTTCAAACATAGTCAGTAAGAAGAGTTAGTCTTCTTGTACTTAAGTCGGCATTGTGCCTTTTGTATTTAATTCCGATGCATTTTCTGTGTTTCATCGTCAATAAGAGGGTCCAAGGGATACAGTAAACCAGGAGTGAAGCATCGGAATCTATAACTAATGTCACAGGAATGGTTCAAAGCATAGACAGGAAAAAGAGTCAGTCTTCTTGTACTTAATTCGGCATTGTGCCTTTTGTATTTAATTCCGATGCAATTTCTGTGTTTCATCGTCAATAAGAAGGTCCAAGGGATACAGTAAACCTCAAGTGAAGCATCGGAATCTATAACGGGTGTCACAGGAATGTTTCAAAACATAGTCAGTAGGAAGAGTCGGTCTTCATGTACATAAGTCGGCATTGTGCCTTTTGTATTTAATTCCGATGCATTTTCTGTGTTTCATCGTCAATAAGAAGGTCCAAGGGATACAGTAAACCTGAAGTGAAGCATCGGATTTATAACTAATGTCACAGGAATGGTTCAAAACATAGTCAGTAGGAAGATTCGGTCTTCTGTACTTAAGTCGGCATTGTGCCTTTTGTATTTAATTCCAATGCAATTTCTGTGTTTCATCGTCAATAAGAGCGACCAAGGGATACAGTAAACCTGGAGTGAAGCATCGGAATCTGTAACTAGTGTCACAGGGATGGTTCAAAACATAGACAGTTAGAAGAGTCAGTCTTCTTGTACTTAAGTTGGCATTGTGCCTTTTCTATTTAATTCCGATGCAATTTCTGTGTTTCATCGTCAATAAGAGTGTCAGAGGGATACAGTAAACCTGAAGTGAAGCATCGGAATCCATAACTAGTGTCACAGGAATGGTTCAAATCATAGTCAGTAAGAAGAGTTAGTCTTCTTCTACTTAAGTCGGTATTGTGCCTTTTGTATTTAATACCGATGCAATTTCTGTGTTTCATCGTCAATACGAAGGTCCAAGTGATACAGTAAACCTGGAGTGAAACATCGGATCTATAACTAGTGTCACAGGCATGGTTCAAATCATAGTCAGTAAGAAGAGTCAGTCTTCATGTACATAAGTCGGCATTGTGCCTTTTCTATTGAATTCCGTTCAAATTCTGTCTTTCATCGTCAATAAGAAGGTCAGAGGGATACAATAAACCTGAAGCATCGGAATCTATAACTAGTGTCACCGGAATGGTTCAAAACAAAGTCAGTAAGAAGAGTCAGTCTTCTTGTCCGTAAGTCGGCATTGTGCCTTTTGTATTTAATTCCGATGCTATTTCTGTGTTTCATCGTCAATAAGAAGGTCCAAGGTATACAGTAAACCTGAAGTGAAGCATCGGATCTCTAACTAGTGTCACAGGAATGGTTCAAAACATAGTCAGTAACAAGAGTCAGTCTTCTTGTACTTAAGTCGGCATTGTGCCTTTTCTATTTAATTCCGATGCAATTTCTGTGTTTTATCGTCAATAAGAAGGTCCAAGGGATACAGTAAACCTGGAGTGAAGCATGGGAATCTATAACGAGTGTCAATGGAATGGTTCAAAACATAGTCAGTAAGAAGAGTCAGTCTTCTTGTACTTAAGCCGGCATTGTGCCTTTTCTGTTTAATTCCGATGCAATTTCTGTGTTTCATCGTCAATAAGAAGGTCCAAGGGATATAATAAACCTGGAGTGAAGCATCGGAATCTATAACTAGTGTCACAGGAATGGTTCAAAACATAGACAGTAAGAAGAGTCAGTCTTCTTGTACTTACGTCGACATTGTGCCTTTTCTATTTAATTCCGATGAAATTTCTGTGTTTCATCGTCAATAAGAAGGTCAGAGGGATACAATAAACCTGAAGTGAAGCATCGGAATCTACAACTAGTGTCACAGGAATGGTTCAAAACAAAGTCAGTAAGAGGAGTCAGTCTTCTTGACCTTAAGTCGGCATTGTGCCGTTTGTATTTAATTCCGATGCTATGTCTGTAAGTCATCGTCAATAAGAAGGTCCAAGGTATACAGTACACCTGAAGTGAAGCATCGGATCTATAACTAGTGTCACAGGAATGGTAAAAAACATAGTCATTAAGAAGAGTCAGTCGTCTTGTACTTAAGTCGGCATTGTGCCTTTCCTATTTACTTCCGATGCAATTTCTGTGTTTCATCGTCAATAAGAAGGTCCAAGGGATACAGTAAACCTGGAGTGAAGCATCGGAATCTATAACTAGTGTCAATGGAATGGTTCAAAACATAGTCACTAAGAAGAGTCAGTCTTCTTGTACTAACGTCGACATTGTGCCTTTTCTATTTAATTCCGATGCAATTTCTGTGTTTCAACGTCAATAAGAAGGTCGGAGGGATACAATAAACCTGAAGTGAAGCATCGGAATCCAAAACTAGTGTCACAGGAATGGTTCAAAACATAGTCGGTAAAAAGAGTCAGTCTTCTTGTCCTTAAGTCGGCATTGTGCCTTTTGTAATTAATTCCGCTGCAACTTCTGTGTTTCATCGTCAATAAGAAGGTCCAAGGGATACAGTAAACCTTGAGTGAAGCATCAGAATCTATAACTAGTGTCACAGGAATGGTTAAAAACATAGTCAGTAAGAATAGTCAGTCTTATTGTACTTAAGTCATCATTGTGCATTTTCTATTTAATTCTGATGCAATTTCTGTGTTTCATCGTCAATATGAAGGTCCAACCGATACAGTAAATCTGGAGTGAAGCATCGGAATCTATAACTAGTGTCACAGGAATGGTTCAAATCATAGACAGTAAGAAGAGTCAGACGTCTTTTACTTCGGTCGGCATTGTACATTTAGTATTTAATTCCGATGCAATTTCTGTGTTTCATCGTCAATAAGAAGGTCCAAGGGATAAAGTAAACCTGGAGTGAAGCATCGGAATTTATAACTAGTGTCACAGGAATGGTTCAAATCACAGACAGTTAGAAGAGTCAGTCTTCTTGTACTTAAGTCGGCATTGTGCCTTTTGTATTTAACTCGGATGCAATTTCTGTGTTTCATCGTCAATAAGAAGGTCAGAGGGATACAATAAACCTGAAGCATCGGAATCTATAACTAGTGTCACAGGAATGGTTCAAAACAAAGTCAGTAAGAAAAGTCAGTCTTCTTGTCCTTAAGTCGGCATTGTGCCTTTTGTATTTTATTCCGATGCAATTTCTGTGTTTCATCGTCAATAAGAAGGTCCAAGGGATACAGTAAACCTGGAGTGTAGCATCGGAATCTATAACTAGTGTCACAGGAATGGTTCAAAACATAGTGAGTAAGAAGAGTCAGTCTTCTTGTACTTAAGTCGGCATTGTACCTTTTCTATTTAATTCCGATGCAATTTCTGTGTTTCATCGTCAATAACAAGGTCCAAGGGATACAGTAAACCTGGAGTGAAGCATCGGAATCTATAACTAGTGTCAATGGAATGGTTCAAATCATAGACAGTAAGAAGAGTCAGTCTTCTTGTACTTAAGTCGGCATTGTGCCTTTTGTATTTAATTCCGATGCAATTTCTGTGTTTCATCGTCAATAAGAAGGTCAGAGGGGTACAGTAATCCTGAAGTGATGCATCGGAATCTATAGCTAGTGTCACGGGAATGGTTCAAAACATAGTCTGTAAGATGAGTCAGTCTTCTTGTCCTTAAGCCGGCATTGTGCCTTTTGTATTTAATTCCGAAGAAATTTCTGTGTTTCATCATCAATAAGAAGGTCCAAGGGATACAGTAAACCTGGAGTGAAGCATCGGAATCTATAACTAGTGTCACAGGAATGGTTCAAAACATAGACAGTAAGAAGAGTCAGTCTCCTTGTACTTAATTCTGCACTGTGCCTTTTGTATTTATTTCCGATGCATTTTCTGTGTTTCATCGTCAATATGATGTTCCAAGGGATACAGTAAACCTGAAGTGAAGCATCGGAATTTATAACTGGTGTCACAGGAATGCTTCAAAACATAGTCAGTAAGAAGAGTCAGTCTTCTTGCACTTAAGTCGGCATTGTACCTTTTCTATTTCATTCCGATGCAATTTCTGTGTTTCATCGTCAATAACAAGGTCCAAGGGATACAGTAAACCTGGAGTGAAGCATCGGAATCTATAACTAGTATCAACGGAATGGTTCAAATCATAGACAGTAAGAAGAGTCAGTCTTCTTGTACTTAAGTCGGCATTGTGCCTTTTGTATTTATTTTCGATGCAATTTCTGTGTTTCATCGTCAATAGGAGGTCCAAGGGATATAGTAAACCTGGAGTGAAGCTTCGGAATCTATTACTAGTGTCACAGGAATTGCTCAAAACATAGACAGTAAGAAGAGTCAGTCTTCTTTTACTTACGCCGACATTGTGCCCTTTCTATTTAAATCAGAGGCAATTTCTGTAATTCATCGTCTATAAGAAGGTCCAAGGGATACAGTAAACCTTAAGTGAAACTTCGGAATCTAAAGCTAGTGTCACAGGAATGGTTCAAACATAGACAGTAAGAAGAGTCAGTATTCTTGTACTTAATTCTGCTTTGTGCCTATTGTATTTAATTCCGATGCAATTTCTGTGTTTCATCGTCAATAAGAAGGTCAGAGGGGTACAGTAAACCTGAAGTGAAGTATCGGAATCTATAACTAGTGTCACAGGAATGGTTCAAAACATAGTCAGTAAGAATATTCAGTCTTATTGTTCTTAAGTCATCATTGTGCATTTTTTATTCAATTCTGATGCAATTTCTGTGTTTCATCGTCAATATGAAGGTCCAAGGGATACAGTAAACCTGGAGTGAAGCATCGGAATCTATAACTAGTGTCACAGGAATGGTTCAAATCATAGACAGTAAGAAGAGTCAGACTTCTTTTTCTTAAGTCGGCATTGTGCCTTTTGTATTTAATTCCAGTGCAATTTCTGTGTTTCATCGTCAATAAGAAGGTCAGAGGGATACAATAAACCTGAAGCATCGGAATCTATAACTAGTGTCACAGGAATGGTTCAAAACTTAGTGAGTAAGAAGAGTCAGTCTTCTTGTACTTAAGTCGGCATTGTACCTTTTCTATTTAATTCCGATGCAATTTCTGTGTTTCATCGTCAATAACAAGGTCCAAGGGATACAGTAAACCTGGAGTGAAGCATCGGAATCTATAACTAGTGTCAATGGAATGGTTCAAATCATAGACAGTAAGAAGAGTCAGTCTTCTTGTACTTAAGTCGGCATTGTGCCTTTTGTATTTAATTCCGATGCAATTTCTGTGTTTCATCGTCAATAAGAAGGTCAGAGGGGTACAGTAATCCTGAAGTGATGCATCGGAATCTATAGCTAGTGTCACGGGAATGGTTCAAACATAGTCAGTAAGATGAGTCAGTCTTCTTGTCCTTAAGTCGGCATTGTGCCTTTTGTATTTAATTCCGAAGAAATTTCTGTGTTTCATCATCAATAAGAAGGTCCAAGGGATACAGTAAACCTGGAGTGAAGCATCAGAATCTATAACTATTGTCACAGGAATGGTTCAAAACATAGACAGTAAGAAGAGTCAGTCTCCTTGTACTTAATTCTGCACTGTGCCTTTTGTATTTATTTCCGATGCATTTTCTGTGTTTCATCGTCAATATGATGTTCCAAGGGATACAGTAAACCTGAAGTGAAGCATCGGAATTTATAACTGGTGTCACAGGAATGCTTCAAAACATAGTCAGTAAGAAGAGTCAGTCTTCTTGTACTTAAGTCGGCATTGTGCCTTTTCTGTTTAATTTCGATGCAATTTCTGTGTTTCATCGTCAATAAGAAGGACCAAGGGATACAGTAAACCTAGGGTGAAGCATCGGAGTCTATAACTAGTGTCACAGGACTGGTTCAAAAATAGACAGTAAGAAGAGTCAGTCTTCTTGAACTTAATTCGGCATTGTGCCTTTTGTATTTAATTCCGATGCAATTTCTGTGCTTCATCGTCAATACGAAGGTCAGAGGGATACAGTAAACCTGAAGTGAAGCATCGGTATCCATAACTAGTGTCACAGGAATGGTTCAAACATAGTCAGTAAGAAGAGTTAGTCTTCTTGTACTTAAGTCGGCATTGTGCCTTTTGTATTTAATTCCGATGCATTTTCTGTGTTTCATCGTCAATAAGAGGGTCCAAGGGATACAGTAAACCTGGAGTGAAGCATCGGAATCTATAACTAATGTCACAGGAATGGTTCAAAGCATAGACAGGAAAAAGAGTCAGTCTTCTTGTACTTAATTCGGCATTGTGCCTTTTGTATTTAATTCCGATGCAATTTCTGTGTTTCATCGTCAATAAGAAGGTCCAAGGGATACAGTAAACCTCAAGTGAAGCATCGGAATCTATAACGGGTGTCACAGGAATGTTTCAAAACATAGTCAGTAGGAAGAGTCGGTCTTCATGTACATAAGTCGGCATTGTGCCTTTTGTATTTAATTCCGATGCATTTTCTGTGTTTCATCGTCAAAAAGAAGGTCCAAGGGATACAGTAAACCTGAAGTGAAGCATCGGATTTATAACTAATGTCACAGGAATGGTTCAAAACATAGTCAGTAGGAAGATTCGGTCTTCTGTACTTAAGCCGGCATTGTGCCTTTTGTATTTAATTCCAATGCAATCTCTGTGTTTCATCGTCAATAAGAGCGACCAAGGGATACAGTAAACCTGGAGTGAAGCATCGGAATCTGTAACTAGTGTCACAGGGATGGTTCAAAACATAGACAGTTAGAAGAGTCAGTCTTCTTGTACTTAAGTTGGCATTGTGCCTTTTCTATTTAATTCCGATGCAATTTCTGTGTTTCATCGTCAATAAGAGGGTCAGAGGGATACAGTAAACCTGAAGTGAAGCATCGGAATCCATAACTAGTGTCACAGGAATGGCTCAAATCATAGTCAGTAAGAAGAGTTAGTCTTCTTCTACTTAAGTCGGTATTGTGCCTTTTGTATTTAATACCGATGCAATTTCTGTGTTTCATCGTCAATACGAAGGTCCAAGTGATACAGTAAACCTGGAGTGAAGCATCGGATCTATAACTAGTGTCACTGGCATGGTTCAAATCATAGTCAGTAACAAGAGTCAGTCTTCTTGTACTTAAGTCGGCATTGTGCCTTTTCTATTTAATTCCGATGCAATTTCTGTGTTTCATCGTCAATAAGAAGGTCCAAGGGATATAATAAACCTGGAGTGAAGCATCGGAATCTATAACTAGTGTCACAGGAATGGTTCAAAGCATAGACAGTAAGAAGAGTCAGTCTTCTTGTACTTACGTCGACATTTTGCCTTTTCTATTTAATTCCGATGAAATTTCTGTGTTTCATCGTCAATAAGAAGGTCAGAGGGATACAATAAACCTGAAGTGAAGCATCGGAATCTACAACTAGTGTCACAGGAATGGTTCAAAACAAAGTCAGTAAGAGGAGTCAGTCTTCTTGACCTTAAGTCGGCATTGTGCCGTTTGTATTTAATTCCGATGCTATGTCTGTAATTCATCGTCAATAAGAAGGTCCAAGGTATACAGTACACCTGAAGTGAAGCATCGGATCTATAACTAGTGTCACAGGAATGGTAAAAAACATAGTCAGTAAGAAGAGTCAGTCGTCTTGTACTTAAGTCGGCATTGTGCCTTTTCTATTTACTTCCGATGCAATTTCTGTGTTTCATCGTGAATAAGAAGGTCAGAGGGATACAATAAACCTGAAGTGAAGCATCGGAATCCAAAACTAGTGTCACAGGAATGGTTCAAAACATAGTCGGTAAAAAGAGTCAGTCTTCTTGTCCTTAAGTCGGCATTGTGCCTTTTGTAATTAATTCCGCTGCAACTTCTGTGTTTCATCGTCAATAAGAAGGTCCAAGGGATACAGTAAACCTTGAGTGAAGCATCAGAATCTATAACTAGTGTCACAGGAATGGTTCAAACATAGTCAGTAAGAATAGTCAGTCTTATTGTACTTAAGTCATCATTGTGCATTTTCTATTTAATTCTGATGGAATTTCTGTGTTTCATCGTCAAAATGAAGGTCCAACCGATACAGTAAATCTGGAGTGAAGCATCGGAATCTATAACTAGTGTCACAGGAATGGTTCAAATCATAGACAGTAAGAAGAGTCAGACGTCTTTTACTTCGGTCGGCATTGTACATTTTGTATTTAATTCCGATGCAATTTCTGTGTTTCATCGTCAATAAGAAGGTCCAAGGGATAAAGTAAACCTGGAGTGAAGCATCGGAATCTATAACTAGTGTCATAGGAATGGTTCAAAACATAGACGGTTAGAAGAGTCAGTCTTCTTGTACTTACGTAGACATTGTGCCTTATCAATTTAATTCCGATGCAATTTCTGTGTTTCATCGTCAATAAGAAGGTCAGAGGGATACAATAAACCTGAAGTGAACCATCGGAATATATAGCTAGTTTCACAGGAATGGTTCAAAACATAGTCAGTGAGAACAGTCAGTCTTCTTGTCCTTAAGTCGGCATTGTGCCTTTTGTAATTAATTCCGAAGCAATTTCTGTGTTTCATCGTCAATAAGAATGTCCAAGGGATACAGTAAACCTGGTGTGAAGCATCGGAATCTATAACTAGTGTCACAGCAATAGTTCAAAGCATAGTCAGTAAGAATAGTCAGTCTTATTGTACTTAAGTCATCATTGTGCATTTTCTATTTAATTCTGATGCAATTTCTGTGTTTCATCGTCAATATGAAGGTTCAACCTATAGAGTAAACCTGGAGTGAAGCATCGGAATCTACAACTAGTGTCACAGGAATGGTTCAAATCACAGACAGTAAGAAGAGTCAGACTTCTTTTACTTAAGTCGGCTTTGTGCCTTTTGTATTTTATTCCGATGCAATTTCTGTGTTTCATCGTCAATAAGAAGGTCAGAGGGATACAGTAAACCTGAAATAAAGCATCGGAATCTATAGCTAGTGTCACAGGAATGGTTCAAAACATAGTGCCTTAAGAAGAGTCAGTCTTCTTGTCCTTAAGTCGGCATTGTGCCTTTTTTATTTAATTCCGATGCAATTTCTGTGTTTCTTCGTCAATAAAAAGGTCCAAGGGATACAGTAATCCTGGAGAGCAGCATCGGAATCTATAACTAGTGTCACAGGAATGGTTCAGAACATAGAGAGTAAGAAGAGTCAGTCTTCTTGTACTTAAGTTGGCATTGTGCCTTTTGTATTTAATTCCGATGCAATTTCTGTGTTTCATCGTCAATAAGAAGGTCAGCAGGATTCAGTAAACCAGAATTGAAGCATCAGAATATATAGCTAGTGTCACAGGAATGGTTCAAACATGGTCAGTAAGAAGAGTCAGTCTTCTTGTACTTAAGTCAGCATTGTGCTTTTTGTACTTATTTCCGATGCAATTTCTGTGTTTCATCGTCAATAAGAAGGGCCAAGGGATACAGTAAATCTGGAGTGATGCATCGGAATCTATAACTAGTGTCACAGGAATGGTTCAAATCATAGACAGTAAGAAGAGTCAGACTTCTTTTGCTTAAGTCGGCTTTGTGCCTTTTGTATTTAATTCCGATGCAATTTCTGTGTTTCATAGTCAATAAGAAGGTCAGAGGGATACAGTAAACCAGATGTGAAGCATCAGAATCTATAGCTAGTGTCACAGGAATGGTTCAAACATAGTCAGTAAGAAGAGTCAGTCTTCTTGTCCTTAACTCGGCATTGTGCCTATTGTATTTAATTCCGATGCAATTTCTGTGTTTCATCGTCAATAAGAAGGTCCAAGGGATACAGTAAACCTGGAGTGAAGCATCGTAATCATTAACTAGTGTCACAGGGATGGTTCAAAACATAGACAGTAAGAAGAGTCAGTCTTCTTGTACTTAAGTCGGCATTGTGCGTTTTGTATTTAATTCCGATGCAATTTCTGTGTATCATCGTCAATAAGTAGGTCCAAGGGATACAGTAAACCTCAACTGAAGCATCGGAATCTATAACGGGTGTCACAGGAATGGTTCAAAACATAGTCAGTAGGAAGAGTCGGTCTTCATGTACTTAAATCGCATTGTGCCTTATGTATTTAATTCCGATGCATTTTCTGTGTTTCATCGTCAATAAGATGGTCCAAGGGATACAGTAAACCTGAAGTGAAGCTTCGGAATCTATAGGTAGAGTCACAGGAATGCTTCAAAGCATAGTCAGTAAGAAGAGTCAGTCTTCTTGTACTTAAGTCGGCATTGTGCCTTTTGTAATTAATTCCGATGCAATTTCTGTGTTTCATCGTCAATAAGAAGGTCCAAGGGATACATTTAACCTGGAGTGAAGCATCGGAATCTGTAACTAGTGTCACAGGAATGGTTCAAATCATAGACGGTAAGAAGAGTCAGTCTTCTTGAACTTAATTCGGCATTGTGCCTTTTGTATTTAATTCCGATGCAATTTCTGTGTTTCATCGTCAATAAGAAGGTCAGAGGGATACAGTAAACCTGAAGTGAAGCATCGGAATCCAAACTAGTGTCACAGGAATGGTTCAAAACATAGTCAGTAAGAATAGTTAGTCTTCTTGTACTTAAGTCGGCGTTGTGCCTTTTGTATTTAATTCCGATGCAATTTCTGTAAAGCATCGTCAATAAGAAGGTCCAAGTGATACAGTAAACCTGGAGTGAAGCATCGGAATCTGTGACTAGTGTCACAGGAATGGTTCAAATCATAGACAGTAAGAAGAGTCGGTCTTCGTGTACTTCTGTCGGCATTTTGCCTTTTGCATTTAATTCCGATGCAATTTTTGTGTTTCATCGTCAATGAGAAGGTCCAAGGGATACAGTAAACCTGAAGTGAAGCATCGGGATCTATAACTAGTGTCACAGGAATCGTTCAAAACATAGTCAGTAAGAAGAGTCAGTCTTCTTGTACTTAAGTCGGCATAGTGCCATTTCTCTTTAATTCCGATGCAATATCTGTGTTTCATCGTCAATAAGAAGGTCCAAGGGATACAGTAAACCTGGAGTGAAGCATCGGAACCTATAAATAGTGTCAATGGTATGGTTTAAAACATAGACAGTAAGAAGTGTCAGTCTTCTTGTACTTAAGTCGGCATTGTGCCTTTTGTATTTAATTCCGATGCAATTTCTGTGTTTCATCGTCAATAAGGTCAGAGGGATACATTATACCTGAAGTGAAGCATCGGAATTTATAGCTAGTGTCACAGGAATGGTTCAAAACATAGTCAGTAAGGAGAGTCAGTCTTCTTGTACTTAAGTCGGCATTGTGCCTTTTGTATTTAATTTCGATGCAATTTCTGTGTTTCATCGTCAATAAGAAGGACCAAGGGATACAGTAGACCTGGAGTGAAGCATCGGAAACTATAACTAGTGTGACAGGAATGGTTCAAAACATAGTCAGTAAGAAGAGTCAGTCTTCTTGTCCTTAAGTCGGCATTGTGCCTTTTGTAATTAATTCCGATGCAATTTCTGTAATTCATCGTCAATAAGAAGGTCCAAGCTTTACAGTAAACCTGGAGTGAAGCATCGGAATCTATAACTAGTGTCACAGGAATGGTTCAAATCATTGACAGTAAGAAGAGACAGACTTCTTTTACTTAAGTCGGCATTGTGCCTTTTGTATTTAATTCCGATGCAATTTCTGTGTTTCATCGTCAATAAGAAGGTCCAAGGGATACAGTAAACCTGGAGTGAAGCATCGGAGTCTATCACTAGTGTCACAGGACTGGTTCAAAAATAGACAGTAAGAAGAGTCATTCTTCTTGAACTTAATTCGGCATTGTGCCTTTTGTATTTAATTCCGATGCAATTTCTGTGTTTCATCATCAATAAGAAGGTCAGAGGGATACAGTAAACCTGAAGTGAAGCATCGGAAACTATAACTAGTGTCACAGGAATGGTTCAAAACATAGTCAGTAAGAAGAGTCAGTCTTCTTGTCCTTAAGTCGGCATTGTGCCTTTTGTAATTAATTCCGATGCAACTTCTGTAATTCATCGTCAATAAGAAGGTCCAAGCTATACAGTAAACCTGGAGTGAAGCATCGGAATCTATAACTAGTGTCACAGGAATGGTTCAAATCATTGACAGTAAGAAGAGACAGACTTCTTTTACTTAAGTCGGCATTGTGCCTTTTGTATTTAATTCCGATGCAATTTCTGTGTATCATCGTCAATAAGAAGGTCCAAGGGATACAGTAAACCTGTAGTGAAGCATCGGAGTCTACCACTAGTGTCACAGGACTGGTTCAAAAATAGACAGTAAGAAGAGTCAGTCTTCTTGAACTTTATTCGGCATTGAGCCTTTTGTATTTAATTCCGATGCAATTTCTGTATTTCACCATCAATAAAAAGGTCAGAGGGATACAGTAAACCTGAAGTGAAGCATCGGAATCTATAACTAGTGTCTCAGGAATGGTTCAAAGCATAGTCAGTAAGAAGAGTTCGTCTTCTTGTACTTAAGTCGGCGTTGTGCTTTTTGTATTTAATTCCGATGCAATTTCTGTGTATCATCGTCAATAAGGAGGTCCAAGGGATACAGTAAACCAGGAGTGAAGCATCGGAATCTGTAACTAGTGTCACAGGAATGGTTCAAATCATAGACAGTAAGAAGAGTCGGTCTTCGTGTACTTCAGTCGGCATTTTGCCTTTTGTATTTAATTCCGATGCAATTTTTGTGTTTCATCGTCAATGAGAAGGTCCAAGGGATACAGTAAACCTGAAGTGAAGCATCGGGATCTATAACTAGTGTCACAGGAATCGTTCAAAACATAGTCAGTAAGAAGAGTCAGTCTTCTTGTACTTAAGTCGGCATAGTGCCTTTACTATTCTATTCCGATGCAATTTCTGTGTTTCATCGTCAATAAGAAGGTCCAAGGGATATAATAAACCTGGAGTGAAGCATCGGAATCTATAACTAGTGTCACAGGAATGGTTCAAATCATTGACAGTAAGAAGAGACAGACTTCTTTTACTTAAGTCGGCATTGTGCCTTTTGTATTTAATTCCGATGCAATTTCTGTGTATCATCGTCAATAAGAAGGTCCAAGGGATACAGTAAACCTGTAGTGAAGCATCGGAGTCTACCACTAGTGTCACAGGACTGGTTCAAAAATAGACAGTAAGAAGAGTCAGTCTTCTTGAACTTTATTCGGCATTGAGCCTTTTGTATTTAATTCCGATGCAATTTCTGTATTTCACCATCAATAAGAAGGTCAGAGGGATACAGTAAACCTGAAGTGAAGCATCGGAATCTATAACTAGTGTCACAGGAATGGTTCAAAGCATAGTCAGTAAGAAGAGTTCGTCTTCTTGTACTTAAGTCGGCGTTGTGCTTTTTGTATTTAATTCCGATGCAATTTCTGTGTATCATCGTCAATAAGGAGGTCCAAGTGATACAGTAAACCTGGAGTGAAGCATCGGAATCTGTAACTAGTGTCACAGGAATGGTTCAAATCATAGACAGTAAGAAGAGTCGGTCTTCGTGTACTTCTGTCGGCATTTTGCCTTTTGCATTTAATTCCGATGCAATTTTTGTGTTTCATCGTCAATGAGAAGGTCCAAGGGATACAGTAAACCTGAAGTGAAGCATCGGGATCTATAACTAGTGTCACAGGAATCGTTCAAAACATAGTCAGTAAGAAGAGTCAGTCTTCTTGTACTTAAGTCGGCATAGTGCCATTTCTCTTTAATTCCGATGCAATATCTGTGTTTCATCGTCAATAAGAAGGTCCAAGGGATACAGTAAACCTGGAGTGAAGCATCGGAACCTATAAATAGTGTCAATGGTATGGTTTAAAACATAGACAGTAAGAAGTGTCAGTCTTCTTGTACTTAAGTCGGCATTGTGCCTTTTGTATTTAATTCCGATGCAATTTCTGTGTTTCATCGTCAATAAGGTCAGAGGGATACATTATACCTGAAGTGAAGCATCGGAATTTATAGCTAGTGTCACAGGAATGGTTCAAAACATAGTCAGTAAGGAGAGTCAGTCTTCTTGTACTTAAGTCGGCATTGTGCCTTTTGTATTTAATTTCGATGCAATTTCTGTGTTTCATCGTCTATAAGAAGGACCAAGGGATACAGTAGACCTGGAGTGAAGCATCGGAAACTATAACTAGTGTGACAGGAATGGTTCAAAACATAGTCAGTAAGAAGAGTCAGTCTTCTTGTCCTTAAGTCGGCATTGTGCCTTTTGTAATTAATTCCGATGCAATTTCTGTAATTCATCGTCAATAAGAAGGTCCAAGCTATACAGTAAACCTGGAGTGAAGCATCGGAATCTATAACTAGTGTCACAGGAATGGTTCAAATCATTGACAGTAAGAAGAGACAGATTTCTTTTACTTAAGTCGGCATTGTGCCTTTTGTATTTAATTCCGATGCAATTTCTGTGTTTCATCGTCAATAAGAAGGTCCAAGGGATACAGTAAACCTGGAGTGAAGCATCGGAGTCTATCACTAGTGTCACAGGACTGGTTCAAAAATAGACAGTAAGAAGAGTCATTCTTCTTGAACTTAATTCGGCATTGTGCCTTTTGTATTTAATTCCGATGCAATTTCTGTGTTTCATCATCAATAAGAAGGTCAGAGGGATACAGTAAACCTGAAGTGAAGCATCGGAAACTATAACTAGTGTCACAGGAATGGTTCAAAACATAGTCAGTAAGAAGAGTCAGTCTTCTTGTCCTTAAGTCGGCATTGTGCCTTTTGTAATTAATTCCGATGCAATTTCTGTAATTCATCGTCAATAAGAAGGTCCAAGCTATACAGTAAACCTGGAGTGAAGCATCGGAATCTATAACTAGTGTCACAGGAATGGTTCAAATCATTGACAGTAAGAAGAGACAGACTTCTTTTACTTAAGTCGGCATTGTGCCTTTTGTATTTAATTCCGATGCAATTTCTGTGTATCATCGTCAATAAGAAGGTCCAAGGGATACAGTAAACCTGTAGTGAAGCATCGGAGTCTACCACTAGTGTCACAGGACTGGTTCAAAAATAGACAGTAAGAAGAGTCAGTCTTCTTGAACTTTATTCGGCATTGAGCCTTTTGTATTTAATTCCGATGCAATTTCTGTATTTCACCATCAATAAGAAGGTCAGAGGGATACAGTAAACCTGAAGTGAAGCATCGGAATCTATAACTAGTGTCACAGGAATGGTTCAAAGCATAGTCAGTAAGAAGAGTTCGTCTTCTTGTACTTAAGTCGGCGTTGTGCTTTTTGTATTTAATTCCGATGCAATTTCTGTGTATCATCGTCAATAAGGAGGTCCAAGGGATACAGTAAACCAGGAGTGAAGCATCGGAATCTGTAACTAGTGTCACAGGAATGGTTCATATCATAGACAGTAAGAAGAGTCGGTCTTCGTGTACTTCAGTCGGCATTTTGCCTTT